>NC_141697.1:573989834-574424834 GCF_964263255.1 Lissotriton vulgaris
CCACAGCCTCAGACATCTCTCCACTGTGGTACCTGCCTCCACAGAGCACTACCACCATGCAGGCAAACGGGGTCCAAATGCTGATCTTCACCGTGGCTTCAGCAGCATCGAAAATAGCAGGTCCCTATCCAGGCCAACGTGGCCCAGGTGTAGGATTACAAATTTCCTCTGGAGCAAGTCCTGCTTCCCCTACTCACAACACATCTCTGGCCTGAATTCCCCAGTTAATTCCCTCACCAGCACACAGCCCCTGCTGTCTTCATTAGCCTGTTGCGCCTGCTTCCCCCTCTGCAACCTCTGCATGCATTCTCCTCCTGTACCACATTACCACTCAACCTCAGTTCTTCTCCATAGTACCAGGCTGATCCTCAATCCCACATCACCCCCTCGAAGCCTCAGCCCTGATATCCCTCCTCGCTCCATCTCACATCTTCAGTCCACCCTCTCCTTTTGCACCAGCCTCATAGTTGCAGATGGACAGACTGGGGGCCTCATTTATCACGTTTTGCCGTAGGGCAGCGCTGCAGGCCTTCCTGCTGCGCTTCCCTACGGCAAAAGAAAAGGGCAGGAAAGCGTTGTATCGATACGATAGGGCGCATTCCTGTCCTTTTCCCCTGCGCCGGTGCACAATGGGCTGCCTGCACCAGCGCAGGCACCTTTGCACCATGGTGCAAGGGTGCCTGCATTGCGGGGATGATTATTTTTGTACAGGAAGGGAAACCTTTCAGTACAAAAATAATCACACAAGGCGTTTCCTCTTTCCCTGTGTGCTGCACAATGCAGTACACTTAGAAAAAGGAAAAACGAGGGGAAATAAAGATATTTCTCCCCGTTGCGCCTCCCTTACGCCTCCCCTGGTGTGACGTAAGCTTTTGGCACTGCCTCAGTTTTACGATTTCTCGTAAATCTGGGGCAGTGTCCAAAGGCCATGGGTGTTGCTGGGAACGCCCCCAGCAACACCCATTGCACGCCCCTTTAACGCAGAGCACTGCGTTAAAGGGACTGATATGTATCAGGCAGCATTAAGCCAAAAAAAGTGGCTTAGTGCTGCCTGATAAATAACACGCAGGCTGATGCGCCACGGAACGTCACTAAAAGTGACGTTCCGATGGCGAAAGGGGCATCATAAATGAGGCCCTATGCATCTAGTACTATGAAAAGAGCAGGTACTCTATGGGTTCCTTTGTAGAAATATGTGTATATTCATGAGAGTTGGGTAATTTGTATGTGTGCAGCATAAGAGGTGTGCTCGTGGAAGTGCTGGGTATGGTGAATAGTGTGAGTGAGTGCAGTGTGAGTGGCGTGATTGTAGGGTGAAAGGTGTGCAGATGTGAATGCAGGGTAGGCAAAATCAGTGCAAAGTGAGAGGAGCCCACATGAGAGACCTGGGTGAGAGGAGTGTGTGCAGAATGAGAGGAGTGAGCGCAGGATGAGTAGGGTAAATGTAGGGTGAGGAGTGTGAGGGCTGGGTGACAAGCGTGCCTGTGTGAGTGCAGGGTGACCAGAGAGTGAAGGGTGAGCTGCGTAAGTAACTGGTGAATGCTTGGAGAGTGGAGTTAGCCCAGGGTGAGTGGTGTGCCCCCCTGTGCAGGCATAGTGAGATGCGTGAGTGATGGGTAAAAGAGTGCCTGTGTGAGTGCAGGCTGAGCACTGTGCCTGTGTGAGTGGAGAGTGAGAGGGGGGAGGGTAAGGTGAGTGGTGTGAGTCCAAGGTAAGTGATGCACCTGTTTGAGAGGTGTGCGCGCAAGGTGAGTGGTGTGCCTATGTGAGTGCAGGGTATGGATTGTGTCTGTGTGAGAGTAGGGTGAGAGGAGTGAGTGCAGGGTGAGTGATGTGACTGCAGGGTAATGATGTGCCCATTTGAGTTTGGGTGCAGAGTGGGAGGAGTGTGCTTGTTTGTGATTGAGTGCGGGGTGAGCGGTGAACGTGAAAAGTGAGTAAAGTGTCATGTGAGCGCAGGGTGAGTGGTGTGCTCATGTGAGTGTAGAGTAAGTGCAGGGGGAACGGCGTGAGTGCAGTGTGAGTGCTGTGAGTGCAGGGTGAGCATGAAAGGGAAGGTGAACAGTGAAAACGATGGGTATTATGTCTGAATGCAGGATGTGTTCCAAGATTGAGCTGAGTGACTCGGCATGTTATTGACGCATTTGCCCCTGCAGTGCAGGGGACCCCGAGCTTCAGGGGGCCCCGTTATCACAGTACACTGATGTGGGTCGGCACTGTGCACGGGATGCATATCTAGGATGTCGTCAGTTAGGTGGAGAGGTGTGCTAACTAGAATGATAATACAGCACAGTCCAGAAAAATGTTTGAGAAGGTTGCTCTGTGCGTTAAGATTGAAGTTTAGAAAGCCAGGGCCATATGTATCAACACATTTCCCCATAGACACAGAATGGGCAAAACCCTTTGATACATCTGGCCCCCAGTCTCCTGGGGTATGGGCTGGGTTGGCGTGAATGGGCTAGGATTATTTCTTCAGGCACTTGGCATGAATGCCCATAAATGGGTGGATTCGGTGTACTGTCTGCCCAACGGCAGAACTGACATGGGGACCCGCATCATGCTCTGTGTTACAGTGGTATCAATGATACTCTATGTTAATTTTGATCCTCTGTGAAATGCCGCAAAATTGGCAGACTGTAAAGTGCATGATCTAAATGTGCACCCTGTTATTGTGTTATTGTCACACATGCTGTTGAAGTGCTGTTTATCACACCCTGGAAAGAGGTGGAGAGGTGAGACGCAAACTGATGAATAAATCTGTGGCTGCAGCCCAGAGTGTGCAAGCATTTTTCTGAAGGATTATAGGCCAAAACCTGCTATGATGACAAAAGCAACAACATTTAGAAACGTAAAACACAAAACTAGAAATAAATGTACAGATACACAAAACTACGGCATTGCCATTATCGAAAGAATGGACCCCCCCCCACCCGAAATATTATTACAATGTTGACCTGTTATTTTGTCACTACATGCCATTCAAAACATTTATTATTGACCCTCAAGATAAAAAAGAATAATAATAATTCATATTTGTAAACCGCAAACGTATCACCTTTTAAGGTTTCAAGGCGCTGGAGGCCGTCGGGGAGATTAAGGGCCATATGTATCAAGGCCAAATGGGTTCGCAAACACCGAAATTCACAGAATTTCGGCGTTTGCAAACTCATTTTCGCAAAATGGTATGTATGAAGGAATTTGGGTGCAAAATAAGGAATCGCAAAAGTTGCGATTCCTTATTTCGCGATTGCATTTAAGGAATCGCAAATTTTGCGTTTCCTTAAATGCAATGTATCAAGCAAAAAAAATTCCAAAATGCCCTTAAAGAATCGCAAATTACCATCAACTTCTAGTTGGTGGTAAGTTGCGATTTCCTTGAAAAATGCACATTTCAACATTTTTCAAAGTGCCATGTGACGCACATACATGCCCTTAGGGCATGTATGTGCACCACATGTGCACCCATACTTATTTCAGGGGTGCAACAGGGTGTCCTTTGGACACCCCTGCACCCTTGAAATTATTCTCAATTTGCGATTAGCAAATTGCGAATTGCAAATTGAGAAAAAATTCTCATTCCTTCCTATGGGCCAGGAGGCCCATAGAAATGAATGGGAAAGTATTCCTTAATTGCAAATTCGCACTTTGCGAATTCGCAATTAAGGAATATCAAGAAATTGCTAAAAAATTGCAATTTTCTTGATACATACCAATTAGCGATTCTGAAATAGCGATTTCTTAAAAATCGCTATTACAGAATCGCTAATTGGTATCTTGATACATATGGCCCTAAGTAAGCTATTGCCTAGAGTCACATAATGCTAAACTGCCGCCGGCACCAGGGATCAAACCGTGAGCCTCCTACTGCGGAGTCAGCCGCTCCAGCCACTGCACCACACCTCTCCTACCGGGGTAAGTGTAATGAACAAATATCTATTTTGTGCTAAGTATGGAAATTAATTTGTGATAATTGTATATAATGGCTTGAGTAATATTCTTGAGAACGTTTTTTTTTCCGCGCAATCCGTGTTGGCTGTATGGAAAGTGGTGTTTTGAAAAGCAAACAATAGGGAATGGAATCAAATCGAATGAAATAAATTGCTATATTGAAGATAATGAAAATAACAAATATTAAGCATTGAAGAAGGACTGTAGTTTTTTAATGATTATAAGAACTGTAATAGTGACCGCTGCGCCTCTCACCAGGCCTGGTCACGCCCTTGCTCCTCCTGCGGCCTCCTGCTCCTGCCCAGCCTTGCCGCCTTTTTCCACCGCAGACGCCCCCCTGGCCCCCCGAGCGGCCCAGCCTCAGCAGAGCCGCCCGCTCGCCAGTTTCCCGCCGCAGCTCGCCACAGGCCCCGCCCACCACCGGCCCATTGGCCGAGCCGCTCCCGCCGCCCAGCTGACCCGCCCTCTCGTCCCCCTTCTTATGACGCCCCCAGAGCGACCGCGCAGCGGACGCGCGCAGCGGGAGCGCCGACTGAGCGCCGAAGGTGCGCCAAAGGTAAGCCCATCTGCGCCCGTCCGCGCCTGGACCCCTGGCCCCCGCAGACCCCAGCCCACCCGCCGGACGTACGACGCCGCCACCCTCAACGCACTCAACGCCGGGCGAATCCCAGGATGCTACCGAGCCACCCCGAGACGCACCCACGGACCCTTCTGCTGCAACGCCTGCAAGTTCACCTGCATCCGGACCTGCACTACTCCAGCACCAACCAAGACCAAGACGAGCAACAGCAGCAGCCACCTGAAATGCATCCTGCTCAACACCCGCTCCGTCCACAGACACGCCATCGAGCTCTGGAACCTGCTCGACACAACCTCACCAGACGTCGCCTTCCTCACGGAAACCTGGATGAACGCCTCTTCAGCGCCCGACATCACCATCGCCATCCCAGACGGCTACAAGATCATCCGAAGGGACCGCATCAACCAGACCGGAGGGGGCATCGCCATCATCCACAGGAACACCATCCGCATCACGACCAACACCGACGACACCCTCGCACCCGCCGAGCACCTGCACTTCCAGGTCCACATCAACCCCAAGACCACCCTCAGAGGCATCCTCATCTACAGACCCCCGGGACCACGCACACAATTCAGCGAAGACATCGCCGACTTCATCAGCCCGCACGCCCTCCTCTCCGCTGACTACATCCTCCTCGGGGACCTCAACTTCCACCTGGAGAACAACAACGACGCAACACCACCACCCTGCTGGACAACCTCGCAAACCTGGGACTCAAGCAGCTGGTCACCACCCCCACCCACTACGCCGGACACACACTCGACCCCGTCTTCTCATCCAGCAAGGACATCGCCTTCAGCCACGCCACCGGACTCCACTGGATGGACCACAGCTGCGTCCACTTCAGCTTCAGAAGGACCACGATCCACCACCACCAGCAACAGGTTGCACGCAGAAGCTGGAACAAGATCACAGCCGACCAGCTCGCGACCTCCCTGAGCATGAACCCTCCCACCAGCGCAACGAACCCAAGCCAGGCGGCCACCAACCTCGCGAAGTGGATCAGCAACTTCGCAGACGACCTCGCCCCTCTGAAGACCCCGCCTAGCAGACCCGGTAGCAAGAAAGCCCCATGGTGGTTCTCCGACGAACTCAAGAGCTCCAAGAAGAACTGCTGAGCCCTCAAGAGAACATGGCGCAGAGACCCAACACCGGACAACATGACTGCCCTCAAGATCGCCACCCGAAAACACCACCAACTCATCCACGCCACCAAGAAAACCGCTTTCAAGGAACGACTGGACAACAACTCACACAACAGCAAGGAACTCTTCAACATCGTGAAAGAGCTCTCCAACCCCAACGCCGGAAACAACAACATCACCCCTTCGCAAGACCTCTGCAACTCCCTCGCCTCCTACTTCCACAACAAGATCGCGGACATACACAACAGCTTCAGCACTCAACCGACGCACGCCACGACTGAAACCACCGCCCCCCACCACCACTCTCCGCGCCTGGATCCCGATCAGCACCGAAGACACCGTCCGCACGATGAACTCCATCCACTCCGGATCTCCTACCGACCCCTGCCCTCACCACGTCTTCAACAAGGCCGACGCTGTCATCGCACCCCACCTGCGGGACATCATCAACACCTCCTTCGACACCGCTACCTTCCCGGAGAGCTGGAAGCACGCCAAACTCAGCGCTCTACTAAAGAAGCCATCAGCCGACCCCACCGACCTCAAGAACTACCGCCCCATCTCGCTGCTCCCGTTTACGGCAAAATTCATCGAGAAGACCGTCAACAAGCAGCTGGCCCCCTTCCTTGAGACGAACGGATCCCTCGACCTCTCGCAGTCTGGCTTCCGGGCCAACCACAGCACCGAGACCGCCCTGATCGCAGCCACCGATGACATCCGAGCCCTGCTCGACAATGGAGAAACAGCAGCCCTCATCCTCCTAGACCTCTCTGCGGCCTTCGACACTGTCTGCCACCGTACACTAGTGCAGCGACTCAGCTACGTCGGAATCCAGGAGAAGGCACTGGAGTGGATCATCTCCTTCCTCGCCGGAAGGACACAGAGAGTCCGCCTCCCCCGTTCAGATCTGAAGCCACCGAAGTCATCTGCGGCGTTCCTCAAGGCTCCTCGCTCAGTCCAACCCTCTTCAACGTCTACATGAGCCCCCCCGCAGACATTGCACGCCAGCACAACCTCAACATCATCTCCTACGCCGACGACACCCAGCTGATTCTCTCCCTCACCAACGACCCCGCCACCGCCAGAGCCAACCTTCACGAAGGGATGAAAGAGGTAGCCGAATGGATGAAGAACAGCCGCCTGAAACTGAACTCGGACAAGACGGAAGTCCTCATCCTGGGATCCTCAACCTCCGCCTGGGACGACTCCTGGTGGCCCCCCGCCCTAGGCAGCGCACCCAAACCAACAGACCACGCACGCAACCTGGGCTTCATCCTGGACTCCTCCCTCTCCATGACCAGACAAGTCAACAACGTCTCCTCGTCGTGCTTCAACATCCTGCGCATGCTACGTAAGATCTTCCGTTGGATCCCTACCGAGACCAGGAAGACGGTCACCCAGGCCCTCGTCACTAGCCGTCTGGACTACGGCAACTCCCTCTACGCCGGAACCACCGCCAAACTCCAGAAGAGACTCCAGCGGATCCAGAACGCCTCAGCACGACTCATCCTGGACATCCCCCGTCGCAGCCACATCTCCGGACACCTGAGAGACCTGCACTGGCTCCCGGTCAACAAGAGAATCACCTTCCGACTCCTCACCCACGCACACAAAGCCCTACAAAACCAAGGCCCAGGATACCTCAACAGCCGCCTCAACTTCTACGCTCCCAAACGCCAGCTTCGATCGACCGGCCACGCCCTCGCTGCCGTCCCCCGCATCCGAAGAGCCACCACAGGGGGACAGTCCTTCTCCTACCTCGCCGCCAAGACATGGAACTCCCTCCCAACCCACCTCCGCCTGACCCAGGACCACCTCGCCTTCAGGAAGCAACTCAAGACCTGGCTGTTTGAGCAGTAGCGGACCCCCCTCCCCCAGCGCCTTGAGACCCTCTGGGTGAGTAGTGCGCTATATAAATACTTTGATTGATTGATTGATTGATTGATTGATTGATAATATAGGAGTAGGGACCTTCTACAATCTCTTTATTTTGTCTGTCTGGGCACCTGGTATCCTGACAATGCATCTGTGCTGGACGGGAAACACCCATTACATCGGAAGCACTACATCGCGTTACTATCGCATCGTGACTATTACATCGCAGATGGCTTCACACCGCATGCTAAGACGCCGCATGCTAAGACGCCGCAATGACTTTTAAAGCGGCACACATTACATCGCATTAAGCACCAAAAGACATTACATCGGAAATGACACGAAACGGAATGATTCGTGGCCCAAAAGACATTACATCGGAAATGACACGATACGGAATGATTTATGGCCCAAACAATACAAAAGATGATTTACGACCCAAACAATTGAAAATATTTAAAGCACATATTTATCGGACCAAAAGACATTACATCGGACGAAACGGAATGATTTATGGCCCAAACAATACAAAAGATGATTTACGACCCAAACAATTGAAAATATTTAAAGCACATATTTATCGGACCAAAGGACATTACATCGGAAATGACACATTACATATTCGCAAATGACACATAATATTTACGATCATAAATGATTTACGACCCAAACAATAGAAAAGATGATTTACGAGCCAAACAATTGGAACTCTTTACGAGCACATTTAAAGCACATATTTACATAAACAATGTACATTTTTTAGGGGCGCCAACATTCTAAGAATAACTTACTTTTGATACACTGCATATATTTAGAATAACTTACTTTTTTATACACTGCGTATATTTGATTTTTATGCCTGCATGGGTGGGGTGGATCGGTTGCTGGGTGCGTGAATGGGTCGCTTGCTGGGTGCGTGAATGGGTGGGTGGATGGATGCGTGACTTCGATGCGTGGGTGGCTGGATGCATGGCTGGGTGTGTACGTTCATTCTGTATATTACATATCTGGCCGAAGGAACCACATACCAACAATGATTTACGGCCACATAATGGACAACGATGTGGTCTGAGGGCAACGCGCACAACGTTGGTGCCGGGGACTAATGTTCGAACCTGCTGTCACGTCAAACAATAAAAAAAATTTGCTGCCGGGGACTAATGTTCGAACCTGCTGACAGCTACCAAAATTAAAAAATTACAAACTTGTCACACATAGTTTGACATTTGACTCAATATATGTAATTTGTAAGGGGCAAACCTTAGTACTTGGCACCTAGTTCGAATTTCTGAGTGATATTACATGTGAGAGGCAAAGCCATGTCTGCTTCAAGTACTGTTTCATCATTAGCTCATCATCAGAGACAGCATTACTTGCTTCCTTAATTAATCTTTTCACTAGAATTATTCATTAGAATCAGAAAAACTTGTTAAGCACAAGTGGCAAAATTCCTCCATATGGGCAATAAAACCAATTCATAAATGGCCCCTAGAAGTCCGCCTGGAAACCTGTGATTTTGCAGCATTCCAGGTGGAAACTCTTGAAAATCCCAAAAAGAAGTCAATCTCCGTCCATTCGAGGTAGCAAGCATCAAGGTGCTAAATTTGTGACTTTCTTAGTGAAGATGACCCAGGATGTGCATTTTTCAAAATATAACAAGAAGACATAGAATGATAGGTAAGTGCAATCTTCTCGACCGTTCAACACTTTCAAATGTGGTCTGAGGGCAACGCGCACAACTTTGGTGCCGGGGACTATGGATGGATGCGTGGGTGGGTGGATGGATGCGTGGGTGGGTGGATGGATGCGTGGGTGGGTGGATGGATGCATGGATGAGTGTGTGGGTGGATGGATGCGTGGGTGGGTGGATGGATGCATGGATGAGTGGGTGGGTGGATGGGTGGATGCATGGTTGGGTGGATGTATGGATGAGTGGGTGCGTGGATGGATGGGTGGGTGGGTGGATGGATGCGTGGATGAGTGGGTGGATGGGTGGGTGGATGGATGGATGGATGCGTGGGTTGGATGCGTGGATGGATGGGTGGGTGGGTTGGTGTTTCCCATTGTAAACACATCCTCAACCCATCCTCGCAGCCTTTTAACCCACTCTGCACTCTGTCATTCTACCTCAACTGTGGATGTGTTTTAAAACAGATACTCTTACAACAATGATCTCAGCATACTCTAAGGTACCCTCTGCTAACCCCGAAGAAGCGAAATACCATTAGTTGGCAAATAATATTCATATTTTGGTTGATCAAATGATAAAGTTGCAAAAAATATTTTCAATAGATATTCACATATTTGATTGATAGAAGCATACACACATGGTTTTAGTGTTTTTTATATTATATTTTATTGATTTTAAAAATCGAAAACAAACAAAAAACGAAAAGTAACACTACAACGAAACCCAGCAGCCATCGATACAGCAACTACAACCCGGTCTCCTCCCACCCCTCCTCATGCCCCCCTACCGCTCAGAGGGATAATCCCATCCCTTCCCACCATTCCGCTATACTCGGGTAGGCAGGCTGACCCAGTGTCTATCAAGGTATCTCTCCCTGCTTAAGCATGGCAAGAAAACATATTTTCCATGAACACAACGATAATGTATACAGCGCCACCTCAATTATACTTCTGAATGTTACCGCACAAACTACAGACATTGATTTGAACCCCCCTCCGTTTTTGTACTGATATCTTTCCTGTTAATGAGTTCCCCCCCAGCACGAACCTATCTTGCCACGTTGTACGGTTTTTTCATTTTCACATTCACACATCCCTTCTGCCCTGCCCTTCTAAAACCTCTGCTGCAGTTACTTGATGTGAGAGGAATATTACTCAAAAACACATTCGAGTGCATCGTATCCTGAATGTCTTTCATGACTCACACCCTAAAAAAACAGGACCCAGGTTCGTGTCTAAACACACAATATGTGGTGGAATTGCGTTGTTAGTAAATAGTAAATGTCAATTCAAGTGCGCGATACAAGGATCCTGACTAGGGGGGGCCGACTGGCATAGATGCAAATGCAGGACGGTGAGTGTAAAGAATCCGGACAAAGGTTACACATCATGACAAAAAGTAATGAGAATCGGGGCAAAAGGTACGTCATATAGACACATCAGAGCGCAAAGAGCTGGTTTCACGCTCAATAATATTTTCTTGTCAATGTGTTCCCAACATGTAAGGCGAAGCACTTTAAAAAGCGTGCAATTTCTTAAGATATAATTATAAATGTAATTAACACAACACCCCCAAAAAATGCAACATGTGCAAACATCCGATAGAAAGTGAAGATTTGGCGTTCAAGTGAGGGGGGGGGGGGAAAGGGGGCCAGGGCTTAGAGGCTGGTTCTCGCAGGTGATTTCAAAGACCGCGTTGTTTTGCCATGCGACATGCTGTACTGCGGGGTAAAGTACGGCGCAATAGAAAGCAATGGAATCGCGTTGCAATAGATTGCGAGGTAATAACAGACGATGTCATGGACTCGGCGATGAAATAGATGCGGGAAAAAAGCACGCGATGTAAATGTGCACGATGTAACGTCATACATCCGTGCTGGACCAACCTCTCCTAAATTACCTCATAATTGAGGAACTTAAAAATGTGCTTGTGTTTAATTTCTTGTGGCAGCGGCACTCCTATTCAATGTCACGCCTATCATCCATTCTGCCGCGCTGGCACATCAGGAGCGTAACACGGGCCCCTGTGGCCCCTGCACGGAGGTAGTGTCTCTACCCTTCAGTGGGCTTTCGGCCTTTAGGGGGCACGAGCCAGCCTAAGGCCAATGAATATATGTGATGTACAAGAGACCCAGGGGCCTCTAATCACATTCTGCGGGGGGCTTCTTTTTGCATACGCCACTGTATTGACAGTTGGCAAGTGGGGTTTCAGGTATAATTAAACTATTACTATTAGTTGTAGAGGAACTAAATGATATGTTGACCCCGCAACAAAATTTCAACCTCTTGATGTGCCTAAATCTACTTTTCACGAAATTAATCCTCCCACTTCTCTAGAGTGGAGAGGTGTGGTGCAGCGACCAGAGCAGCTGACCTGGGAGCCCCGGCTTCACAGTTCGATCCCCAGCTCTAGCGGCAGCACAGCTCAGCACCATGTGAGACTGGGGAATAGCTCATTTAATTTCCGCGACAGTCCGCAGCGCCTTGAGACCCGTAAGGGTGAGTAGTTTGCGCTTTACAAATACAGATTTAGTACATCACCATTCTCTTCCAGCTCAATGCCTCAGCTTTCACCCTCCCTCTTGCATCATCCCGCATTCTTTGTGGCAGCAAAAGTAATTTACAATTGGAAGGAATATGCAGGGTGGGACGCAGGGGTTGTGGGGAAAAAAAAAACAAAGCCTCGGTGGCACGAAAATGATCTTTTAAAGACCTGTGAAATACTTAGATGAGGCTGGGTTAAGGAGTCAGGTGTCTGCCCTGCCGAGCCCACAGTGCTCACGAATGATGTGTGTGCCCTGGAAGCAACATCAAGCTGGGCTGAGGCACCTGATGGGGATGGGGCTAAAGTCCTTTCAGCCCTATGGACGTTGCGCGCCTGGTATGAATGTACATACAGTGAAGGCAGTGCTTAATTTGAGCCGGTGGTTTCTGGTGCTTGGCACTAGCACTTATTTGTCAGCAATGGCACTCGTGAAAGACCACCACAGGGTGGCGCTGTCTGTTTAATTTTGAAAGGAGCACAAAAACTGTGCTTATTAAGTCAATTCACATTGTAAAATCAGGACACTCTACTCTCACGCCATTATTATAGCTTTGTGTAAAGCAGAGAGGTCCAATAAAGGTCATTTTCAGAGAAGCAGGTAAAAGACGCGTTTTTGTTGTGTGGAAGCAGACATAGTATTCATTCAAGAGGCAAGTCTTCAGTTTTGTGCCGAACTCCAGGAGGGTTGTCGCAGTTCTGATGTAGGTGGTGGTACTGTGGGGGGCACATATCTTGGAGCCTGGGCAGAGAAAGCTTACCTTCTGGCATTTTATTTTTTACACATTTTCCGGTCAAGCCTGCATGAACTATCTAATCAGAGCTGTACAACAGATCGTTATTTACAGCAGAAAAATATACAACAGTAAAAATGAACCCTTAACCAAATCAAACAAAAGATCTTAGCATCTTCTTGGGCTCAGATTTGGAACCGATCAGTTTTCTAGCGCTTACACAGTAAGGCACCATAATGGAAATCCACGAGAAGAAGATATTCTAGGGAGAAGAGGTCGTTAACACAGTTCACAATGCCATTTTTAGTCTTAAAAGTTCTTTTACGATCGAAAATGACCAGATTTAAGCCAACAAGGCATTCACAAAAGTTGAGCTTTCAGGCGTAAATACATTTAGACATGCATAATATGAACCCAGAGATGTGTAATATGATGTGTTAGTACATCCCCCGCAAGGGCTGGGGAGTTGACGGGTCAAACCGAAATGTGCCTTTTAAATTAACCCTGGGCATAGTTCGCCAAGTAGCGCTACGCGTAGCTACGCAAAGTGCACTTCGCACTACGCGAGCTACGCGTAGCACTACGCGAACTGCATAGTGCGCTGTTCGTGATGATTGCACAGTGTCAGATGCTTGTTCGCACTGAGCAATCATTGAAAACGGCATCTTGCACAGTGCGAGCTGTCTTTTACTGCCGCTCGTGTAGAATTTTACTCGAGTGGCAGCTTTCTCAACGCGGACTGAAAGTTTCTCATTGCGAGTGGTCGCGAGCATACGTGACCACTCGCAATGAGAAACCTGACCTCCCCGCGTTGAGAAGCTCGCCGGGAGGTTTATTTTCCACGCTCGCGATCGGCAACTTGATGTTGCTGATCGCGAACGAGGAAAAAGTCTTGCCAGGATGTCATTTTCTTGCTCAGGGTCATCAACTTGACGTTGAGGACAGCGAGCAAGCAAAAAATGACTGCTGCACTATGCTAGGCTACGCTACGCGTATTTGCACTGTGCTACGTGCAATTCGCGTAGTGCAAAGTAGCGCTAACTGCGCGAGCGTAACATAGTGTTTTGACCAGGCTTATTTTAAATTTGTTACAGGTTCGTTTGTGATCAGGGCCAACATCTCTCTGGCTCTTTCAGCCCTGGAAACGGCCATAGTTTTAAACCAGTCAAAGGCTGGAGTAAATTATTTTTTAAGGTGAGAAAGTGGAACATAACACCACCAAACCTCCTGGAGTTGTAAAGAAAAAAATGTCTATAAATGGAGAAATATTTTACTGGGGTTAAAAAAATGAAAAGAAAAATGTACTATGCCCATTGATAACACACAGGAAAAGCAAGCAACATACCACCTCAGGGCGTAGCCTGTAAAGCTGTGATTGGCGCAGCTTTACAGACACACCCTTAGGAAGTATTGTGAATTGCCAAAATCAGGGCCGGCTTTAGCACTGGTGGCACCCTTTGGGACAATCTTATTTTTTTGGCACCCTCCCCCCCAACATGTCCTCCTCCTCGGATTCCCTCACTACCATCCAGCAAAAGGGCCCCTAATCTCTCCATAGCCCCTCTCTAAATTGCATTTCACTTTACTAATCCACTCAGCTATCCACACAAAAAAACAGATCAGTTCTTTGCAGCAGGTAGATTAACCTTCTGTGTTACTTTATGGCGAATCAAAACTGCCACTGCATTAATCACAAGAGTTATCTTGACATTTTTATTGCTGCGTGAAAGCTGAACGCAAAAGGAACTCTGCAGCGGGTGATATTAAATCGTACCTTATTGCTAAACACAGTGCCCCTCCCCTGAGATTAGTGCCCCCCAACTCCAGGTAAGCGCCCAGTGGAGCCGCATCAGTCACACTGCCTTAAAGCCGGTTCCAGCCAAAAAGTATAAATCTACATCTGTGTGTCGGGATAGGAATACACATAGGGGTGTTTCAGTCCTCTTTCTATGGCTATGTTTAGAGTTGATAGTTAATTGAACTAGGCTCCAGACAGATCTCCACGGTTATTAAGGATGCCATGATCCATACGCCTTCTGTATTAGTTTCATAGCAGCCCTGAATGCAAGGAGGCGTGATTGAGTTGGAGCAACATAGATGCCACCAAGAAGGTCACAAAGCATACAACAATTGCATACACCCACCACTATGGGTGTATGATTATGATCCAGGATTACAACCCAAATGTTGATTTAGCATGCAAACGAACTGTCCACAGTCAAGGTTTCCAAGTCCACTTAGGGATACTACCACAGCTCCAGTGTTGATTGACAGAATGCACTGGACAGATCAAACAGGAAGTCCACTGTGTCCATCTTACTGTGGTTCTGAATTTAGCCATCTCACAGGGCCAGTACCCCCTAAGTTGGAAGGCACCAGTAGTTAGGCCTCTCTTAAAAAAGTCCTTGTTAGACCCGTCAAACCTGAAAAATTTCCGTCCTATTTCTCTTCTGCCGGTCCCAGCCAAAATCTTAGAAGTCCATCTGAACTCTCATTTGAGTGCCTATCTGAGGGAACATCAGATTTTGGATAGCTCACAACATGGCTTCAGAAGGTTCCAAAGCACAGAGACGGCCCTTACTGCAGTTTTGAATAAGATTCGAGTGCTGGTGGATGCAGGTTATACCACCCTCCTGATTTTACTTGACCTTACTGCAGCATTCGATACCCTGTCCCCCCAGTGACTGGTGGAGTGTCTCAGGGGGATAGGGGTCAAAGGCCTGGCTTTGGATCTTCCGACCTCTTTCTTGGAAGAGCGGTCCCAAATAGTCCAACTGGGAAGCTTACACTCGGAGTCTTCCCCCCTAGTTTGTGGAGTGCCCCAGGGTTCCTCCCTGAGTCCCACCGTATTTAATATTTACGTGGCCCCACTAGCAGGGGTGGTGAAGTCCTTTAGGTTGGAAGTTCTGTCTTATGCGGATGACACCCACATTATGGTGTCCATCTCGCAAAACCCTAGGGACTCTGCGCAGAACTTTAAGAACTGTATGTTAGCAGTCTTGTCATGGATGGTGCAAAACTATCTCAAACTTAACGACGAGAAGACGGAAGTCCTGATCTTTGGAGACAGTCCTAACATCTGGTCTAGGGATTGGTGGCCTGACGTCCTGGGCGCCTGTCCAACTCCGAACTCCCATGGGAAGAATCTGGGAGTTGTGGTAGATGTCTCCCTTTCCATGAACCTGCAGGTCTCCAGGACTGTGGCCATCTGTTTCAGGCTCAACCGGATCATAAGGAAAATCTCTCAGTTCCTCTCACTTGAAGCTCGCAAAAAAGTGGTGGTTGCATTAATATTATCTAGATTGGATTACTGCAATGCCCTATATTTAGGCATCAAAAAAGGCCAGCTGCAACGTCTACAACTGGTGCACAATGCCACTGCCAGGTTGGTGATGGACATCCCTAAACATCATTCAGTTTCGTCCTCCCTTAGGTCACTGCAATGGCTCCAGTGGATCGCAAAATTGTGTTTAAAACCCTCTGCCTCACACATAACGCATACTATGGCCTGGGCCCTTTGGGCTTAAAGACCTTTTTCCAACAGTATGTGCCTTCCAGAAACGTGAGGTCAGCAAAAAAGAATCTCCTTGTTGTTCCTAGGGTTAAAAAGATGAGATGGGGAGGGAGGGCCTTTTCATTTGCAGCCGCAAAGGTTTGGAACTCTCTCCCGAACTTTCTCTCAGGGCAACAAGAACGCTCAATCTTTCGTAAGGCCCTGAAGACATGGCTGTTCCCCTGAAAGTCGGGTTGAGTAGGAATCGGTTCTGCCTGTATGATGTCTGATGTTAGCGCCTTGACGCTCTTGGGCTAAGTTCGCGCTTTAAAAGTCTCACATTCATTCATTCATTCACTGGTGTTAAAAATGAGCTAGAAGTCACAATAGGTCCCCAGGAAATAATTTAATTTAGGTCCCCTATAGCATAAGCATCCAGTTGCAGTTTAACATTTTGAATGGCAATCGGGGTCTCCACTGGCTCTCCTGGTTCCCATTTGCAACTTGGGAAGAGAATGTGGCCTAACGGCTAGGGCGGTCGACCTTGGAGCTGGGAAACTGGGTTTGAGTCTCCGTAGGGACGTTCAACATCCTGTGATTCTGGGAAAATCACTTAATCTCCCTGTGCCTAACAACAACATAAAAATGAATTTGTCTGTATGTAACGTAACTGGGTTTCATGTAAAGCGCTCTGATAGCTCCGGGTCTAGTTAGCGCTATTTAAACTCCACAAAATAAAACAAACTGGTACATTGTGATGTAGAGTTTCAGGGGCAACCACACTTTGAAAATAATGTTTTTTGTAAATACAAGTCATACAGAAATAGTTGCTCAGTTCTGCAATCAGGACAACCTGTGACTGCCTGGGCTTGGACAGGGATACAACAGCAAGCAATACCCTTGACAGGCCCTTTTATGGGCCTGGGTGCAGAGTTGCTTCTGACAGGGCCGGCTCTAGGCTCATGGTGGCCCTGTGCAGGGAGCGTAGGTGGGGGCCCCGGAAGAGGGGGTCCGGACCCTCATGGACATCGATTCGCCAAAATGTTATGGGTGACAAAAGCGACATGTCACTCCCTTTCACACCCAGTGACATCACAGGCGTGTCTAACCTTGGACTTTCGACGGCCTCTTATTTACTGCTTGAGGTGTTATGGAAAGAGCAAGAAATGGAGACAACAGAAAAGTAAACAAAGCTCCATGGGCCCTCTTTAGTTTCTGTTCTTATCTCTCTCTCTTCATAAGCTGAATGTGTGTGGTGTGTTTGTGTGTGTGTGTGTGGTTGGGGGAGGGGTAAACGTAGGGGATGGGGGAAGGACTTTGCTAAGGAGACCGGTCACCAAAGGGCAAGGTGGAGGTCAAAAGGCAACACACTGTAGCAGGTGCTTCCTCTGGGCACCCCCAAAATGTCATCCATGTCGATCTCTCGCTTCCACTCTCTCCCAATCTCTTTGTCAGGAAACCAACACTGCTCTCGAGAGTAAAGCCTCTTTTCAGACTCGTTAATCATAAATTGCCCTGACGTATACAAGTGTACAGCCGACGCATGCGCAAGAGCGCGAAGGGCAGGCGATGCAACAGAACAGGTGTTCTAATGCAATTTAGTGGTCGCCCGATATCCTCACCTTTTACCCCCGCCCCTGCGCTCATGCTTACTGCTCTGCACTTCGACCTGTAGAGTTGTAAATGCAGCGCGTATTCAGTGCAGTCTGGATCAGGTATGTCTGGCTCGGGAGAAGCCTCAGACCAAGGTGTGCACTATGTGATTACATGTTTACAGCACAACTGAAGCTGTGCGTGTGTTGCTCGGGGTGATGACATTCACTTACAGACAAACAATGAGACAAATGGCAGAGAAAACAAGAAGAGGTAGTAGTGAGCATACCACAGCCCCACTCTGTTAAACAACTTTAGTGGGGCATTAAAACATGAAAATGGCAACATACGAACAATAACATACAACACGTTCTGCAAGAAAAAGTTACAATGGGATATGCATCGATTTTGACATTCGAAATGCGCCAACAGCGTTGGTTGCGTTGTTGAACCTCGAAAGCATCTTATTATCTGTGTACAAACGGGATTCTGTATACACTGAAAAAAATGGGTTGGTGCTTATGGAGTAAAAATAAATCTGGCATTTCACATAAAAACTGCGAAGTTCTGTAGGCAAGATAAAGCGTAACTTCTGACGAAAATACCTTGCTGCGCTTAGGCAGCCTCTGACAGAGCACCAGGCTGAAACATCTGCAAATAGCACAGAAAACCCCTGGCACTGAAAAACCATCTCTGGCTGCTCTAACGTTCTGTGGGACAGGCACCCCAACGACACCGAACAATCCCCGTCTGGCCGTGTAAGTCAATATTCTGTATTATGTCAACAATTTAGGACAATGCATACGGTAACTCTGGAACTACACCCTGCATAAATTCACACTGCCCCTCGTAGTAAACGGACACTGCCCCCTGTTGTGAAGGAGCACTGCTATGGCCAGTATTTCCTTAAGTGAAATAAAGCCGTCCCAGCAGTAAATCGACACAAGACCACGAGGTGCATTTGAGCTCACATCATCAGTGCACATGCACTGCCACCAGTAGTGATTTGGCGTGGCTTCCTAAAGAGAGTAGACACCCGACTACGCAGTTAAGGGGCAGTGTTCTTGTAGTGACCGTTGCCTGCCGTGCATGAGCTCTGCTCCCTGCACTGCATTGGTGACAACGCTCCCTGAAAAGAGTGGGCACTGCTCGCTGCAATAAACGGTTCTGCATAAGCACTTCACAGCTAGTAGTGTTCTCCTGCTGCACAATCCCATTGTGTATTAAAACTTATAAAAAGAGGCCACAGAAGGCATGCACACAATAGAGGCAATTGGTAACAAGCAATTGCAATTCTATAGGTCTCGCATTATTAAAGTTTTAGCTATTGGCATTGCTAAAGAATGCAACACCAATAGCTCAAACTTTAATAATGCGATACCTGTTGGATTGCAAATGCTTGTTTTTTTATAGCACGCAGTTTCCCATTGATATTGCATCACAGAGCTTTTCTGTACATGATTTGAAACATGTAATGCAAAAGAGAAAAAATCTAGGGCCATTAGCTCAGATTTCTATAGAAATTTTAAAGGAGGTCTATCTTTGAATACGTTATCCAAGCCTAAATGTTGCTTTTTATTATTATTTTGTTTTCTATTATTCAATTTAGAGTTTCTTGGCAAAATGTGTAACACTAAGGGTTTGTTGGCGTTGAGATATCAAACTGTGGATTTACCGGGGGCGTGGCTTGGCGGGCGAAGATGGCGGTCGCAGCCTTGTAGAGCTCCCGCCGGCCCGGACTGAATCCGATCATTTATCCTGACCCCCGAGCCCACTGTTGGTGCCCAGTGCCTGTACTCGATCCGGTGAAGTCTCCAGTCTGCATTGGTGTGTAGATCCTGTGATTCCTCCCTTCCTGTGATCGAGGGGAGTCGGCGGCAGAGTGCGGCCTAGTGGCCGGCCGGAACCGGGGTCCTCGAGTTTCGCGACGCCTGGTGGCAGCTGTGACCTGGCGGGTGCGGGTGGCATCCGCTACGCCGTCCTGGGCTTATCTCTCCGCCCGCGATCGCCTGGAGTTTGAGGCGGAACCAGCGACTCCTACCCATCGGCTCTTCCCCTGCATGACCGGCGAGTGGTGGCGGCGTGGCTGGGCCCTGCGACAATCTGGTGGCCGGACTTCTTGGGCCCGGGGGCGACCGGGGCTGGACTGGTGGTCGGCTGCCCCCCTGATCCGCCTCCCCTGGCTAGGCCCGCTGGGTACGGCGACCCACGGACCGCGGACCCGCTGATTCTTCCTGATACATCCTGGGCGGCTGCCCGTGAAGACGAGTGTGGGTGCGGCCTGTCCTGCAGGGGTGACGCCGGGGCCTCGATTTTCGCGACATCCGATCGCAGCGTCCCTCCCCGGGGCCTCATCTGGGCCGCCCCGGTCCAGTTCTGCGACAGTGCCCAAGAGTGGTGTTGGCCCTGCCCGGCGCTTGCCATGACCAGGGACAGAGGAGGTGGCCCGCCCAAACATGGGCCCATAGATAAATTCACAGGGCCGAGTGGTGGCGCTGGGGCGACCGGTGGCAGCGGCGGCCCCGGGCCAGACAACGCAGCTATCCTGGCGGCCATAACCCAGTCTCGGGACATGCTCGATGCCAAGATAGGCGCAGTCGGGGCGGATGTCACGCTCCTACGCCAGGACCTTCGCAATGCAGTGGAGCGGATTGCTGGGGTCGAAACCCGTGTCACGGAGACTGAGGCGGACATTAGTGGCTTAAAGAGGCGCCTTGCGGAGGTGGAAAGCGTCCAGAAGACACTGGCGGCCCGCGTGGAGGATGCAGAAGGGCGCGCGCGGCGCAACAACCTCCGCTTCATTGGTTTTCCGGAGCGGTGCGAGAAGGACAGCATGGAGAGGTTCCTGACCGGGTGGCTGGAGAGCTGGCTCCCTGAAGGGGCGTTATCTAGGTGTTTCGTGATCGAGAGGGCCCACAGGGCCCTGACCCAGCGGCCGCCGGAGGGTGAGCGCCCGCGGCCGGTCATAGCCCGCCTGCTGAACTATCATGACCGTGATGTTATCCTGCGGGAGGCGAGGAACAAGGGTTCCCTCGCCTTTGAGAACCATACCATTATGATTTTCCCGGATTACACTAAAATGGTGCAACAACAGCGGCACTCCTTCATGGACGCTAAGGCCAAGCTCCGGGGCCTCAAGCTCCAGTACTCGCTCCTATATCCAGCTCGCCTGCGGGTCATATACCAGTCTCGTACCCACTTCTTTGACTCGCCAGAGGAGGTGTTTCGCTGGACGGATGAGGCAGTGCGACTTCGTCCCCACGCCCAACCGGGACTGGACCCGGGCAGGTCTCCAGGTTCGTCGCCGGAGCGGACACAACGCCAGCCCAAGAAGGGCCGACATCGGAGGTCTCGCTCCAAGAAAAGATCGGCTTCCGCCTGTGCGTCGCAATCGGGTGGCACCAGGGACTCTGAACACTCCGATGCGGGCAGCTGAACACTGTTGGGCCTCCATACATTCTGTCTGCTGCATATGGACTCGCTCTGCCTTGGCTGGTGAGACTGTCTTATTTTGTCCTTGATGTGCCAGCCGGCTCCCATGTGGAGACTTCAGCTATAGACATGGGGACACTGTGTGGCTCGGAGGGTACCTTATATGGGCCTCAGACCCTCACGGATGTGAGTGTTGTTGGGGGGGTGGTGAGTGTGCGTCTTGGTGGGGTTTTGGGGATCCATTGGTATGGCGGGCCCTGAGTCCTCTGTTTTGGGCTCGGGTCTCTCCATGCCGCGACAGGTACTTCACTGTTTTCTGAGGTATTGGGGTGGGGGGGGTGGGGTATGGGGGGGTGTTTTGGTGTTGCACTTGTTGTTGGGGGGGCTTTGGGCTGGAATGGGGGGGCTGTGTTTGCGGGCTGGGGGGGTGGGTCCACACGTGTCGGGGGCTGTGCTTTTTGTCGTCTTGCGGGTCGCACCTGCCAGATCTTGAACTGTGTGTCGATAATGGCTAGTGCTGCGAATGTGACCCCTTCGAAGACCCTGCGGGTGGTGACGTGGAATGTGCGGGGTGTCCTGGATAAGATTAAGCGGGGGGCTGTGCTGCGGTGGGGGAAAAGGGAGATGGTGGATGTTCTTTTGCTTCAGGAAACGCACATGCTGGGATCCAAAGCCCTTAGCCTCCAGAGGTTCGGCTACCACCAGGTCTATCATGCTGGCTTTACGAGGGGCTCGAGGGGGGTGGCAATACTGATTCATCGTAGGGTGGCCTATGTCCACGAGAAGCAATGGATTGACCCCCAGGGCAGATTTGTTTTTGTTAAAGGCCTGCTGGGTTCCGAGCCGGTGGTTTTTGGTAGTGTTTATGCCCCTCCCCCCCTGCAGTGGGCACTGTCTGAACGGCTGTTTGCGTTGTGGGACGAAATCCCCGAGGTCCTGACTGTGGTGGGGGGTGATTGGAATGAAGTCATGGATGTGGGCCTGGACCGTCAGCGGCGAGCGTGTGTGGTACCTAACCCCCCCCCCCGCGGCTGCCCCCACCCGGTTGAGTGCAACGGCGCGCAGTATGGGCTGGGTAGATGTCTGGCGGCATTTTCATCCCGCAGTACAGGCCTTCACGTATGTATCGGCGGTGCATGGGTCATTCTCGAGGCTCGATTACTTGTTTGTACCCGGGGCCTGCCTGAGCCGTGTTAGGGACGCCTCGATACTCCCCAGGGGCCTTTCGGATCATTCCCCTGTCCTGGCCACTCTGACCCTCCCCGCTAAACGGCAACCTTTTCGCTGGCGTATGTCCGCCTGGCAGTTGCAGCGGCCGGACTACGTGGCGCACCTACGGGAGGCAATTGACCACTTCTGGCGCGAGAACTTGGTGGGGGGAGCCGATGCTGTTGTGGTGTGGGAGGCGCTGAAGCCCACGATCCGGGGCATCGACATAACTTGGTGTGCGGCCGCCCGGCGGATGCACCGAGAGGCCATTGTGGCGGCCGCGGCCCGCGTGGAGGAGTTGGAGCAGCGTGGTCGACTTGGAGGTGAGGAGGGCGTGGTGCGCCAGCTCCTGCAGGCCCAGCAGACTTACTCCTCGGTCCTACATGAGGAGGCCCGGCAGGCGTGGCTCGCCACGCGTAGTAGGGTATACCAGTGGGGCGATAAGTCTTGCACCATGTTGCATAGACTTTGCCAGGCGACCTTCCAGCCCCTGGAGCTACCTGGTCTCACGGCGGGGGATGGCTCAGTTATAACCGACCCGGACCAATTGGCGGCCAGCTTTGCCCGCTACTACGAGGCACAATATGCCCCTCGCGATCCATTGAGGGAGAGCGGGATTGCCCCGTACTTGGATGCTTTACTCCCACAGGCAGTCCCGGAGGAGACCAGGACGGCCCTAGAGGTCCCACTTACGTCCGAGGAGCTAGGGGAGGCCCTTGGCCAACTGAACTCTGGGAAGGCGCCCGGCCCTAGTGGCTACCCTGCCGAATTTTATAAAAAATTCCACGTCCAGCTGGGACCCCACTTTCGCAATGCGCTAGAGGCAGCCCGGTCTAGGGGCGAGCTGCCACCTGACTGGCGTCATGCTGAGATTGTGGTCTTTTTGAAGCCTGGTAGGGCGCCTGACCGTCATGATTCGTACAGGCCTATCTCCCTCCTCAACATCGAGGCCAAGATCTTGGCGAAAGCCCTGGCGAACCGCCTTCTGCCCCTCATAGCCGACCTGGTCCACCCCGACCAGGCCGGGTTCATGCCGCACCGGGCCACCCGACACAATATCCGGCGAGCGCAGGCAGCGATCGACGCCATGAGTGCTAGGGATGAACAGGCCGCACTTCTCCTTGCGGACATGGACCGGGCCTTTGACTCGGTGAGCTGGGCGTATCTCTTCACCTTATTGGCCCGCCTAAACCTCGGGCCGGTCTTTCTGTCCTATATCCGCCTCCTGTATACCAATGTCACGGCGTCGGTCCGGGTGGCAGGCGCGGTCTCAGGACGCTTCCCAATCGGCCGCGGAACGCGCCAGGGTTGCCCGTTGTCCCCATACCTATTTGCCCTGGCCATGGAGCCCCTCGCGGCGCGGGTGCGGCTAGATGCCCAGCTGCGTGGCTTTGTCTGGAACGATACTCTTACAGATAGAATTGCACTCTACGCGGACGATGTCCTCCTGTTCCTTACGGATCTGCGGCGTTCTGGCCCCCGAATCCTGGAGATCATGCGGGGGTTTGGCGAAGTCTCCGGGCTTACCCTTAACTTATCTAAGTCGACCCTGTGGGTTTTGCATGGCGGAGTGGTGGCCGAAGATTGGGCTGCTGATTTACGAGTGGCGACGGACGGCCTGAAATACTTGGGTGTTTTCCTCTCGACTTCGCGGGCCGTGGCTTGGACGCGTAGTGTCCTGCCGGTGTGGGAACGGGTCCAGACGGATGTTAAAACGTGGTCCAGGATGCCGCTTACGATCTTTGGGAGGTCGGCCATCTTTAAGATGGTGGCGCTGCCGAGACTGCTGTACCAACTCCAACATTTCCCGCACCCTATAGGCATGGAGTGGTTTCGCCAGGTGAACTCTGTGCTGGGCCGCTTCCTGTGGGAGGGCGGAGCAGCCAGGGTGGCCCTAAAGACATGTTTTCTATCCACCTACTGTGGTGGCCTGGCCACGTCTGATCTCCTCTCCTACTACCAAGCATCGCATCTGCTTGTTCTTAACGATTGGTGGTATGGGGATAGGAGTGATCCGGCATATGCCCTGGAAAGGCACCTTATGGGTGACCATACACTCCACACCGTTCTATACTCGGCGCGTATACGCCGTGGGTTGCCATCGGTGACAAGGGTGGTCTTTGCAGTGTGGCGGCAGTCCTTGCGCCGCATGGGATGGTGGGGCAAGTTGACGGCGGAAACGCCGCTGTGGCACAACGGTCTGCTTCCAGAGCTGGCGACTCTGGCTGGGTTCGAAGGTTGGGAGACTATTGGGATTACTCAACTGGGCCACGTCGTGTCCGGCGCAACCCTCAAGTCCTTTGCAGACCTCCGAGTGGAATTCCAGATGCCTCAGTCCCAGTTTTTCCGTTACTTACAGCTGCGACATGCCCTCGCCCCAAGCATTGCCGGCCTTGACTCCCTTCCGGAGTTTAGCCCGATAGAGGCGAAAGTCTTTATGGGCGACCTGGGAGACAAGAAGGTTTCCAGGATCTACCAGACTCTGGTTATTCACTGCTCGTCTACTCTCAGCTCCCTCCGGGAAGCCTGGGAGGTGGACGTGGGCACTCTGGACGAGGACGACTGGAGAGATGCCCTGGAGTCTCCTCGTGGCACCGCTATCGCGGTTCGGCTCCGTCTCATACAATTCAAGTATCTACATCGTGCCTATTACACACGTGAACGACTGTGGAGGGCTGGTTTGATTGAGTCATCGGAGTGCCTGCGATGTGGTGAAGTGCCTGGCACCTTGTTGCACACAGTATGGTCATGTGGTCGCCTGGCTGGCTTCTGGAGGGGTGTATGGAATTGCCTGACTGAGGTCCTGGGCTGGGATCTTCCCCGTACCCACCGGCTGGGCCTGCTGCACGTCATGGACGGGGTTGGGGGCAACATCTATAAACGTCACCTATTGCTTCTAGGCCTGGTGGTGGCTAAGCGCGACTTGGCTCGGGCCTGGAAATCTGTGAGGGCCCCCCCCCCTGTCGGCATGGAAGGCAGGACTGGACTATTTTATGGGTCTTGAGAAACCGATTTTTGAGGCGCGGGGCTGCCCGCGCAAGCACTTCCGGATCTGGAAGCGGTGGGCTGACTACCGTGGCCTATCCTTGGAACCCCCGGCGGAACCGGAGGAGGACGTTTGATCGCAGCGCTGTTTCTGGCCCTAAAGGCACATCCCAGGTTGCTTCATGCTTGCTTCTCTTATATGAACCATCTCTGTATTGCCTCTGTACATGTGTGGATGGGGGGGGGGGATAGTGGGTACGGGTGGGGGTGTAGTTGGGGTTGGGATGGGTAGTTGGGATTTTGAAACTGAGCTTCATTGATACTTGCTTGAGTATTTCTTGTGTATGTGATCCATGCATTGATCTTGATGTGGTGACCTTGGTGTGGGAAGGTGCCTCATGCTTGTCATTCTTTTGCTCAATAAACTTGGTTGTGAAAAAAAACTGTGGATTTACCTACGCTGACAAATGAAGGAAAATGTTTTCATTTTTTTACTGAAAGAGAGGTTAAAAGGGTCGTGGGGTGGGTGGGGGAGCCGAGTATTTCATGCAGAAGGAGCGATAATGGTCTTCCACCAGGTCCTGTACATGAACACATAGTAGTTGCGAGTTTCCAGAAATGCAGAAAATGGGTTGGAAAATAGCCAAAGCTTCTTTTGGGGAAAATTAGGCCGCAATGCCACACACTGCACGGCGAACTTAACTATAATGCGCAGTGAATTGGAAAACAATATTAAAAATATTGAGAACATGAGTCAAATATCCAGAGATTTAGAATATTCCTTGCCGTAGCATTCTGGCTATTCCCATCTTTGGTGGAAAGATTTTCAGAGCCACAGATAAAATTAAATTTTGCCAATTTGTCTCTCCCCTCTCGCCTAGCAGCGCCCCAATTTTGGAGTACTCTGGGTGCAACCTGGTGCCCTTTTATGGTGGAATCCTGTGAACTAAGATACCTGAACAGTCAATGAATAGTAAAAGGAAATGATTCATCCTCTATTTCAAATATTTGATTTATTGTAGGTTCCCTCGACTTAATGACAAACACTCCTTTACGTGCCATGGCTTGATACTATGCCAGAGTGTGGAAAGGCTAGAGTTTTGTCCAAGTGTGTGCCAGTGTTATGCAAAGAAAGGGGTTTGTGTGTGTGGGGTGGGGGGGGGCTACATATCCCTTGGCTAAGCATTAAAAAAAGGAGCCACATCAGTGGAGAGCAGTGTTTCTTGTATGACGGGCAGTGCAAACTTAGCCAGGCCTCTCAGCTTTCACAGTATTTACCAGACTTTGAAATATTGCCCACGATCACACAATTCATTCAAGCAGGCGGTGCTCTGGCATTTAGCAGATTCTGGACACTAAAGCAGGATGCATTACCCGGATCACAGAATATTCCCTTGTAATAAGAGTGGTCATACCTGGTTTGGAGTATTCCCTTGTAATAAGAGTGGTCATACCTTGCTTGGAGTATCCCCTTGTATTAAGAGTGGTCATACCTTTACTGGAGTATCCCCTTGTAATAATAGTGGTTGTACCTTGCTTGGAGTATCCCCTCATAATAAGAGTGGTCGAACCTTGCTTGGAGTATCCCTTCGTAATAAGAGTGGTCATACCGTGCTTGGAGCACCCTTCTCCCCTCTGCCGTGCACCCTTCTCCTCTCTGCCGTGCACCCTTCTCCTCTCTGCCTTGCACCCTTCTCCTCTTGCACCCTTCTCCTCTCTGCCTTGCAACCTTCTACCCTCTGCCTTGCAACCTTCTCCCTCTCTGCCTTGCAGCCTTCTCTACCATGCACCCTTCTCCTCTCTGCCTTGCACCCTTCTCCCCGTCCCCGTTGCACCATTCTCCCCTCTTCCTTGCACCCTTCTCCTCTCCACCTTGCACCCTTCTCCTCTCTGCCTTGCATCCTACTCCCCTCTGCCTTGCACCCTTCTCCCCTCTGCCTTGCACCCTTCTCCCCTCTGCCTTGCACCCTTCTCCTCTCTGCCTTGCACCCTTCTCCTCTCTGCCTTGCACCCTTCTCCCCTCCCCGTGGCACCCTTCTCCTCTCTGCCTTGCACCCTTCTCCCCTCCCCGTGGCACCCTTCTCCTCTCTGCCTTGCACCCTTCTCCCCTCCGCCTTGCACCCTTCTCCCCCTCCCCGTTGCACCATTCTCCCCTCTTCCTTGCACCCTTCTCCTCTCCACCTTGCACCCTTCTCCTCTCTGCCTTGCACCCTTCCCCCCTTTGCCTTGCACCCTTCTCCTCTCTGCCTTGCACCCTTCTCCCCTCTGCCTTGCACTCTTCTCCCCTCCGCCTTGCACCCTTCTCCTCTCTGCCTTGCATCCTGCTCCCCTCTGCCTTGCACCCTTCTCCTCTCTGCCTTGCACCCTTCTCCTCTCTGCCTTGCAACCTTCTAACCTCTGCCTTGCAACCTTCTCCCTCTCTGCTTTGCACCCTTCTCTACCGTGCACCCTTCTCCTCTCTGCCTTGCACCCTTCTCCCCTCTGCCGTGCACCCTTCTCTACTGTGCACCCTTCTCCTCTCTGCCTTGCACCCTTCTCCCCTCCGCCTTGCACCCTTCTCTACCTTGCACCCTTCTCCTCTCTGCCTTGCGCCCTTCTCCTCTCTGCCTTGCGCCCTTCTCCTCTCTGCCTTCCACCTTTCTCCCCTCTGCCTTGCACCCTTCTCCTCTCTGCCGTGCACCCTTCTCCTCTCTGCCTTGCGCCCTTCTCCTCTCTGCCTTGCGCCCTTCTCCTCTCTGCCTTCCACCCTTCTCCCCTCTGCCTTGCACCCTTCTCCCCTCTGCCTTGCACCCTTCTCCCCCTCCGCCTGGACTCCAAAACGTAAGCTGATCACTTTCTTCAAACAAAATAATTTTGACCTAATAGACAAGCTTTTTATTTTTAGTAAATGCATGGCAGGTGCTCTACTATCAGTTTGCAGTTTCCATCCAGTATCCATATGTACTCTGGCTATACAAGGAAAGTGCCACCATCCCAAGCCAAGGATGCACACTAAATACTAAGAACTACCAACAATATATCGGCCAAACAAGGGTGGGCAGAGAGCACATCACCCTCACATGCATTCATGTTTTAATGAGGATGCTTTTCTCTCACAATAAAATTAATGTTTGTACAAATGCCATTTTGACACCTCTATGTGCTGTACATAACGATTGTCACTGTAACTCAGCTTACCGAACTCAGAGGGAAGGTTGACTTGGTACACCGAGAGAATAACAAATGACTCGGAGGACTTCAACAGATGTCAGGGTGAGCGTGAAACGGACTATGATAAAGCAAGCAATTAAAATTGTATTTTGTTTAAAAGAACCATGACTTGTCGGAAAACACAATTTCTATTATGTATAAAAGTTCCTAAAAATGTCACAGTGATTACAAACTATATTACACAGGCACGTATGTTGGAGAAAGGACCTACAGACTGTCTGAACAGAGATAATCTTCCCTTCCTTGCAGGCCCCTTATCCCATTCCACCGGTACCTCTGTTTCACCTTTCAACAATAAAAAGAAACTTGCTCACTGTCTCGTTCCTTGTCCCAAACTTGGTGGCTGAGGAAGTGCTTCTGCATCTGGAGCGTTCTTTCTAATAATTATAATTTCACCATGGGCCAACCTGTGCACAAGCACATAGCAGAACACTGCGCCCTCGCCACATGCCAGCATGCCAGCTCTCCACATTTACCGAGGCCCACTCAAGAGGGGTGTGCAAATCGATTTTACTTTCGCAATGTTAGACATGCGTAGCCGGCTAAAATCATCCAGAAAATGTAAGCATGCTTTTAAAATGCTGATGTGGAAACACAGAGCCAGCTTCAGCATTGTAATTGTGTCTTTAGATAACTTGTAGGGGGTGGCAGGGAAGCAGTTTTTTTAAGGGTGCCACAATCACATTAAGAGGTCCCCAGCCCATGTAGGCCCCCAAACCCTGACAACCCCCCTCCCCCGCCTCCCCCACCCCTCACAGCCCTGGCCTCCTCCCTTCTCAAAGGAATAGTGCCCTGAGGAGAATGCACTATCTCAGGGCCCCCACCCCCTCCTCTTTCCGGGCCTGGCTCGTGGCTTTGACTGAAGAGAAACAATGGAAGTTGATACTTTGTTTCTCTTCAGTCAAAGGTCAGCAGCGCAGAGCGAGGAGCAAGAGCAGGCTGCAGACAGCAACAGCTGCTTTAGAGAGAGAGAGACAGCTCTCTACCGAGAGCTCAGCTGAGGGGCCCCCTTCATCGACTGGAGACGTGGCGGCCCCTGGGGTTTGGCGGCCCTGTGCAGGTGCACAGTTTGCACATGCCTAGGGCCGGCCCTGCTTCTGAGTCCAAAGCAGTTCCAGGGGAATGGTCCCTCTATCCTTTAGCTCACTGGTGGAAAGCCAGGGTCAAAGATAAAGCATTCCACCTTCGAAAATCTTCACTCGCACCAACACAGTGGAGTGTACACTTTCTGGGTAATTTTTACAAAACTAGAGAGGTGGAAGGTACCAACTGGTCAAAGGGTTGTACCTTCTTGGAAGAGACAGGTCAGACTTTCAAATGGGGTTAGGGCTACATCCACGTGGCTATCTTTCCTGCTGAAACAAGAAGCCACATGTGGCAGTTATTTTGTGGATTTACCCACCTGTACCGTCTACAAAACCTAGACACCCCGCGAGTGAGGAGGCCATCTCCAGGTAGATCGGGGAGTAGATCTGCCAAGACATTGAAAATGGTTTATTTCATTCTTTTATGTCCACGTTGAATCTGTCCTGGATGGATAAAGTGTTTGGGCGCTGCTTTTTAATAATACATCCAGCCATCAGTCAGTGGTGAAACTACGAAGCATGGGTGGAATTTGCGAATTCGCGATACGCAAATTTGCGCAAATTCGTAATTGCCATTCGCAAAAATCCGCCAAATTCCACGAGCTTGCGATTTTTTTTTTCCAAGTTCACGAGATTTTTTTATCAGTTCGGGAACGAGAACTTGCGCATGTGGTCGCAACGGTCGCGAACATGTTGTTTTCACTTAACCAGCCTGCTCGCAATGCCTTTTTCCTGTTTTGGGTCGCAATGACGTGTTCGCAATTTCCTGTTTTGGGTCGCAATGACGTGTTCGCGATCGCGCCGTCGCTCGGCCAGCTACCAAAATCTCGCAGCGCACGCGAACAGGGAGAAAAACGCATCCATGAACGCACAATCATGGTAAGTCAATGCTGCGCGCGCGAGATTGTATTATTGAAGCGCGAACAAGAAAAAAAATCCGCCAACTTGCGAATTGCGGATTTTTGGGCAATTTCGTGTGATTCACGGATCGCGAAATTGTCAAAAATTCGCAAATTCCGCGAGCGGAACGAATTTTCCACCCATACTTAGAAACTACAGGGAGGAGAGGGATGTTCTGGTAAGGTCAACAGGAACACTGGATTTGACTTAAACCTGTGCAGCAATGACATTTTGTGCTGCATGAAATATATCCAAGTAGAAGTCACCGTCCTGCATACGGGCTTCAAACTCATTGTCAAAGTAGAGAGAAAACACACAACCAGGCAGACCTATCGTAATGGAGACAGGATGTCCCTGTACTCCATCCACGAGAGACATTTGCCACAACATTAATGTTTATGAGCATTTACAGAACACTATATGAAGCTCATTGCCTACACTCAAATTGCAAACCCGAATCCCAAACCTTGCCCTGACCATAACTGCAAACCCTAAAGCCTGACACATCTCTAAATCACGATCCAATATCCTAAGTCTAAATCCAGCCCAGTCACTGGAATCATGCGAAAGGAGAGGACCAAATTATACAGCAGGTTTGACTAAATTATGCAGCAAGAAAAATCTAATTAATGCAGCACATTTTGTGTTACCAATAATTTATATATTTTTAATTTTGACGCAATTTAACACTGTTTGAACAAACGTTTCACCTCAGTAGTACCAGTTTAACTCCTAAATATAGCAATAAGCAAGTGAAAATTAACCAGTCACAATTTGCAAAGAGCCTTTCCAGGCACGACAAAATGTGTTGCCTTCTTTTTAGTAGCTTTTGATCAATTGAACTACAAATATTTTTTGTTAAATTCTGCATATCATACAGCAGATGATTTAGTGTCAAATGCGGAAAATCAATATTAATTAAGGAAATGAAACTTTGGAACAATAGCATAATTCCATTTGTCCTGCCCATGACTCACAACACTAACCTTGACTCTATCTCTAGCTCTTAACACTTAAACCCCATCCATAACCGGGACCCTAACCAAACCTCACCTATCTGAGAACCTCAACCTTCCTCTAAAAATATATTTGACCCATCATCTATATCCTGTCCCATAGAGTAATCCGTACTATAAACCGTACACTACCTTATAACTCATACGCTTACCTGTAACACATGCACTAACTTGTATCCTAACCCACACTGTGACCGATAACCCATTCCATAACTCAAACGTGGACTCATACATAGCCCATGCTCTAACGAATAACCAAACTCATTCCCTTCCACATACAAGTCCTATCACCCTGACCATCAGCGCAGGCGCTTTGCGGAGACCCCTGCCATCGTGAGCTGTTCATGTCACCATGGGAAGTAGTGGTCTTGTGGGCATTTGTGATCACCCCAGACAGGTACAAATGAGTGGTACCCCAGGCAGCATGGCATGTTTACCATCAGGTGGGCCTACCTTTCTAGTCCTACCTCGGGCACCCAAGAGATTATGTGGGCCATGACCAAGTGTCATGGGATGCCCAGGCAGGGACCAATGCACTGTGCGGTCTCTGGAGAAGTCAGAAATGTTTGATTCGACAGTTTTTCACCTGGTCTATATACTATGTTGCTGCCAAATGGGGATATAAATATGATATGTGCAATGCTGTGTTCCGGTTTGCTGTGTATTTTGCAATATTTTCTATTGTATAATGTTATTTGTTTACAGTGGTTTTTTTTTTTTTTTCACAACCAAGTTTATTGAGCAAAAGAATGACAGGTATGAGGCACCTTCCCACACCAAGGTCACCACATCAAAATCAATGCATGGATCACATACACAGGAAATACTTAAGCAAGTATCAATGAAGCTCAGTTTCTAAAATCCCAACTACCCATCCCAACCCCAACTACACCCCCACCCGTACCCACTGTCCCCCCCCCCCTTCCACACATGCACAGAGGCAATACAGAGATGGTTCATATAAGAGAAGCAGGCATGAAGCAACCTGGAACGTGCCTTTAGGGCCAGAGACAGCGCTGCGATCAAATGTCCTCCTCCGGTTCCGCCGGGGGTTCCAAGGATAGGCCACGGTAGTCAGCCCACCGCTTCCAGATCCGGAAGTGCTTACGTGGGCAGCCCCGCGCCTCAAAAATCGGTTTCTCAAGACCCATAAAATAGTCCAGTCCCGCCTTCCATGCCGACAGGGGGGGGGCCCTCACAGATTTCCAGGCCCGAGCCAAGTCGCGCTTAGCCACCACCAGGCCCAGAAGCAATAGGTGACGTTTATAGATGTTGCCCCCAACCCCGTCCATGACGTGCAGCAGGCCCAGCCGGTGGGTACGGGGAAGATCCCAGCCCAGGACCTCAGCCAGGCAACTCCATACACCCCTCCAGAAGCCAGCCAGGCGACCACATGACCATACCGTGTGCAACAAGGTGCCAGGCACTTCACCACATCGCAGGCACTCCGATGACTCAATCAAACCAGCCCTCCACAGTCGTTCACGTGTGTAATAGGCACGATGTAAATACTTGAATTGTATGAGACGGAGCCGAACCGCGATAGCGGTGCCACGAGGAGACTCCAGGGCCTCTCTCCAGTCGTCCTCGTCCAGAGTGCCCACGTCCACCTCCCAGGCTTCCCGGAGGGAGCTGAGAGTAGACGAGCAGTGAATAACCAGAGTCTGGTAGATCCTGGAAACCTTCTTGTCTCCCAGGTCGCCCATAAAGACTTTCGCCTCAATTGGGCTAAACTCCGGAAGGGAGTCAAGGCCGGCAATGCTTGGGGCGAGGGCATGTCGCAGCTGCAGGTAACGGAAAAACTGGGACTGAGGCATTTGGAATTCCACTCGGAGGTCTGCAAAGGACTTGAGGGTTGCGCCGGACACGACGTGGCCCAGTTGAGTAATCCCAATAGTCTCCCAACCCTCGAACCCAGCCAGAGTCGCCAGCTCTGGAAGCAGACCATTGTGCCACAGCGGCGTTTCCGCCGTCAACTTGCCCCACCATCCCATGCGGCGCAAGGACTGCCGCCACACTGCAAAGACCACCCTTGTCACCGATGGCAACCCACGGCGTATACGCGCCGAGTATAGAACGGTGTGGAGTGTATGGTCACCCATAAGATGCCTTTCCAGGGCATATGCCGGATCACTCCTATCCCCATACCACCAATCGTTAAGAACAAGCAGATGCGATGCTTGGTAGTAGGAGAGGAGATCAGACGTGGCCAAGCCACCACAGTAGGTGGATAGAAAACAGGTCTTTAGGGCCACCCTGGCTGCTCCGCCCTCCCACAGGAAGCGGCCCAGCACAGAGTTCACCTGGCGAAACCACTCCATGCCTATAGGGTGCGGGAAATGTTGGAGTTGGTACAGCAGTCTCGGCAGCGCCACCATCTTGAAGATGGCCGACCTCCCAAAGATCGTAAGCGGCATCCTGGACCACGTTTTAACATCCGTCTGGACCCGTTCCCACACCGGTAGGACACTACGCGTCCAGGCCACGGCCCGCGAAGTCGAGAGGAAAACACCCAAGTATTTCAGGCCGTCCGTCGCCACTCGTAGATCAGCAGCCCAATCTTCGGCCACCACTCCGCCATGCAAAACCCACAGGGTCGACTTAGACAGATTAAGGGAAAGCCCGGAGACTTCGCCAAACCCCCGCATGATCTCCAGGATTCGGGGGCCAGAGCGCCGCAGATCCGTAAGGAACAGGAGGACATCGTCCGCGTAGAGTGCAATTCTATCTGTAAGAGTATCGTTCCAGACAAAGCCACGTAACTGGGCATCTAGCCGCACCCGCGCCGCGAGGGGCTCCATGGCCAGGGCAAATAGGTATGGGGACAACGGGCAACCCTGGCGTGTACCGCGGCCGATTGGGAAGCGTCCTGAGACCGCGCCTGCCACCCGGACCGACGCCGTGACATTGGTATACAGGAGGCGGATATAGGACAGAAAGACCGGCCCGAGGTTTAGGCGGGCCAATAAGGTGAAGAGATACGCCCAGCTCACCGAGTCAAAGGCCCGGTCCATGTCCGCAAGGAGAAGTGCGGCCTGTTCATCCCTAGCACTCATGGCGTCGATCGCTGCCTGCGCCCGCCGGATATTGTGTCGGGTGGCCCGGTGCGGCATGAACCCGGCCTGGTCGGGGTGGACCAGGTCGGCAATGAGGGGCAGAAGGCGGTTCGCCAGGGCTTTCGCCAAGATCTTGGCCTCGATGTTGAGGAGGGAGATAGGCCTGTACGAATCATGACGGTCAGGCGCCCTACCAGGCTTCAAAAAGACCACAATCTCAGCATGACGCCAGTCAGGTGGCAGCTCGCCCCTAGACCGCGCTGCCTCTAGCGCATTGCGAAAGTGGGGTCCCAGCTGGACGTGGAATTTTTTATAAAATTCGGCAGGGTAGCCACTAGGGCCGGGCGCCTTCCCAGTGTTCAGTTGGCCAAGGGCCTCCCCTAGCTCCTCGGACGTAAGTGGGACCTCTAGGGCCATCCTGGTCTCCTCCGGGACCGCCTGCGGGAGTAAAGCATCCAAGTACGGGGCAATCCCGCTCTCCCTCAGTTGATCGCGAGGGGCATATTGTACCTCGTAGTAGCGGGCAAAGCTGGCCGCCAATTGGTCCGGGTCGGTTATGACTGAGCCATCCCCCGCCGTGAGACCAGGTAGCTCCAGGGGCTGGAAGGTCGCCTGGCAAAGTCTATGCAACATGGTGCAGGACTTATCGCCCCACTGATATACCCTACTGCGCGTGGCGAGCCACGCCTGCCGGGCCTCCTCATGTAGGACCGAGGAGTAAGTCTGCTGGGCCTGCAGGAGCTGGCGCACCACGCCCTCCTCACCTCCAAGTCGACCACGCTGCTCCAACTCCTCCACGCGGGCCGCGGCAGCCACAATGGCCTCTCGGTGCTTCCGCCGGGCGGCCGCACACCAAGTTATGTCGATGCCCCGGATCGTGGGCTTCAGCGCCTCCCACACCACAACAGCATCGGCTCCCCCCACTAAGTTCTCACGCCAGAAGTGGTCGATTGCCTCCCGTAGGTGCGCCACGTAGTCCGGCCGCTGCAACTGCCAGGCGGACATACGCCAGCGAAAAGGTTGCCGTTTAACGGGGAGGGTCAGAGTGGCCAGGACAGGGGAATGATCCGAAAGGCCCCTGGGGAGTATCGAGGCGTCCCTAACACGGCTCAGGCAGGTCCCGGGTACAAACAAGTAATCGAGCCTCGAGAATGACCCATGCACCGCCGATACATACGTGAAGGCCTGTACTGCGGGATGAAAATGCCGCCACACATCTACCCAGCCCATACTGCGCGCCGTCGCACTCAACCGGGTGGGGGCAGCCGCGGGGGGGGGGTTAGGTACCACACACGCTCGCCGCTGGCGGTCTAGGCCCACATCCATGACTTCATTCCAATCACCCCCCACCACAGTCAGGACCTCGGGGATTTCGTCCCACAACGCAAACAGCCGTTCAGACAGTGCCCACTGCAGGGGGGGAAGGGCATAGACACTACCAAAAACCACCGGCTCGGAACCCAGCAGGCCTTTAACAAAAACAAATCTGCCCTGGGGGTCAATCCATTGCTTCTCGTGGACATATGCCACCCTACGATGAATCAGTATGGCCACCCCCCTCGAGCCCCTCGTAAAGCCAGCATGATAGACCTGGTGGTAGCCGAACCTCTGGAGGCTAAGGGCTTTGGATCCCAGCATGTGCGTCTCCTGAAGCAAAAGAACATCCACCATCTCCCTTTTCCCCCACCGCAGCACAGCCCCCCGCTTAATCTTATCCAGGACACCCCGCACATTCCACGTCACCACCCGCAGGGTCTTCGAAGGAGTCACATTCGCAGCACTAGCCATTATCGATACACAGTTCAAGATCTGGCCCACCCTCCCACCCAGGTGCGACCCGCAAAACGACAAAAAGCACAGCCCCCGACACGTGTGGACCCACCCCCCCAGCCCGCAAACACAACTCCCCCGTTCCAGCCCAAAGCCCCCCCAACAACAAGTGCAACACCAAAACACCCCCCCATACCCCACCCCCCCCACCCCAATACCTCAGAAAACAGTGAAGTACCTGTCGCGGCATGGAGAGACCCGAGCCCAAAACAGAGGACTCAGGGCCCGCCATACCAATGGATCCCCAAAACCCCACCAAGACGCACACTCACCACCCCCCCAACAACACTCACATCCGTGAGGGTCTGAGGCCCGTATAAGGTACCCTCCGAGCCACACAGTGTCCCCATGTCTATAGCTGAAGTCTCCACATGGGAGCCGGCTGGCACATCAAGGACAAAATAAGACAGTCTCACCAGCCAGGGCAGAGCGAGTCCATATGCAGCAGACAGAATGTATGGAGGCCCAACAGTGTTCAGCTGCCCGCATCGGAGTGTTCAGAGTCCCTGGTGCCACCCGATTGCGACGCACAGGCGGAAGCCGATCTTTTCTTGGAGCGAGACCTCCGATGTCGGCCCTTCTTGGGCTGGCGTTGTGTCCGCTCCGGCGACGAACCTGGAGACCTGCCCGGGTCCAGTCCCGGTTGGGCGTGGGGACGAAGTCGCACTGCCTCATCCGTCCAGCGAAACACCTCCTCTGGCGAGTCAAAGAAGTGGGTACGAGACTGGTATATGACCCGCAGGCGAGCCGGATACAGGAGCGAGTACTGGAGCTTGAGGCCCCGGAGCTTGGCCTTAGCGTCCATGAAGGAGTGCCGCTGTTGTTGCACCATTTTTGTGTAGTCCGGGAAAATCATAATGGTATGATTCTCAAAGGCGAGGGAGCCCTTGTTCCTCGCCTCCCGCAGGATAACATCGCGGTCATGATAGTTCAGCAGGCGGGCTATGACCGGCCGCGGGCGCTCACCCTCCGGCGGCCGCTGGGTCAGGGCCCTGTGGGCCCTCTCGATCACGAAACACCTAGATAACGCCCCTTCAGGGAGCCAGCTCTCCAGCCACCCGGTCAGGAACCTCTCCATGCTGTCCTTCTCGCACCGCTCCGGAAAACCAATGAAGCGGAGGTTGTTGCGCCGCGCGCGCCCTTCTGCATCCTCCACGCGGGCCGCCAGTGTCTTCTGGACGCTTTCCACCTCCGCAAGGCGCCTCTTTAGGCCACTAATGTCCGCCTCAGTCTCCGTGACACGGGTTTCGACCCCAGCAATCCGCTCCACTGCATTGCGAAGGTCCTGGCGTAGGAGCGTGACGTCCGCCCCGACTGCGCCTATCTTGGCATCGAGCATGTCCCGAGACTGGGTTATGGCCGCTAGGATAGCTGCGTTGTCTGGCCCGGGGCCGCCGCTGCCACCGGTCGCCCCAGCGCCACCACTCGGCCCTGTGAATTTATCTATGGGCCCATGCTTGGGCGGGCCACCTCCTCTGTCCCTGGTCATGGCAAGCGCCGGGCAGAGCCCACACCACTCTCGGGCACTGTCACAATAACTGGACCGGGCGTCGCGAAAATCGAGGCCCCGGCGTCACCCCAGCAGGACAGGCCGCACCCACACTCGTCCTCACGGGCAGCCGCCCAGGATATATCAGAAAGATTCAGCGGGTCCGCGGTCCGTGGGTCGCCGTACCCAGCGGGCCTAGCCAGGGGAGGCGGATCAGGGGGGCCAGCCGACCACCAGTCCAGCCCCGGTCGCCCCCGGGCACACGAAGTCTCGCCACCAGATTGTCGCAGGGCCCAGCCACGCCACCACCACTCGCCGGTCGTGCAGGGGAAGAGCCGATGGGTAGGAGCCGCCGGTTCCGCCTCAAACTCCAGGCGATCGCGGGCGGAGAGATAAGTCCAGGACGGCGTAGCGGACGCCACCCGCACCCGCCAGGTCACAGCTGCCACCAGGCGTCGCGAAACTCGAGGACCCCGGTCCCGGCCGGCCACCAGGCCGCACTCTGCCGCCGACTCCCCTCGATCACAGGAAGGGAGGAATCACAGGATCTACACACCAATGTAGACTGGAGACTTCACCGGATCGAGTACAGGCACTGGGCACCAACAGTGGGCTCGGGGGTCAGGATAAATGATCGGATTTAGTCCGGGCCGGCGGGAGCTCTACAAGGCTGCGACCGCCATCTTCGCCCGCCAAGCCACGCCCCACAGTGGTTTTTATACCACTTTGTTTTATGTGCAGTAAATATTGCTACGTCCTAACCCAAGAAATGGAATCTGTTGCCTTTGAGGGGGGCGAGGGGACCGCGCAGTTCATAAGGTTGGTTGACCCCACCTCGACTGCACGAGTGAGGGCTCTGTTATTAGCCATACTTGCATTTTGATAAACTCTTTAATCAGATGGTGTAATGTGTTCACACACTTTAAAACAGAGAGAAATGTCTTCCTTTTTAGGTTTCTGTATGGATATTTAGGGCCCTCATTAGCTGTGGCCCTCTAGTGTATCTTTGATGTCGTCACCACTCCAGGCAATTCTGAGTAAAGTCCTGTTTCAGGGCCTGGAATTACTGGATCTGCAAATAACGCACTCTGGGCATGATGATTCCATAACATGGGCTATGGGTGGGTGCACACACCAGACCTGTATTTGCCGCAACCTCTCTCCTCCCACAGCATCTTCTCCCCCAGATGGTGGGATATGCATATTTGGGTCCAGTATTTCTGATCCGCATGTTATTCCCCATTCTGAGAGAAACATTAATGATCTCCAGATTTAAATGCAGGGATATTGGTTGGAAACAGAGATTCTGGCCCCTGGTATCCCTGAACCTAACACTGCCCACCCGGTAACGTGGCACTTAGTAGCTGCTCAGGATCAGTTAACGTAACGCAGGGCAGCAAACAATGGTGCTGCACTGCATGAACGGGAGAAAACTCTAGAGTGCCATATCTACTAAGATATGACGCTCTTCACCTCCCTGCTAGCGATGGCACACTTGTGGCTGCCTAGAGCCAACGCAGGCAACCTTGATCCATGCTGCGTTGTGGATTCTTTTTGTGCAGGAAGGGATACTTTATTGCACAAAAACTATCTTGTAAGGCAATTTCCTCTCTCTCTGTGGGATTCAAGATCCATTACACACAGAACGAGGAAGTAACTAGGAGAATTATGGATATTTCTCCTTACTATGCCTCACTGGGGAAGGAGTAGCATTTTGACGCATTTCCAGGTTTATTGGCTTAGCAAATCGGGGCATGCGCCAAAATTCATGGGTGGAGACATTGGTTCTCCCATGCTGCACCCATGGAACACCTCCCAGATGCAGTGTAACGCAACGCAACACAAGGGGCTGCGTTGTTTTACACTTTCTTTACCATGCCACGCAAGGCAACACATGTCAACCGTTCCACTAACATTTTGTCTCACGGCAGCGCCCAAAAAGTGTCCCAAACACGACGCAAAATGTTAGTAAATCTGTTCCTCAATAATCGGTATTTGGCACCCATCTTAGGACCTTGCAGGATTACGTGCTTCGGAGAAATATCACTCTGGGGTAATTTAGAACAACATGGCCTTCTGGAGTATTTCATTGGTTCGCCATCAGAACTGTCTGAAAATCCTTAGCTTGTCAGCCAACATATTTTTTTTAAAATTGCTTCGACCTCAAAGTATCTGAAATTGTCTTTGGGCAAAACAGTCCCTCCTCCAAATCCCCCTGGAAACAATTAGAACCTGTAACTTGTGGAGCAGCTTACAACAATGTTACTAGGCCTGAGAATTAATGTGATTCACCACCCCTTGGCTCATATATTCTCAGTAAACTATATAATTAAGAGAATAAATCTGCTCCACCCCCCCCCCCCCATTCTCCGCTCTCGTTTTAATGCCAAAAGCCGCAGAGAGAAAACTTTTAAGAGCCATAACAGGGCAGGAACACTGCAGCAAAACATCAGCAGAGACTTGTGAAACTCCAGAGTTCACGATCCAAAATAATGTGAATTACGCGCCAATTTGCCAATAAAGCTGCACAACAGCGGATTTATGTTATTATAGGCTGCAGGAGGCAGGGAAAGGTAAGGCAGGCAACTGAGGAAGGGCCCCAGCATCGAAGGTACACTGAGAATTACCTGAGTTGTTGGAGTCACGTCCCGGGAGGTGGGAGGATAGCTGCATGGAGCAGGAGGCCAAGGCATATGTGCAGCTGGAGGTGAGCACAGTGGGTTAGGTGCATGCTGGTATGTTATGTTCTGTTTATTTGTAAAGCGCACTATTACCCGTGAGGATATCTTGGCACAGAGCAAGTGTGTGTGCCTAGCCCTGCCTATGGTAGGTTTGTTAATTGAAAAGCCAGGGGCCTCATTTATGAAAAGTGACGCATCGCTGCGTGAAAACAGCGATGCGTCACTTTTCAGTGCGCACTCCTTGCGACACCAATGATGCGTCATATTTAATGTATGACGCATCATGTCGCAAGGAATTACAGATACGTCAATATTTCTGACGTATCTGTAAGCGCAAAAGTGACGCATTGCTGGAGTGTGTCACAAAAGTGACGCATCTCCAGCAATGCGTCCTTTCACATGGGGAAAGCCCCATGTGAAAGGTCTTGCGTCAGTCTTACGCCTGCTGTGAGGCAGGCGCACGATTTTGACGCAACAGCATCCTAAAAGTGACGCAGTGAAATCTCATAGATTTCACTGCGTCACTATTACGAGGCTTTTTGCGGGGGAACACCCCCTCTGCATACATTATACCTGACGCAGGTATAATGTGGCGCAGGGGTTTAAAAAGTGACGCATCTACCTAGATGCGTCACTTTTTAAATATGGCGCAACAAGGCGCATGTTTTACGCCGCAGATGCGTCACAAAAAGTGACGCATCCGCAGCGCAAAACTGACGCAAGGCCTCATAAATGAGGCCCCAGGTCTTTAGCTTCTAGCTGAATTCAAGAAGAGAGAAGTAACAGGGAACAAGGTGGTGTTGTTTCAAACAAAGTCAACTTCAAATGATGCAGAGACACAGTGAAGGGTGACGTTCGCATGGGGCCAACAGACAGAAGCAGGAGAAAGCATAGAAGGACTGGGATCCTTATTTAAATGACCCAAGAGAGGGCAAGCGCTCCAGTTAGTGGAGGCCTTTGTCTTAAGTGATGGTGAGTGAACAGGTAGGGCAGAAAAGGTGGGAGGGAACAAGTGGATCAGAGTAAAGGGCATTGATATGTGAAATGAGGGGCAAACTACTATTCCGCAGAAGAGAAAAGGAAGGGGGCTTGGGAGGTAGATGACAAAAGGCCAGTCCGGGATATGAGGGTGGGAGAGAGAGATGGAGGCAAGACAGCGAGTGCATCAGAGATAGAGGATAGGGAGGAGATGGAGGTAAGAGGTTATCTGTCCTCGGTGATGAGAAAGCAGTGTAGTCAAGGGGTAGAGGAGAAGAGAGTCAGAAAATGGTGGGAAGTGTGTGAGGGTGGACTGTGAGTCAGAAGTGAAAGATGAGGAGGGAGAGGTGAAGCAGACTGGTGACCAGATGAGGGATTTAAGATGTAGAAAGATGAGACCTGTTGACAAGTGAAGCAGGGCTAAGTATGGGCGGAAAATCCGTTCCGCTTGCGGATTTTGCGGATTTTCGGTAAATTCGCAATCCGCGAGATTCGCAAATTTCCCGCAAAATCCGCAAATCCGCGAGCAGCGGATTTTATGGCTTGCTCGCACTGTTCGCGTGAGTTTGCGGCTTCCCAGTTCAACTTCGCGCCCTGCGAATAAGCGCTAAATTGCAGAAATACGATCTTAGCAAAACTGAAACTACTTACCAGGTTCAAAAGTTCAAGCTCATCATTAGTAGCCATTTCCTGTAGTGCTTCCTGAGGGGCCCCTCCAGAGTTCAGTTGCCTACTTGCAACTATTATGTGACCCTGCTCTGACCCTCAGAATAGTTACATAAAGGTCCTGAATTACAGCTAAGGCAGACAAGCAGGAGCCAGGCTGGAAGTTCAAATCCAGTGACACATTAATCAGCCCCTAATTCATTATTGTCAGTTGGGGCAGGGCAGGTGTTGTAACCAATTTTGCAACAATGAAAGCACTTAGCAAGTGCAAAAGACCACTAATCAGGAAGCACTAAGGAAGCAGGTGCCAGCTAAAAAAATATTCTGTGACACATTAATCAGTCCCAAATTAATTCAGGTCACTTGAGGCAGGGAAGGTGTGCTTTGCTTTGCCACAATAATGTACACTGGACAACCAGAGGGTGCTGTGATGAAACAGAGGGTGGCATGGGTGGGCCAGAGGGTGGCATGAGTAGTCAGAGAGTGGCAGTGGTGACAGAGAGTGGCAGTGATGAAGAAGAGTGTCCCAAACGGGCTGGACACGTAGAAACAACAAGTTTGCAAAACTTGCGACCCGACAGGTAAGTTCGCGTTTGCGAAATTGTACAAAACCCTCGCGAACTGGCAGAAACCCGCGCGAACACAAAAAAAACCCAAAAACCGCAAATTCGCGAGAATTCGCGGATTTTGCGGATTGCGAGTTCGCAAATCCGCAAAATTCGCGAACGCGAGATTCGCAAAATTCGCCCATGCTTAAGCAGGGCAGACCTGCTGGGAAAGATCTTTGTGGCTCCACTGCCCCAGAAAGAAGGTAGGATATGGTCCAGTGTGTCCAACGCGGGACAGGCAAGACGAGGGTCAAGGAAGGTTCAGAGCATCCGCCTTGACAAAGGTGGCAACAAACTATGGTTTGAAGCAACATGATTATGGGGTAGATGATGGAGCATTGCAAGGTCCTAGTGGTGTGGAGGCAAAAGGGTTGGATTATGAGTCGATGGCCGAGACAGAGATTAAGATGAGGGGATGAGAAGGTGGAAGAAGAGGAGATTGTGAAATTGGTCAGGGAACACTTGAGGACAAGCAGGAAAAGTGGCCAGTGGTGGTCTGAGGACTTGAGTTGGTAGCAAGTCCTGGGGTCTAGTTGAGAAAAGGGGTAGTTGGTGTTTTACAGGTGCAGAATTTGTGGACAGCTGTAACTTCACTGAGAGTGGTTTTGGAGGACAGGAGACTTTTAGGAGGATGGTAGGCTTCGGTGCAGGCCAGGATCTTAAGGCAAAGTAATATGGGGGGAAAGTTCTGGTGTTGTGCAAGTAATGTCTCAATCAATTGGAGTGGGTAGCAAGGACAGTAGCATGGACAAGTAAGTGCTTTTACTAATAGGAAAATATGTATCGGGCCACGGCAAAGCCACTGACATTAGAGAGGAGAACAAGCGTATTGTAGAAGTGGAGGAAGGATCATTAGGCAACATAGTGATGACTGGAGCGGGAGATACAGGAGACACAGGAAGAAGAGAGTGGACAAGAAGAGAAAGTATAAGAAGTTACCTTACATAGATATTACTAAGCTCTTGAGCTCTCTTGATGGCTTCAACAAAGGAGAAGTTAGGGAAAGGGGAGAACGTGGAGGTTTTTAAGTTTCTACATTGGGAAGTTAGAGCCAAGGAGGGTTCAAAGGAGGAGGAGGAGTAATTTGAGCTTTCAAAGGAGCAAAGCTTCCAGTATCTTTTGAGAATGAACAATAGTGTTCCTTATCCATTTATTTATTTATATAGCGCGAACTTGAACCAAAGGTATCGGGTATCAGAGCGCTTTACATAGCACCAGTTGCGTTACATGAGGACACATTCATTTTTTTTGTTAGGCACGGGGAGATTAACTGGCAGATGCATCAACGGAAATACCTCCCGGTAAAACAGCGATTCGGTAAAACAGGCCGATACCGAACGCAAAACCAGAAAATGCTATGCATCAAACAATAAATCGGTAAAAAATAAAGAATCGCTAATAAACCCCCGTGGTAAATTACCGAATCGCAAAACAGACAATCGGAATTACAGAACCCCAAAGCCGACCTCGGTAATACCGAATCGCTAATAACGAATCGCAATGGTATGCATGAAAAATCACTAATACCGAAAATCCAAATAATCGCAATTTAGCATGAGCAAAATAAGGGGAATCACAATCAGGAGGTAAAGTAAACTGAAGGACAAAAAAAACAAATTACAACCCCAACAGCAGGTGCTGACAATCAGTAACCCTTCAAAAAAGCCCTGGGAAACCCCACATGTCAACCAAAATGGCTGCCCTCTACGTGCTTGCTAGGAGGAGGAGGATCAACGCCCAGGCCCAGCGCAGGAGGATAATCCAGGACAGGATCTTCAGGATGCGCATCACTTTGCTGGGGCAGACCGAGGAACAGGTGTACGACAAGTATAGACTCAACCGTGCCATGATAATGCGCCTAATAGCAGACCTGGAACCATTACTGCAGCACGAGACCCGTAGGACCAACGCCATACCAGCCCATGTGCAGGTCCTATGCTGCCTGCACCTGCTTGCGTCTGGAAGCTTCCAGGGGGTAATAGCTGAGACTGGAGGCGTGTCGCAAAGCGCTTTATCACGCTTCTTCCACCGGTTCCTAGAGGCCATGCTGACATTAATAAATCGCCACATCACCTTCCCCACAACCCCTAGCAGCTGACCCGCACCAAACGGAAATTCTACCAGGTGGCACAATTCCCCCATGTCATAGGGTGTGTTGACTGCACGCATGTCCTCATCTGTCCTCCATCAGCCACCGAATACATTTTCCGCAACCGGAAGTCATATCATTCTATAAATGTGCAGGTGGTGTGCAATGCCAAGTACATCATTACGGACCTTGTAGCCCAATTCCCCGGGAGCACACACGACGCTTACATATTCCGTCACTGTGGCCTCCACAGGCGCCTAATCAATGGTGAATTTGGAGAGGGACACCTACTAGGTACATATTGATGCATCATCGTACTCTCCACCCACTCCATCCCCACATATATATTTGCAATCATGCTGATGACCATTCTCTCCCCATCCTGCAGGTGACAGGGCATACGCATTGCGTGAATATCTACTCACTCCCTACCTCAACCCAGCTACACCGCAAGAGCAGCGCTACAACAGAGCACACATCAGCACAAGGAATGTGGTTGAGCGTACATTCGGCATCCTCAAGAGCCGCTTCCGAATACTGCACAAGACTGGAGGTGCCTTGCAGTACGACCCAGTGACCTGCTGCCAGATCATTGCTGTGTGTGCCATCCTGCACAACATCGCCACACGCAGGGGGATACCCATAGAGGTGGACGGAGAGGATGAACTACGTGCACAGCAACCACCACCCCAACACCGACAGGCGCATGTGCCCAACACAGCTGAAGGGCAACGGAGGCGGACATACATCACACTGAATCATTTCTGAGACAGGTAAGAGAGTGACTTGACAACAGGATCTTATTTGCAAGGGTTTAATGGGCATGGACACCTGACTGGTGCAGATAAACGTAACACAAACATGCTGCTGCTTCAGTTAAAGTCAAACTTAAATTGTCCCTCCTCAGAACGGGTGATGCGTGCGGCACTTAAGTCTGGCCATGGTTACGTCACCAAGGACAGTGTAACTTTGCCACATGTTCACTTCCGTTTGCCGCGTACCCCCAGTCTCTTGTCCTGTGACTCCTCGGCTTCTACACGATGGGAGTCTGTGGCAGTTGCATTGCGGCCACTGCGCCTCCTCCCGCTGGTGTCCGACAGGGAGACGCTGCTGACACTGGAGGCTGCCTCACTCCCCTCTTCCGCTCCCAGAATGCTGACACTGGCTGACCCAGGCTGCAGTTGCTCCACTGCAGTGGTCACCCTCTCAAGGGCCTTTGCCACATCCCCACAATAATGACCTAGGTCCACTTGCAGGGACACGGACCTGCGGGACAGCACAGCCGTGCTGTTGCAGAGCTTATTAATGGCCTTGTTGGTTGAAGTCACTGCCAGCATGATCTGCCGGTGACGCCGGCGCTCACTCTGTTGGCCTGCCACTACGGCACGTGTCAGTTCTTGCAGGCAAAGCTTTATTTCATTGTTGCCGGCAGCTACGACAGTGGTGTGCTCACGCACAGCGTCAGTCATGTTGCCAAGTTTGTTGCATAGCTTGGTCATGGAGAGTTTCATGGCACCCATGTGTCTCCCCTGCAGGCGCTGGACACGCAGCATCCGGGTCTCCACAACTCCGTACCCTTCGGACAGATCGACTGGTCTTGCAGCAGCCCGACCCGGGGGCACAGCCCTCTGCCTGATGCGCTGTCGTGCTGAAGTTTGGCTGGTTGGAGTGACGACAGCCTGGCGTGGAACATTTGGGGGTGCTGAACTGTGATCCGATTCCATCATGGGCAGGGAGGGAACATCTGCTCTGCGGCTCTGCGGAGTGGGCCGCACTGGTGGTGGTGGTGTCTTGGACCGCAAGGATGGTGGTGGTGGTGGTGGTGTCTTGGACCGCGAGGATGGTGGTGGTGGTGGTGGTGGTGTCTTGGACCGCAGGGACGGTGGAGGTGTTGTCCACCGTGGTGGTGAAGGGGAGGACATGGCTTCAGCTCCCTGTGAGCACTCTGCTTCTGACAACACTGGTGTCTCAGAGATGACGAGGCGGGCACTGTCATCAGAATCGATGGGGGATGCATCTGTGTGTGAAACAGTGCATAGTTATTATCATGGTATAGTCTGTGGAAATAGCTGTGGCATCTCACAATAAATAACTTTTTCTGTCTGACATTTGGCCCTTTGCTGCAGTATTCATCTCTGGGCTCTGGCATGCACCCATTCATGTATGGACTACAACTCCCATGGTGCAACACAGTGGTGAGGGTATGTGTTTAGGGCAACGCTACATGGGCACTGGGTCTGGCATGGGGGATTGGGCAGGGACTTAGTACACGCTGCATTGTTACGCTGCCATGCTTCTTACCTTGTCCTCCTTCCGCAGCACCAGAGGTGTCCAGACGTGTGACCCCCACAACAGCTTCCGGTTCTATGGTGGACTCCACTAGATCCTCCAGGGCTGTGTTTGGCGTCACATTGGATGTGCCCCCTCCTGTGCCAGCAGCATCCTTGATCCTCTGCGCAATCTTCTCCTTGGCCCTCTTACGCAGGTCATACCACCATTTTTTTAGGTCGTCGATGCTGCGGTGGGTGACTCCGCAGGCATTTACCTTGTCCTTGATGCGCAGCCACATCTTGCGTTTTTCTGCCTCTGGCACCTTCAGCGACAACTTGCCAAACAGTCGGTCATTGTTGCTGGTCACACACTCAATTAGGATTTCCAGCTCCTTATCAGAAAACTTCCTTTTTCGCTTTCGGTGTGTGTCCTTTCCCTGCTGGGGGGCCTCCTTCTCCATCTTGTCCTGCTTGCCTTGTCCTGGTTGCTACAGGTTCTGTCTGGGTCCTCAGCTCCTGTGCTCTGCCTCCTCCTCAGTGCTACTCCGAACACAGAATGCAGCGTGGCTGTCCTACTTCCTGGTTGTGATGTCAACGGCCTGCTTCCGAAGCGTCGCGTAATTGTCCCGTTTTCGCTATTACCGAAGTCGCAAATACCGGATTCACTAATACCGAATCGGTATTAGCCAACTCGGTATTTTCTACTCTTGCGGGCGTACTTTCGCAATTTAATAGCGATTTTTACCGATTCGGTAATTTTTACCAATTTGTTTGATGCATCGCGGTTTGCATGTCCTTAATAGTGATTCGTTATTTTTCGCTATTACCGACGTGTATTACCGAATGTTGAAGCATATGCCCCTAAGTGATTTGCCCACAATCACAGGATGTTCAGCGTTTTTGCCGAGACTCGAAACCAGTTCCCCAGATTCGAGGTCGACTGCCCTAGCCATTAGGCCAACTCCTCTCCCCTATGCAAGTATATAGTGTGAGAAGTATTCGTAATGGTGCACTGCACTATTCAAATATGTTGAAGTAATAAGAAAAACGCAAGTAACCTCTAGGGGAGATACCTCTGTTTCGGCAAAGAGTTCTGTGCATGTCTGGCAAAGGATGTAAAGGGGAAGAGAGAAGAGTTTAGTATGGATTTTTGGCTGCAAAGGATGGTCCCGACTCTACCAGGCCCCACATACTGCTACCGGTTTGGTGGACTATTGTCCCTTTCAATGGAGGCGTGCCCAAGATGGCGCGAGCAGTGCAGGCAGGGGTCAGAGAGAACACTCAGGAGCTTGTTGGGGTTACAACAAGGGACTCTGCATTGGGCATATTGTAGTTTTTAATTCGAATACTCAGTCTGTAGCCATAACCACCCAATGCAGTACCCAGCCTGGAGAGGGACAGAGGGAACAGAGAGGGACTTGGCATCATCAGTTACAGAAGGGAGGAGGCATGGGAAATCAGGGGCCTTTGGATAGACTGAAATGGAGCCCATAGTGGCTGGCAGTCGCTGCAATTAATTCAAGAATTCCATTCGTCAATTTTTGCGTTAAGAGATACTGCCTAAGGTGGAAGGGTCAGTGGCAGCCGGCAACATTAAAATATGGTGAGTTGCAATGCCCCCAAAACTCACCATTTATGTTGCACAGAGCCACATCCGGTGTCTCTCTCCTCTGCGGTTACTCCAGGAGGCAGCAGGGAAAGGAAGAACTTCCTCCCTTGGGCAAAGTGATTCCAACCAATTCTGGAGCTGCAGGATTGGTTGGAGCAGGCTCACCCAGCGTTCATTTTGCAGCTTGGACCTGCGGCTGCAATCCCTCAACTGTTTCTCAGCATTGGGATTGCGCAGGCTGAAGTGCGCATGTCTAATTGGCCGGCGGTAAGCAGCTGGACAATCTGACATGCGAACTGGCAGGGGCTGCAGTAATAGTGCGATTGCACGAATCAGCCCACAGTCTGCCCTCGCGCTGTAACAGCGCTAGCCTGTGACCAAAATAAAAAGTATTTATTACCATTTTATTATTGTATGTGCCTGCTGCGCTCACAGAAGGCGGGTCAATGCCCCTCCGCCATAACAGAGGAGCCGTCACTGGGAAAGGTATGCCCAAACATTGAGCTTGCAGTGCCAGAGGGCTTAAACTGCACTTCACTGATGAAGCCCAACTGAGCTGAAACCAGTCTGGGCTGCTTGTGTTCCTTTTCACAGAAGAACTGGCTTGGCCGTTCAGTCTGGACTGTTCTATGTGGGGATTGGCCAAGACTAACTGGTATATGATTTGATCCCTCTCACCTTACCCGTGAGGGTCCAACTGGTCTCAAGCTGAATGTGTTGTGGGGTTGCTTACGTTCCTGTTCAAAGGGGGTCAGGCATGGCAGTTTGGTTTTGGACATCCCCTGTGGGGTGTGACCAAGACTGAGTTGCGTGTGGTTGTTCCCCCTCACCTCACTGATGAGGCCCAAACCAGTACTGCGTTACTTGTGATCCCATTGAGAGAGAATCTGGCCTGGCAGTTCAGTCTGGATCATTTCTTGTGGGGAGTGGTCAAGACTGAATGATTTCTGACTTAAGCTTCTCGCCTCAGTGACTTCACCTTTCCTGAGTGTTTAGGACCAACAAGGTGGATATTGGTGTCCGTCTGTCCTCATTCAGAGGGCATCTGGACTGGCAGCTCTATAAGGACCTTCACCTATGTGGTGGGGCTAAAACTGACAAGCATGTGGTTGACCACTTCGTCTAATGGCATACACAATCTACAACAACAATGGACTCGAAGCAACCAGACTGGGTAAGATTAAATCCAGGATTCCGTTCACCACTTCTAGTGCTGTCTAAGCGCTAATCCCTCCTCTGTCATGGATAACCTATTGGATAGCAAAACATTGGCATCCTAGTGCAGGAAAAAGCTTTCAGAGGCAATGTCCCCAGAATGGATGGTGTTCTTAAAACACGAACTGAAGTGGCTGTGGCGCTTGTAGAATTAGGGATGGCAAAGTACACGAAGAAATTAAGCGAAATACACTTAATTTAGCAGAAAAGAAGCAATTGAAACTTTTATTGGGGAATGGATACAAGGAATCAAAATATTAATTTGTTTTTAACATTTAGCGCAGGGGGACTTATGGAATTTGGTGCTACTTAGGGAAGTGAAAATTATGCACAGAAGCCTTTTTCAGTATATTGCAAGGATTTTTGGCACCACGGGTAAAATTGAATTTAGCTATTTTCGCACTCGCTCCCTTTTTTCAGAAAAAGGGCTGTATTTTCTGCTTCCAGGTGTGATGTGTCTTTCTATTACTACTGCTCGTGGTATCATAAGGCAGTTGCCTAGACTCATCTTATGGAAGCACCGAACAGAAGTTCGGCACAACAGGAGACCCAGTGTAGTGAAAAGTGCATTGAATGATAGTGGTCGTGGAGTGCATCTTTGGAGTTTTGCTTTCACTACATCGGGGGTTTCTTAGAGTGATGATGGCAGATAGAAATGGGGAGATCCAGGAGTGGCCGGAATGCAAGAGGAGCTGGGGGGGGAGGGAGGGGGAAGGAGCCCTAGGGGTCACGCGGGGGGGGGGTTTAAAAAAAAATCAGAAATAAAAAAAACATACCTGCAGCTGTCCCCTTGCACTCCTTTCCTCCTCCTCAGGGGCGGCCTTAGGCATGTGCAAGCCCAGGGGCCACCACGCCAATATATATCCTAATATAATAATCCTCTGAGGATGGATACATATTTGTGTAATGGCCCCTGGCAGGGACTTGGCGGCCTCCGGCTCTGTTCCACTTCCAAATACCCAGACCCCCTGTCCGGGGGGCTCCGCCCCGCCCGGACCCCCTTTTCCGTGGCCCCCTACCTATGCTCCCTGCCCAGGGCCACCATGAGCCTAGAGCCGCCCCTGTCCTCACCTTCAGGAAGGCACAGGCTCTCAGAATTCACTCTTGGCCTGAGCGCCCTCAATTTGCGCTCCAGGAGAGACTGAGAGTCTGTGTCTGCTCTGTCCAACCCAGCTGCTTTGCTGGGTTGGAGAGAGCTTTCACCGCCCATGATAGATTGGCTGGCCTGCGACGGCCGGCCAAACTATCATGCGCAGTGGTGGGAGTGCACTACCACTCCCCTCAGTGGCTGTCACCACAAGGCGCTGCCCCGGAGACTCGGCAGGAAAGGAAAAATAAAATAAGCTTTTTTCTATTTTTCCTTTCCTGCCGTTTGGGGGGGGGGGGGCGATGCTCCTCTGCCATAGTGGAGGAGCCGCCGCTTGGGAGGGGAGTCCTGTATGCAATCCCTGCATCGAGGAAGTGGTGGGCGCAACGCAAGAGGAGGAGCATTAGGGAGCATAGTGGATCTGCGCACGCTCAGAGGCTGCCGACCCACAAAGCGAGACAATCTATGAACACAAGCTTCCTTTGGATTCAGTCAGATGAAGACAATGTCTAAGACAGAACACAGGCTGTGCTAGTTCTTCATTTACAAAGCACTTATGGCACAGGGCCACTGAAACTGTGCGATTGTGCAACTGCGATGTTTTTTGCATAATTATTGATTTACTGCATTTGCCACATAACTCATCATCTGCTGCATAATCTGCAGATTTTAACAAACAAATGTTGTTTTTAGCTCAAATGGTTTTAAAGTTACCAGAAACGTAGCTACACGTTTTGCAGGGCAGTTGAATGCCCTTTGTAAAGGGTGACTGGCCACCTCTCTGTTCTTTATTGCTAAATTTGCATGTTAAACTTCTAGTAGTGAAGTGCAACCTGAGCCCAGTCAGTGTTAGCAAGTGTAAAATGACAAAATAATAAAGTAATGCTATCACAAAACATGCTGTAGCGGGCTGCATAGTTTGCACTTTTGTGCCGCATAATTTTGTCAACCCTGCCACATAATTCTGGCCATCCCCTGCTGCATAATTCCATAGGCCCTCTATAATGAGGCAGGGAGGGGCTGCTTAGCTCAGGAGTAGCGCTGTGACTAAGCCGACCACTGCAGCCAGGACAAACGGTCATCTGGTGGTTGGGAGTGATACTGTGCGTTATTGCCCTCGAAGCCGCTGCAGCAGATGCGGATCACTCTTTTGTTCCTCATCTCGTACCCCAAAGACCTGCTCCCCGTGGACATCATGCCCACGATGACTTTATCACACACAATCCTTAATTTTGTTGGCTGGGGTAGAGTATTAATTTAGCATCTTTGCTCCATTTTCTCTCCTTTTGTGTGTGGTGGTGCAGATATGAGAGACAATAAGGACCCTTTGGGTTTTTTGCACTGCTGTTTAGGGTTATTGAAGGTTTAATTACTTCCATAACATTTTCCTAGGGTTGGCTGGTGACGCTGTGTTTTGTCTTTAAGGGGCAGAACCTCATGCCCCTGACATGGTCCATGATCTCTAGGTCCAGAGAGTGGGGAAGAAGGGTTTGAGTCAGCGGCTTAGATTGTCTGTTTCCCAGTACATCCCCCAATTGGGTGGTCAAGACAGCCTGAAGACAACTGTTGATGCAGGTTATTTGCCTTCGGTGTTACCAGGCGGTGTCTATGACAATTTGTCTAATGTTAGTGAAATATGGAAGAATAGAATTAATATACATTTTGTTTTTCAAATTTAGTATATATAACTTTTGTATCCAATAAATCTGAACTTTTTTCCCACAACTGCAGCAGTGAGCCTACAGAAAGTCATCATTAGAAGAAACTCCCAAAATATACATAGGTCCTCTCAAAGCAGCATTACAAGCAGCAGACAGCCTGTTCTCTGGAAAAGAAGGGTTGACAATATCCCCATATTGGATTCAAACTGAAGTGGCACTCCACTGAGGAAAGAGGTGATCATATGCTTGCCTGCACTACTGCCAGGCAACTTCACTCCAGCTCCCCCTGAATTATTTCACATAGATGCTGTCAGCCTTGGCTGGTCAGTGACAACTTTGGAACTCAGACTCATTGCATCTGGAAAGACCATGCAGCCTATTTACAAGCCACTATCGCCACAGGAACATCACTTTTAGTGACATTCTTGTGGCGATATGGGCTTCGATTTATTTACAAGGCAGCGTTAAGCCACTTAACGTGGCTTAATGCTGCCTTGTGAATAAGGCCCCCTTTCACGCTATCCTTAGTCTGAAAGGGGCAGACAATGGAGTTGTGGTGGGCATTCCACAGCAACACCCATTAATTGTGTCGCTGCCCCATATTTACAAGGGTGGCGTAAATATGAGGCAGTGCCAAATTTTAGACCATGGAAAACTTGGTCTTAAACAGGCAAAACTAGGAGAAATGATTTATTTCTCCTCGTTTTTGCTGTTTCTAAATGTGCTGCATTGTGCAGCACACATTGAAATACCAAAACGCCATTGATTGTTTATGTGCAGGAAGGTGTTCTTTCCTCCACATAAACAATCATTAAAAAGAAAATGATGAGTTGCAACTCTTATGTGTGCTGCACCAAGCAGCACACATAGAAGTTACAAAACACCACTTAAATATTGTTTATGTGCAGGAAGGGACACCTTCCTGCACATAAACAATCTTCCCCTGCAACGCAGACACTTGCACTATGGTGCAAGAGTGCCTGCATTGGTGCTAGGCTGCTAAATCTAGCTGGGAATACGGTGCAGCCCTGCACTTCAGAAGTGGAGGATCATGGCATTAAGCCAATAAGGCTAACTCTGCGCTTCGTCACTTCTTTTGTAAATATGCCCCCATTTTTAAAGAAATCAAGGACTCTGAAGCATTCTTTCTCTGAGAGTGTCCCTAGGGTAAGGAACCCAATCTCTCTGTACAAGAGAGTGCATCAGAAATATATCTGCTTATCATTTGATCAGCAAAACCTTAAACCTCAGCTCTTCGAACAGTACCTTTCTCAACAGTTGTATCTGAGAGCATGAACCTAGTATTGTAACATTTATATAGTGCTTATTTCCCCTATGTGGGCAGCAGAAGCGCTTGCTTAAGTACGACTACAAGATTTCCCCTTCTTCTATCATGTTATGGACTACTGCTGGCCTTCCAGTATATGAATCTCTACTTATATTTCAATCTTAACCATTTTGATCATTCTCAACAATTGCCTATTCTTTTGCTCTGTGTTTTGTTATTGGTATCCCCATGTCGACCATGTAACGTCTGTAGGCCACATGTATCATGCATTTTACTGGACCGTTTGCAAGGTGTAAAATGCTTTTTGGTTTTTATCAATACCAATTTGCGATTTAGTAACATGTTACCGAATCGCAATTTGAATTGTAAATACATAACGATTCAGTATTAGTAAGGGCGTGTTTAGTGCGTCCCTTCTTAATACCGAATAGCTGCGGTATATAGGAATGTTCTGCAAACGAAATGCGGTCGCAAAACATTCACATTTTACCACCTACTTTAAGTAGGTGGTAACCCATTCGCAAACGGACCCCTTCCCTTTTGTGAACATCCGTAAAAATGTTTTCTAAGGAAAGGCAGTGGCCCCTGCTCTTAACCCCTTCGCTGCGGGGCGGGGGGGCCGAGCGGCGCTCGCATGCTCGTGACGGAGCCGCTACGTCATGAGTCGCGGTTGAGCTGTGCTTATGACGGAGCGGTTCCGTCATGGCCCCGCCCGCTCAATGGAACGCACAGCTCAACCGAGGCTCATGACGGAGCGGCTCCGTCATGAGCATAGAAGGAGTTAAAAAATGAAAAGAAAACTTTTAATTTTTCTTTTTTAAAGGCAACCCGTTTTCCTGGTTGCGTTATCACTGCAGCAGGCCACCATCCCTGTGATTTCTGTGATTCCTAATGGAATTGAGACCTGCCGCTTTAAAATGAATGAGGTAGGTCGATTTGAGACCCATTAGAAAAAGCATTCATGGAGTTTCATACATTCAAATAGCGATTAACTGATTGCGATTCGCTATTTGAAATAATGATACACGTGGCCCTATGTTTTATGTATCTACTCTCCATAACACAAAACTAGCAACTTGGTACCTTTGTCAAGAACTCATCCACCTTCAGGGTTTAGTTCATTCCATTGAAAACATCTAAATAAATCCATACAAACAAATATGAAAATTCTTTTTAAGGGAAGCAAGCTTTCTCACCTGGTCCACAGCACTTAGGAGATTGCAACCGAGGGTCAAAACCTACAAGCCGCACAAGACAAATCTATATCTATACTAATCTATACTAATATAATAAAGAGAGAGCCCAAACCTTGAGGCGGGTAATCTCAGGAACCACAGCATCAATCACAACACCCAATACAGCGTTGGAAAGGGCAGTTGCAGCAGAAGGACATAGGCTATGCAGACGCCCACCATATACATTTAAAAGGTAAAAGAACCGTGCCAGCAAAGTAGTCCCTTGTGGGCGTGTCTGCGTTGTGCTGTGGGCGTGTGCTGGGGGCGTGACAAGCGCTGGGGGCGTGTGGTACGTTCCGCCCTTTATGCCATGTCTCATATTGTGTGCTAATCCCACCCTTCTCCCTTTAAATACCCCTGCACCCCATAATCATAACCCACCCTTATTCCTTAAAATACCCCAACACCCTTAAACACTAACCCATCTTAACCCTATAAATATACCCTGTACCCCAAAACCCAAGCCTATCCCTAAAAATACCCCTGTACCCCAAAGCCCAAACCTATCCCTGAACACTTTAAATACCCCGTACCTCAAAACCCAAACCTACCCTTGAACCCCAAAAATACCCCTGTACCCCAAAACACAAATCTAGCCCTGAACCCTAAAAATACCACTGTACCCCAAAACCCAAACGTACCACTGAACCCTAAAATATCCATGTACCCCAAAACCCAAACCTACCCCTGAAACCTTAAAATACCCCTGTACCCCAAAAGCCAAACCTACCCCTGAACCCTAAAAATACCCCTGTACCCCAAAACCCAAACCTAGCCCTGAACTCTAAAAATAACCCTGTACCCCAAAACCCAAACCTAGCCATGAACCCTAAAATACCCGTGTACCCCAAAACCCAAACCTAGCCCTGAACCCTAAAAATACACCTGCACCCCAAAACCCAAACCTAGCCATGAACCCTTAAAATACCCCTGTACCCCAAAACCCAAACCTACCCCTGAACCCTAAAAATACCCCTATACCCCAACAGCCAAACCTAGCCCTGAACCCTAAAAATACCCCTATACCCAAAAACCCATATCTATCCCTAAACCCTAAAACTACCCCTGTACCCCATAACCCAAAACTATATATGAACCCTTCAAATACCCTAACACCCCAAAACATATACCTCAGTACCCCAAAACATATACCCCTATACCCATACTTACTTTATCCAAACATTAAAAAAAATCATGCTTTTACCATTCATGCATTTACAACGAATTTAGTTGTAAATGTATGCGTGGTAAAAGCATATAAAATGTAATGCTATGCGTTATAATAGCATTGCAGAGTCATGGTACTTTCGTAATGAAAGTATGCGGAGTGATGGTATGCGGAAAGAAAGTTGCGGAATAATGGGTGTTTACCCTCCCCGGTAAGTACATTGGTGGCAATGCGGCTCACATCTCCAGCAACATACTCATATTTTTTCACCACCCATTTGAAAAATGCACAGGTCTCTCTCATTGATTGCCAGCCTGGCATACACTTTTAGACACACCTCCTGCCACAAGTTCTAGAATTGCGAACTTTAGAGCTGGGGAGCTACGTTTGAATCTCGGCATCAGCTCAACATCCTGTGATTCCAGGCAAATCGCTTTGTCTCCTGTGCCTACCACAAATGAATGTGTTCTTCTGTAATGTAAATTGTGCTCATGCCATGTTGTCGAGTTCGCGCTATATAATATTGCAAGGAAAAATAAAGTAGGGAAACCCGAGTTCACACACTACTGAACGCGCACTCTTAAGTGCATCAGCAGTGCACTGTGAATCGGAGCGTTTCACAGGCCTGTCACAGATAAGAAATGCTATCAAAACGAAATCCTACAAAACAATACACTACTGGCCGGCAGCATACCCGGACAACGTCGGGACGGGCTGCTAGTAGTCTATATATTCCAGCATTTCCTGCCACAAAATGGAAATTCCACCTAGCAGAGATATGGGAGTAAATATCTTCTATCCATAAGCCAATCTGGGAACTTTTATGCAAGCCTCTTTGTTATAGAAAAAATGCCTCTAGTAGAGCCTTTTGTCATTGACTTAATGTCACACTGAACATTCCGCAGTTACACCTCCGCCTGTTTTTATTTTTTTTAAGTTTTATGAAGCGTGAACATGACCCTTGCGGGTATCAGAGCGCTGTACACAGGGGGGCATGGCTAGCCAGACAACATGGCGGGCGTGTCCGAGTAGAGCTCCGTCTCCAGACCCTTAATTATCCTGAAGTTTACCTTACAAGAGGCGTTTCCCGTGCTCGTGCTGTGCGGAGCTGGTGCGGGGGCGCAGCGGGGAGCCTGTGGAGCCCAGGGTATTCTGGTTTGGGGTTGCGGCGACGGAGGCTGACAAAGAGAGGAGGCAGTGAGGCCTGTGACGGAGTGGCGCGAAAGGTTCCCGGCAGCCGTTCAAACAACTGAGCGCTGCCGTGGGGGGCTGGGCGTTGCTCCGGGCCCTGTGCATCCCGCGAGTACAGCTGAGGAGCCAGCGCTGCTGAGAGGCGCGAGTGGCAGTTGGCCCAGACAGCCGGAGAAGCGTGCTGTGCGGACTGGGGACGCGGCGGCTCCCGCGGCCGGCGAGGACCACGGCCTGGCACCTCCCCTTGGGGCCTGAGACCAGCACAGACTTGCGGATCCCCCTGTCCGTAAAGTGCCTCCCGGACGGAGGGAAATAATTCTACGCTGGGGCTACTGGAGTGACTGCCGGTTATAACCCCCACACTGTGAGGAGAGGGACCCGGGGGCGGACGGGGGGAGTCCCGCGGAGGTGCCGTAGCTCAGCAGATGGTGGCGCCCTGGGACATCTAGGCAGTGACTGCGGAACCCGGAGCCCTGGATGGTGGACTGGGAGCTCGGGGGCTGCGTGTGAAAAGTGGAGGAAGCAGTATTGCATGCAAGCTGGGCAGTGCAGTGGACTGTAGGCCGCACTGCTCCGGAACCGGCAGAGTGGGGAGAGACCTGTGCCCGACGCCTCGCTTGATTTGTGCTGCAGCGGCGCCCTAGGAGCGAGGCTGGAACTGGGGGCTGCGTCATCGGAGGCTGAGGGGAGAGGCCGCCCAGAGATTTGCAGCGGTTCGTGGGGCACACACACGGGCCAGACAGGGGCTTGGAAACATCCTGGCCGACGCGACAAGGAGACATTGTGCTGCGCAGGTTAAAGTGCTGGACAGTGTTTGAGGACGCACTCAGTATCCCCGGGCTGCGCCTCCTTATTGGGCAGGGATGCGTGCCCATATTCTGGCATTTTGAGACCTGGGCGCCATTTTGGTGTTGGCGCCATTTTAGACGCTGCGGCTCCTTAGGCGGCCCACACTTGGTGTTCAGCGCCACGCAAGAGGAAGGCGCCAGGTGTCTGGAACTGAGCGTGGTGAGTCGAATTCACCCATTGTGGTGCTGCGGCCTCCTCTGCCTGGGGCCATTGAGGCGAAGCTGCTGCAGTTGCTTGTAGAGGGGGCATTGGTTAAGAGGTCTCTGGGGATAGAGTGAGTGCACCCCTGCTGAAGGCCGTGGTGAAAGTCGGACAATCGCCGGAGGCCCCCTCAGGGTCGACATTGTCTGCTGGGTGCTGCGGCCCGACAGGCACCGGCGCCCAGTCTGGATAGACAGCTCCCCGTCAAGGCTGGTGGCACTGGAATGGTGAGGTGATTCCTTCATGAAGACGCTGGTGGGGGGCTGGCGCTGGACGACTGGTGACTGTCGAGGGGTGTGGATGCCTTCTGCGCACCAGCTGGTGATGGGCAGGCTTAGGGATAAATCCCTACAGAGACAGCAGGCGGCTGATGGGCTGGGCTCTTTGCACGGGCCGCAGAGCGACAACGCGGGACCGGTAGCGGCCCTTGCATCCAAGGTGGACTCTGTGCTGGCGGCGGTGGAGTGCATAGGCACCACACTGGAACAAACTAAGGTATCCCTAGAGGCCTGGATTGACAAGGTCACATCTGACTTCACCCTACTTCATGCGGACCACCGTAAGCTGGCGGAGAGAGTTGCTGTGCAGTGTCAGTCGTTCCAAGAGTTACAGCCGGTGGTGCAGAATCACGCTTCGGCGCTCCAGGACATTATAGACAGGGTCCATGTGCTGGAGGATCGCATCGAGGACGCAGAAGGGCACTCCTGACGCAACAATGTTCGGGTGGTCGGACTCCCGGAAGGCGAAGAAGGGAAAGAACCGGAGAGGTATACTGAGAACTGGCTGCGGGAGCTCCTGCCTCCGGGGATGTTGTCCCCGCACTTGGTGCCAGCACAGAAGCCTCGGCGCGGGACCCGGCCTCGCCCTTTCCTCTTCAAGCTACTCAACTATCGTTACCGTGATGTGGTGCTGCGCGAAACCAGGAAGCTGGATGACCCGACCGTGGGGAGCAGCCGTGTGATGTTCTTTCCAGATTACACAGCATCAGTGCAGAGGCGGAGAGGCACATACCAGGCGGTGAACTAGCAGCTGCTGGAACTAGGACTGCCGTACTCTCTGCTGTTCCCCTCTCGCCTTCACGTGATTACCAAGGAGGGAGCCCGCTTCTTTGATACACCATCAGATGTCTGGGAATGGCTAGAGGGGACGGGACAGTGGAAGGGAGCAAGACCAACGGGTCTGGAGGAGGGCGAATGGCAGGTACAGAGATCAAGAAAATGCAGGAAACGAGGCGCCCGTCGAGGCTCGGGCCCCGGCCCAACTGCACCCAGTCTGGAGAAAATGCGACTCGAAAGGCAGGAAGCACTTGAGGCGGTTGCGACCCTTTGAGCGGCGCATGGTGTGGTCCGAGCAGCTTCTCAAACACGCAGCGAACATGGCATGAGCGGCTCGTCATCCCCATCCACAGTACTTTCAGTAGACATGAATATGCCAGTGGTAACACCACAGACAGCTAACCTCCTTATGTGATGTGACCTGTGGCGGACATGCAGGGGCCCCTGTCTCTGACTTTGCAGTCGATTGTGATATCCTTCTCATAATATTATAGTGCACGCTGATGTGCTATGCTTGCTTTTATTCAACCATGATTGTGCAACTGTGGACAGCTGTGTGACTGCTTGCCTGTGGGTGTCTTGGCGGGCTCGGGACTGGCGGGTACTGGGTGTACGCTGCGCTTGCGGGCTCTCCTGCTGACGTCCTGCACCGGTCTGGTATGCCTATAGGTCCTAGCTGTTCCAAACACCTCGAGAACATCCGGGTGGTCTGAGTTAGGGGTGAAATGTAGTGCGGTTGTTGGCGGCACGCACACCCAGTCAGCCTTTGCGCTGCACTAGCACATTATTGTGTGGTTGATTTTGTTGAGGTTTGGACGTATGCCTTCTTGGGGGCTCGCCCTTTTTGTTACACCGTTTGTGATTGTTTACCTGTTTCAGTTGCGGCACACTGACCTTCCTTTCCCTGATGGTGTTCGTAGGCCGCCCTCTTTGGTGTTCCCCTGGCTTTGAGCGCATGTGCAATGTTCTGACACATGACACATACTAACATACCGACCTGGAACATCCGCGGTATGCACACCCCGTCACGCCGCTACTCGGTCTTTTCCTACTTGCAGTTTCATGGGGTGGGGATTGTTCTTCTTCAGGAGACACATATGACACAAATTGAGCTAGATAGACTCCCCAGGCGCTGGAGGGGGCAGATATTTGGTACGATCTTCTCAGCGCATGCGCGTGGCACTTTGGTATGGGTGAGGGTGGGTGTCCCCTTTATCTGTACGGAAGCGCTGGTTGATCCGGAAGGAAGATACTCTTTAGTGCGGGGGCGGTTGAATGGTCAGGAAATCCTGTTATGATCCCTTTACGCCCCAAACACAGACCAGCCCTCCTATCTGGAGAGCCTGAATCAAATCCTTCACCCATACACTGGTCTCCCTTGGCTAATTGGAGGGGATTTTAACATGGTACTTGACGTGCATCTGGACCGCTCTTTTTCCCCCCTCCAAGCTGCAACAGTGGCATCCAATGCGCAAGCGTTTAGGGACTGGCTTTCGCACTGGAAGGTGCATGACCACTGGCGTGTGCAGCACCCCATAGATAGAACATACTCCTACTACTCTTCAACACATGATCTACATGTCTGGCTGGATCGGATCATAAGTACCCAGTGGCTGCTCCCCCTCATCGCCAAATCAGAATACCTGGGGAGCACGCACTCTGATCACAACCCCCTATGGTTTCAGATTAGTTGGGAGGCGGATCGCCCACCTGTACCTACATGGCGGCTGCAGCCTGCTGCGCTCGAGGATGCTGAGTCCCGCTCATTGCTGAGCACGGCCATCTTAGCTTACTTTGAGGCCAATGAAGGGACTGCGAGTAGCACCTTGGTGGAATTGGAAGCACATAAAGCAGCTATTCTTGGGCACTGCTTGGGAGCCACATGGAATATACACAAAAAGTTGTCAGTCTCCCTGACGCGCTTGGAGTCGGAGCTCTTACGATATGAGAGGGAAGGTGAGGGAACGGGTGAGCACTCGCGCACACTGGGCGACCTGCGTGCCAGCCATGCAGCCCTTATGGAACTGCTGCGATGCCATAACTATGCGGCGCCCACGGCTAGGAGGCACGCCATAGCGGACAGAGCTGGCTGGCTGCTGGCCTGGTTAGTGCAGAGGGATGGGCGCAGAGTCCCGATAGGAGCTCTGTGCACAGCGGAAGGGGAAATGGTGTACACACAGCGAGAAATCCATTGTGTTCTGACTGACCACTATAAGCAACTGTACAGAGCCCGCTGCACTGGCCCTAACCATGCGTTAGAGGCGTTTCTAGCCACTGTTCATTTGCCTGCGGCATCTGAGGAGCACAGAGGCCAGCTTAATGGCCCCCTCACTCTGGAGAAGGTGGGGGACGCGATCCGGGATATGGCGACGGGGAAAACCCCTGGGCCGGATGGCCTACCCGCCGAGTACTATAAGGCGAATAGAGATATTCTTGCGACCCTGCTCCTCTAGCTGTACAATGCAGTCATAGGCGACGGCTCATTCCCCCCATCCATGCGGGAAGCGTTTCAGGTCTCCCTGCCCAAACCGGACAGAGACCCCACTACTTTGGGTTCGTACAGACCGCTGGCAATGCTAAATGTGGACTATAAAGTTTTTGCTAAAATACTTGCAGGGGGGCTTGCGCTGGTGGTCCCCTGCCTAGTGCACTCCGATCAAAATGGGTTCGTGCCAGCAAGATCCACATCCCTGAACCTTAGGAGGTTTTTTAGGGTGGCGGCTGAAGCGACAAAGGAATGGCCCAGGGCAGGATGTTATGTTATGTTATGTTATGTTATGTTATGTTATGTTATGTTATGTTATGTTATGTTATGTTATGTTATGTTACGGGAGTTTTATAAAGCGCTCAGGCAGAGTGTCCCGGCGCTATCAGACCTAGAGGACAGAAACAGAGAAACCGACGAGGTTATTGTCCAAACAGCCATGTTTTAAGCTCTTTCCTAAATGCGAGGAGGCTATCTATCTTCCGAAGAGATAGAGGCAGTTTGTTCCAAAGTTTGGGTGCCAGACATTTGAACGAGCCACCGCCAATGTGAGCTCGCCTAATAGCCGGAACCGTAGCCAATGCTAACGAGGCAGAACATAGTGATCTGGGAGGAAGGTAGAAACCTATTCTTTTCCTAAGATATCGGGTGCCAGTACCATGGAGGGCTTTAAAAGCCATGGTAAGGGTCTTAAAAGAAATGTGTTTGCGTACTGGCAGCCAGTGGAGTGATTTAAGTAGAGCAGCGGTTTTAGACCTACGGCTAAAGCCGAAGATTGCTCGAGCAGCAGAGTTTTGAACCGTTTGAAGGCGCGAGAGAAGATACTCTGGAAGGCCCAGATATAGCATGTTGGCATAGTCTAGCCGGGAACCTATCAAGGCCTGAAGCGTGGTCCTCCTGTGAGCAAGGGATAGCAAGGGAATACATTTCCACAGCATTTTTAGGAGGCCGAAACACTGCCCCACTAAACCCAAGATCTGCGCTTTAAAAGTAAGCCCATTATCCACTTTTACTCCCAGATTCTTTGCCCCAGAAGTGGCGGCGGAGGGAGGGAACATATCCGCCGGCCACCATGACTTCCAGCGGGGGTCCGGGGGGCAGCCAAAAAAGAGAACCTCGGATTTGTCTGAGTTGTATTTTAGATGATTCAATTGGAACCAAGAAAAGATGACCCCTAGACAGCTCTTGATGTTCTCACCATTAAAATCAGCATTCTCTTCAAATGTGAAGAGAAGCTGTGTATCGTCAGCATACGATACAATCAGGGCACCATAGGACTCCGCCAACCTAGAAAAGGTCTTTGATTGCCTGGAGTGGGGGTACCTGGCTGCGGTCCTATCGCAATATGACCTCGACGCGGGGTTTCTACAGATGGTTGAGCTCCTCTATAAAAATCCTGTGGTCCGGGTGCGACTGGGCCCCTATATTTCTGAAGCAGTGGGGGTGGGCCCGGGCACTCGGCAGGGATGCCCTCTGTCCCCGTTGCTGTTCGCGTTGGCTGTGGAACCCCTGGCGGTGGTACTGCGGCAGTCTCTGGGAGACGGAATCCCCTTGGGTGATGCGATTCACCAGGTATCGCTTTATGCTGATGACCTGCTGGTGTTTGTAAAGGACGTGATGCACATACCGGACCAGCTAGCTCACTTATTGGGACAGTTTGCCGTCATCTCGGGGCTCCGGGTAAACGCAGGCAAGTCCTGTCTCTATGCATTTAATGCTGCGGTAGAAGACCCAGGGTACTGTCTTGATGGCACGAGAATCCGATGGCAGGCGACCACCTTCAAATATTTAGGGATCCAGATCTACCGGCAACCGGCGGACCTATTCGATGGCAACTTGGGGCGGGCGGTGACAGCGCTTCGATCCCAGATACACTTTTGGTCCTCACTCCCGCTGACCATCACGGGTAGCGTGGCCCTTGCCAAGATGGTCATGCTTCCCCGACTCCTGTATTATTTTGTCAATCTGCCTCTCTATATCCCGGCCTCTTTCTTTTCGTCGCTTAATGCGGTGCTGCGGGACTTCATATGGGGCGCATCCCGGCATCGATTGGCTCTAGTGAAGCTCTTCCTGCCAACTGACAGTGGAGGGCTGGCCGGCCCCTTTTTCGAGCATTACTATCTTGCCTCGCAACTCCATTGGATCGCCTGCTGTTTGGCGGATAGAGGTAGGGATGATACCGCTACAGTTGAGCCACCGTACTCGCTGGAGTGAGCCACCAGGCTTTTCCAACCTCTGGCGGCGCCCGCGAAGCCCACTCCACTGCTACTGGCAGTGGCATATAAGTGCTTTCGTAGGGCCCTTTACCTCACCCGAGGGGTGCTCCCGTATGCGTCTGCGGTGCCTCTGGAGGGTTTTCCGGGAGGTGAGGGGGTCCTCACATGCCCCGTGCTAGAAAATGGAGGGCGGCGGTGGTCCAGACGTTGGGCGACCTTTTTACAGACGTTGCGTTGGTGGCATACGAGACATTGGTCACTGAGGACGGGCTTCCCCCTGGGGGGTTCCTGCTGCATCGCTTCATAGCGGCAAAGATGACAGCCAAGGGGGGAGACGTGGCGTCGGAGCCTGAACAGAATTTAACTATGCAGTACCTCCACGTCATTGAAGGGGCAAACATCTGGTCCGCTGGTTTGCTGGGTCTCTGCGGATACACACAGGGACTACTTTGGCTCCGCTCAGGGGTAAATGGGAGCGTGACATGGGCAGGCAGCTATCTGATAAGGAATGGAAGAGAATCCTCAAAAGCCCGGTGCGCATTCCCAGGAATCTGCGCTTTTGCCAGATACAACTTTTTGTAGTTCATAGGGCCTACCACATGCATGAGCTTATCAATAAATATTTCCACTGTGTAGACGTGTCCTACCCCAGATGCGGTGAAGTGGGCGCGGGGCTCCTCCACCTCTTCTGGACCTGCCCTAGGCTGGGCTCCTACTGGAGCGTAATTGATGAGCTGCTCAGGGAATGCATTGGTCATATCATACCCATTGACTGGCCAGAATACATTTTGCATCATTTTAGGAGAACGCCCAAAGATAAGGTGTCGTCCCGCTTTTTAGACCTAGAGATGGTGGTGGCTAAACGCCTCCTTACGAGGTGCTGGAAGGCGCGTGACCCATCAAGTGTGCAGGCATGGACCTCCTAATTTCAAGCGTGGGCCCGGGCGAAGTGGGTGGCCATATGCATAGAAGAAACAGTGGGGCTCCGCAAAGAACCAATGGCGGAACGCTGGGAACACATGCTCAACGCCCTGCAGTTACCGGGTGAGTCCAGGGGTGCAGGAGATGTGGAGAGTTAGGTGGCGCCCTCGGGGGTTGGAGTGCGCCATGGGCAGTCCTCATGTCTAAACAATTAGTCAGATATTGTCTTTGACTCTTTGAGTCATGCAGGCTTCAGATGTAGTCCCAGTGGTGGCTGGGGAGTGCGCGCACGTGGGGCGGGTTAAAGGAAGGGGGGGAGGGGGGAAGCGGGTACAGGGAAAGGAACACACTGATATAAGTGCAGTTGGTTTTTGCCGCTAATGTTTTCTTCCTTTTGTTTATTCACAGTTGTTATATAAAAGTCATTTTTGTGCACAAGCCCATGCTGGGAGGATCCACCCTGCACTCTGCTAATGCAATAGGCTTGGTGTGTGGACAGTCATAGACCAATTTGGGGGCGGCTGCCCCGGCACCATGCGCTTGTGCCAGTATTGGCCTGCTATCCTTTACATACGCCTTAATGTACCTGTGACAATGCGTCTCTTCATTGTAATGTTATAATTGCATGAATGTACATCTGCGTTGATATTCCTGGACTGTCTAATGCACTGTAATATTTCTAAACATGCTAAAAAAATAGATTTGACAAAAAAAATCAGAGCGCTGTACACAGAGGCAGAAGCATGCATGAAATCAGAACAGTTGAGGTCAACATTGTAAAACAACAACGAGTATAGAATCGAAGTCAGATACCGGGTAGAAGGTCCTACTAGCTCAGTTTCTCATATAGTGCAAAATATTTCCTGTGACATTCAGTAAAACAATCATATAAGGGCTCATCACAGCATAATAGAGTAACTGATAAATCTGTAATCGGCTCAAGAAGTATTCTTCTATTAAAGTTCCGAAAAGGCCCAGAGTAAAATAACAGTTTAACACCCAATCAAAAATACGTAGTGAAAGATACGTTGGGATAAATGTCAAATCTGTCAACAAGGGGACAAGAGAAAGAGTACATGATGATGCAGTTAATGTCCACTCAGGAAAAGCCATTTGGCCTGTTTCTTGAAATTGGCAGTGGAGGGATTGGTTCTCATCTCTGTAGGAAGAACATTCCAAATTCTAGGTGCAAGGCCAGAGAAAGCACGTTTATACGTACTTTTCTTTTTAAATTTAGGGTGTTTCAAGAGTAGTATGGACATACTTCTTAAGTTCCAACCGGATCCAGGAAGAACAAGCTTGTTCGCCAGATCGGCCGGAGTGTTGAAAGGAACATATTCTATAATCCTATTGTGAGGAACTCAGCCCAGAGAAACGATATATAATATATGGTTTCAACCTTATTGTGGTGGTGGGGTGCCCGCGGGCCGGTAAATCAGGCGAGGAGGCCGGAGATAGTGTGCTATTTTTAAGGTAGTTTATTCGCAGTACAACAGTCATACAAGATGTCACGAAAAGGGGGTCCTGATGTTCGGATCCGGCGTCTCTGATGTGCAGCTCTCTCCGGAAGGTTCTTGCCGGGTAGTAGGTCCTCGTGGGATGTGGAGATACCTCGGAGGGCAAGAAGAGAGAAAAGGACCGTTAGTCCGAACCGCGATTCGGCAGTTATGCCACTACCAATACCGGGAGGTGAAAGGGCGGAGCGGAAGGTCGTGAGGGAAGGAGGGAAGGGGAAAAGAGGGACGACAGACCAGGACCAAGATAGCGAGACCGCAAGGGTGTACGGGGCGTGTTGGGGACTTCGGGCCGTGCTCGGTGATAAATGCTCTACAATAATTTACAGTGTTAACTCTAAGTGCGTTGTGCCTACAAAGATAGAGATTATATACAATATATACAGAGAGCACCTAACGCGCTCCAGGGGCGGTTTACAGGTACTCACGCGGTCTGCCGTAGCTCTCCAGGTGAGCTACGGCCGCTCTTCAGCTTCCTCCTTAAGGGTTCCACCACTCCTCTGACCACTCGTCTGCTTCGGTTGGCTCCTCTCCTCTGTCACCAGCCTGAGTATCCTGCCACGATTCTCTGACGCTGCTTCCATGATCCGGGATGCTTTTCACCGGTCCTGACGCTCCTTCCGGGGCGGGACTTCCGGGTTCACAGGGTAGTGCTTCCGGTGTTTGCAGGTCCGTGATTGGCTCCTGTATTGAAGAGAGAGGCGGGGGACTGTGGGTCAATGTTATTTTTCCGTCTCGGGGGCGGACCCGAGGGACCGGCTGGCCAGAGTTCGTGTGGACGTTCCCGGGATGAGGTAGAGACACAGGGGGAAAGAATCCTGGGGGGGGAGAAGACGCCGGGACTCCGTCACATTCCCTTCCCCTAGCTGTCCTTCTTGTACGGGCAGGAGAGGACGAGAGGGGGTACCGGGATAGAAAATCAGCATTTCCTTGTTCCGACCCTTTTCGATGTTGGGTACGGAAATGGAAGGGCTGGAGAGAAAGGAACCAGCGGAGGACCCGGTCGTTGTGTCCTTTATTCCGGGCCATCCATTCCAAGGGGGCATGGTCGGTATAGATTGTGAAAACCCGGCCCTCCAGGTAATATCTTAAGGTTTCGATAGCCCACTTAATGGCAAGGGCCTCCTTCTCAACCACAGCATAGTTAAGTTCCCTGGGGAACAGTTTTCGACTAAGGTAAAGTATGGGTTTCTCGTTCCCTTGTTCGTCTTTTTGAGACAGAACCGCCCCTAATCCCTGGTCGGAGGCGTCGGTCTGGAGAATGAAGGGTCGGGCGTAGTCTGGACTCACTAGAACCGGACTGGAGGTTAGGGCTCCCTTCAGGTCAGAAAACGCTTGCCATAGGAGAGGGGTAGGATGCTTCAGGGCCTGTTCGGTGTTGGTAGCCTTTTTAAGAAGATCTGTGAGAGGCGCGGCTCTTTGAGAGAAGTTAGGCACGAACCTCCCGTAATAACCGAGGAGCCCGAGAAATGCACGGAGATCTTTCTTTGTTCTCGGGAAGGGAAGGTTCTCTATGGCTTCGGTTTTGGACCTCTGAGGTCTGATCATACCTTCGCCCAACAGGAACCCCAGGTACTGGACGGTTTGGGCCGCCAGGGTTGTTTTGGCGGGGTTAATGGAAAAGCCGAAGGAGCCCAAGGAAGAAACAACGTCATGTAAGTGGATCAGGTGTTGTTCCCAGCTGTCGCTGTAGATGACAATGTCATCGAGATAAGCTCCTGCGTACTCCGTGTGTGGCCGCAGGACCTGATTCATCGCCCGTTGGAAGGTGGCGGGGGCCCCGTGGAGTCCAAAAGGCATAACAATAAACTGAAACAACCCCTCCGGAGTGGAGAAGGCGGTCTTTTTCTTATCTTGGTCTCGGAGGGGAATCTGCCAATAGCCCTTGCAGAGGTCGAGGGTGGAGATGTATCTGGCCTTCCCTATCCGTTCGACCATTTCGTCGACTCTCGGCAAGGGGTATGTGTCGAATCTGGACACTTTGTTCACTTCGCGGAAGTCAATACAAAACCTGACAGACCCGTCAGGTTTCGGAACGAGAACGATCGGGGAGTTCCACTCACTGATCGATGGCTCGATGATTCCCATCCTTAACATGTCCTCGATTTCTTGTCTTATGACAGCCCTTCGTGCTTCAGGGACACGGTAAGGACGCAACCGTACTACTTTCCCTGGTTCAGTGTCTATTGCGTGTTTGGTGACGGTGGTTCTACCGGGGTATGGAGAGAACACATTCTGTACGGGGAACAGGGCTGTGCGGAGGGTATGTATCTGTTCCGGGGTCAGGGCAGGGTCTAGACAGGGAGCAAAGGCACAGGGAACCGGATGACTGTCTCCGACTAGGACAGGACGGGGTCCCTCCCATTTCTTCAGATGGTTGACGTGGTAGATCTGGGTCATATTTTTAGTGGGGTCGAGCTCGATCTCATAAGTGACCGGGGTCACCTGCCGTAAGACGGCATAGGGTCCTTGCCACTGTCCGAGGAGTTTGTGGTCTGATGAGGGCATCATTAGGAGGACCAGGTCTCCAACGGAAAATGTCCGGGTTTTGGTGCCCTTATCGTACTGCCTTTTCTGGTTATCTTGCGCTTTTTCCATGTTTTGTTTTACTATCTCTCGGATCTGGGCTAGATGGGTCTTCAGGTTGTTGACATACTCAGGCAAAGGGCGTGTACGGTCCGGGTCAGCCTCCCAGGCTTCCTGTGCCATCTCCAGCAGGGTACGAGGGGGTCTTCCATATAGCAACTCGTATGGGGAGTAGCCAGTACTACTCTGGGGTTTACACCGGATGGCAAAAAGGGCCAGCGGGAGGAGCTCCTCCCACCGCTTGGCCTCCAGTCCCAACATCTTCTTTAGCGTCTGCTTTAGGGTGGCATTGTAGCGTTCGACCAAGCCGTCTGTCTGGGGGTGGTAGGCTGAAGTCCTGATTTGCTTGATCCCTAGCCTTGAGCAGACCTGCTTCATCAGGGCAGAAACGAAGGGGGTACCCTGATCCGTAAGGATCTCACGGGGAAAGCCTACGCGGGAAAACAGAGTGATGAGCGCCTTGGCGATATTTTGGGCGGTGGGCTGGCGTAGAGGAAAGGCTTCCGGGAAACGCGTGGCATAGTCCACGATGACAAGGGCATATCGGCAACCACTGCGGGAGGGCAATAGGGGTCCTATAATGTCCATTCCCACCCGACTGAATGGTATGTCGATGAGAGGCAAGGGACACAGGGGTACCCGAGGAGGTCTGTACCTACTGTTCTTTTGACAAACAGCGCACTCACGACAATAGGTTTTTATGTGCTGAGGTATACCTGGCCAGTAAAACCGGTCAAGGATGGCTTGGCTAGTCTTTTCCTCCCCAAAATGTCCTCCCAACAGGTGGCTGTGGGCCAGGAAAAGGACTTTGTCTCTGAAGGCGCTAGGAATCAACAATTGAGGGTTTTGTTGCGGGCCCCCCTTTCTATACAGTAAACCCCTTTTCTTAAAGAAATAAGGACCTACTTGTGTAGGGTCTTCGTTTTCTAGGGCCCTTCCCCAGGCTTCCAGTAGAAGCGGATCCTCCTGTTGAGCCCCGCGGAACTCTTGGTCCGTCTGCCATGGGTGCTCCTCCACTTCAACCTGATATGCAGAGGCGTATGACATCTTCTCCTGTCTTTTCTGTCTCTTGCTTTTGTGGGGTTTCAGTTCTCCCGAGCTTCCGGTCGGTGTCTGAGGGTAGGGGACCTCCTTCCACCACTGGGCCAGGGAGTCCGTCGTGTCCTGGAGTAACGTCGGGAGACCTGGGTAATCGCTCCCCAGGATTGCCTGTTCTGGTAAGGCTGGTATGAGTCCAACCGTGAGGTCGGTTCCTGTATCTCCGGGATGCTGTACCCGAACCCGGGTGGTGGGATACCGTTTAGTGTCGCCGTGCACGCACTGAATGGCCACTGCCCCTGTTGGGGTCTTCTGGTGGAGACCCAAGTCCTGAGGACGAAGGACGCTTTGACGGCACCCTGAGTCTGCGAGGGCCATAACTTCTTGTCCGTCTATGTGCACGGGACAATGAAACGGAGGGGGAGCAGCCCCGGGGGTGTTGCAGACATAGTTCCGTACCATTCCAATTTCCATAGGTACTTCCTTTTGGGGACACATACGGGCTATGTGGCCGTAGTTTCCACAATGATAGCATTGCGGTCCAGGGTTGGGTGGACGGTATATGATCGGGGAGGGCAAGAGAGGAGCCGGTTCTTGTCTTCGGGGTTGAGGTGGCCTTGAGAATCGGTTGGTGTTGGAGGGCTGTGGCCTGTGGGTAGCTTCGTCCTTACCCCGTTGTAGATCTTGAGCCCGTCCGTATGCACAGGCAATTTCGACAGCGGTCTCCAGGGTGAGCCGAGTGTGTTGCCGTACCCATCTCTGTGTGGCGGGATGAAGGGAGTTTAGGAACTGTTCCAGACAGATTTTTTCGATGATGTCCTCTTTTGTGGAAGCCTCCGGTTTAAGCCACCGGTTGACAAGATCTCTGATGCGGAAGGACAGTGCTCGTGGATTTTCTTGGGGTCCTTCCTTGGTCTGTCTGAGCTTCATCCTATACGTATCATCATCTACGCCCAGACGTTCAAGGATGCACTTTTTTATGTCCGGATATGGGGTGGTGCTTTGGATGTTGGCCTGCTGGTATGCGGCCTGTAGGTCTCCTGTAAGCAGGGGACCCAGATACTGTCCCCATCGATCCTCAGGCCAGTTAGCTGCTTGGGACAACCGCTCAAAATTGGTGAAAAAGTAATCGGGGTCTTCACCGGGGACATATTTCTGTAACACCACGGACGGTAGAGAGGTCGTGGGTCTAGGTTGTCCCAGGACATCTGTCAATTTCCCCAAAGCTTGTTCCTGTACTGTTCCATGACCTTTCAGGACATCATGGAGCTGACTCCTGTCGTCCTCGGCCGTTTTCAAGAATTGTTCCATGAGCTTGCCCAGCTGCTCCTGGGACTCGGCCATCCTCTTCATAACGGCCTCCATGCTACCGGCTGATCCCACTTCTGACACCAGATGTGGTGGTGGGGTGCCCGCTGGCCGGTAAATCAGGCGAGGAGGCCGGAGATAGTGTGCTATTTTTAAGGTAGTTTATTCGCAGTACAACAGTCATACAAGATGTCACGAAAAGGGGGTCCTGATGTTCGGATCCGGCGTCTCTGATGTGCAGCTCTCTCCGGAAGGTTCTTGCCGGGTAGTAGGTCCTCGTGGGATGTGGAGATACCTCGGAGGGCAAGAAGAGAGAAAAGGACCGTTAGTCCGAACCGCGATTCGGCAGTTATGCCACTACCAATACCGGGAGGTGAAAGGGCGGAGCGGAAGGCCGTGAGGGAAGGAGGGAAGGGGAAAAGAGGGACGACAGACCAGGACCAAGATAGCGAGACCGCAAGGGTGTACGGGGCGTGTTGGGGACTTCGGGCCGTGCTCGGTGATAAATGCTCTACAATAATTTACAGTGTTAACTCTAAGTGCGTTGTGCCTACAAAGATAGAGATTATATACAATATATACAGAGAGCACCTAACGCGCTCCAGGGGCGGTTTACAGGTACTCACGCGGTCTGCCGTAGCTCTCCAGGTGAGCTACGGCCGCTCTTCAGCTTCCTCCTTAAGGGTTCCACCACTCCTCTGACCACTCGTCTGCTTCGGTTGGCTCCTCTCCTCTGTCACCAGCCTGAGTATCCTGCCACGATTCTCCGACGCTGCTTCCATGATCCGGGATGCTTTTCACCGGTCCTGACGCTCCTTCCGGGGCGGGACTTCCGGGTTCACAGGGTAGTGCTTCCGGTGTTTGCAGGTCCGTGATTGGCTCCTGTATTGAAGAGAGAGGCGGGGGACTGTGGGTCAATGTTATTTTTCCGTCTCGGGGGCGGACCCGAGGGACCGGCTGGCCAGAGTTCGTGTGGACGTTCCCGGGATGAGGTAGAGACACAGGGGGAAAGAATCCTGGGGGGGGAGAAGACGCCGGGACTCCGTCACATTTATGTTTTCAAACAAGGAGTAAAGTTCATGTGCAGCATAAACAGGTGACATGGCATATATTATTCATTGCTAAAACTGTTTGTAGCCGTGCAGTAGCCTGCATACTGCAACTGGGAGGGATATTTACAATAAAATGTTGAAGCTCGGTGTTACTCATTTTTAAATGCAAGGATGCGCCATATTTACAAAAATATGGCGCACCCCTGCGTTTCCCCTAGAGTTGCCTCAATAAAAGCAGCCTAGCGCCAGCGCAGACACCCATGCGCTATGTTGCAAGGGGGGACTGCGCTGCAGGGCCAAGGGTTTATGTGCAGGAAGGGACACCTTTCTGCACATAAACAATCTTTAATGGCGATTAGCTGTTTCTATATGTGCGGCAGGGTGCAGCACACATAGAAAGAGCAAAATATGATGAGAAATTAATTATTTCTCCTCGTATCGCCATCCTAAACCAGGTTTTGCCTAGTATTAGTTTTCAGGCGCTGCCCCATCCTTGTAAATATGGGACAGCGTCAAAAAGCAATGGGTGTTGTGGTGGAACGCCCACAGCAACACCCAAAGTCCAACCCTTTGCTGCAGCAGCCTGCTGCGGTAAGGGGCATATTTACTTCACAGACTGGGAGTAAATTGGAAAAACGTGATGTATTGAATGCTTAATACTTAACAATGTATGCTTATGCCCTGAATATACATCCACGAATAAAGTTTTGAAAAAAAATAAAAAAGGGGCATATTTACAAGGTGGCGTTAAACCACATTAAGTAAATATGGGATAGAGAGCAACGTCAACGAAGCATCAGAAAAAGTGATGTTCCAATGGCGTTGGGGCTTGTAAATATGCCCCTTGGAGTCCCTTTGGATTGCAGTCTGGTTTAATATTGTCCAACACTAGAAAACAACCAAGAATTCATACAGCTGCTCAGATAAAACTGCAGTTAGAATACTGTTGTGAAAATAGACAGGACGACAACTGAAATAAGGCATACATTAGTTGTGCTAAGGATTTTACCTTTTTTCACGAGCGCAGATTTACAAATTTCTTGATTTTCTCGCTTGCCAATCTTTGCAAAGTTTCCTGGTTTACCTTTTCACTTGCTCGTGTGAATTTTTCCTGTGCATAGCGGGAACATGTTGGCTACTCAGCAAGATAATTTTCACTCAAATCACAGTAGGTCAAGCTTTGAAACCTAAGCAGAATTTTCCCTGCAAAGTTCTTTTGAGGATGTTTTCTGTGTACGGTGACGTTGCATCGGAGAAAAATACTACTCGCCAGATTTATAAAGGTCTTGCGTTGCATTTGTGTCACCTTTTTAACGCAGACTTGAAGCAAAATCCTGTTTGAGACTTGCAAACCAATGCAAATGGCAATTTGTGTTGGTTCATAACAAAAACTAGCACAACAGTGGCAGCTTCTGCCATATGTTAGTGGTGGGCGGGGTGGGGAAGGGAATACAAACAAAATGGAACATCATTAAAATAAATAAAATTGCACTTTACTGCCGCTCCGATGGACGCCACCTAGCTCCTCTCTGACGATTGTTACCTCCAGCTGCACACTGCACAGCCTCCCAGATGCCAATTTCAGTGCTTCTCTCATGCTGGAAATACTATTCCCAGCATGAGAGAAGTGCAGGGATTGGTCTGAGCGGTATGGTTTGCCGCTCAGTAACACGGAGTCTGTGGCGTTTCTCAGTGTAATACAGCCGGGTTGGAGAAACCTCAGTGCGCATGATGGTCTGGCCGGCCTAAGACGGCTGGCCAAACCATCATGCACACTTAAAAGTGATTTCCACCACTCCCCCTGCCATGCTGGGCACCGGGGATTGCCTTGCCCAACCCGTTGAAGACTCGCGTTGGCGTAGATTAGGCAGGCAAAAATAGAATGATAATGAAGTGATTTTAATATCGTTTGATTTTTATTTTTAGCAGGGAGGCGGCACTCCTCCGCCATTACAGAGGAGTCGCCCTGCAGTTTAATGTGCTAATTTGAGTTACTTTGCATCAAGGAAGCTTTCCATAGGTGGTGCATGGGCGTTCCCATTCATCCATCTTTGAATTTGACAAAAATCCATATCTACAAAGACTTGTAGACATGGATTTACGTCATAATCTTGCACCTACCTGAGGTGGGCATACCAAGGAGAAATATTTTTATTTCTCTTCATTCTGCGTGCTGCATTCTACAGCACACATGCATAAAGAATATAGCCTTAAACACAGTTTTTGTGCCGGAAGGGACCACTTTCTGCACAAAAACTATGCAAAGCACAACATAGACACCCTAGCGTCCTAGCATAAGGATGCTTGCGTTGGTGCATGGCTGCACATTTTTTTTTTTGCAGTATTATATAGAATGAACTCGACCCAAAGGTATCAGAGCACTTTAAATGAGCACCAGTTGCATTATAGACAAACAAATTTCATTTTTTAGGCACAGGGATATTAAGCGATTTGCCCATAATCACATGATGTTTGAGACTCCTGACAGACTAGAACCTGGTTCCCCCGCTTCAAAGTCGGCCGCTCAAGCCGTTAAGCAACGGGCACCAGCAAACAGAGAGACCAGAACTGCACCATTTCTTTGTAGATACAGAACAGTTCTGCTCTCTCCAGTTCACGCAGGCCATCACAGCAACTTTGCTTTTAGGCCTGAGTTGCGTCAAACTTTAGTAAATCTGGGCCTAAGTGATTCATTCAGAGTCCTACACAAGAATTGGACAGTAAAACTGGCCGGGGAAAATTATTACTATTCTGGCCTATTTCACCACTGGCTTCTTAGTTTTACATGGCAAAATGGGGAATAACAGACAGGTAATATCTGGAGGAACCTAGGAACAGTGCAGTATTCATGTCTGGAGCGGAATGTAAAATCTGAGGCAAACACTGAGTGCAATTTCACATTGATTGTATATATATATATATATATATATATATATATATATATATATATATACTTCTTAGATTCTTCTCACTTCGTTCTTTACGATGGAAGTCACGGCACAGCAAACAGGTAGGATTTAACAAAAGTTATTTATTTACACACCATGTGCAAAATAACGTGCATTGATTTAGACGGCCTACACGTTTCGGCTACTGCTAGCTTTCCACTGGACCATAGAGTCCCTGGAGTCTAGACCATTTATAAAGTGCTATGTGCAGTACAAACCCCCTTTTCCATTACCATTATATGTCTAGACTGTCAACCTTGCTTGCAGGTAATGGCATAGTGGTATTCGCCATTTTGTAGGTGTTTTGTAGTGCATTATGTTTATAAAAATTATACATAATACACTCACAGTGAAGTACTCATTGTAAATATTTTACAGTGTATATAACTTACACCTATATATTTTCAAACTATATACAAGTTCCGACAAATTATAGAGGGTAATTTTCCAACTAGATGTTGTTCTATTACAGTAAAGTACTCGTAATTCATGACCCTCCGCGGTATTTATCCCGCTTTTTCACACACATTCAATTTGACGCCATTTATAAGTACAAATACACTTGCTCTATACATTTTTTACACAGTGATCCTACTGTCCACAGGGCCTTCCCTCTTATATTATCGTTGCATTTGGCCATGGTAAGATTTGTACACTTCAAAGTAAGTGTCTACAATTCAGTATTCCCATGGACTTGGCATCTTCAATCTGTAAAGTACATTATATACAATATAGGTTCTTGGGTCAAAGTGGACTCTATGTTACAGTTCATCATCATGGCATTATCATTCATGCGTTATGTTTCTCGATTTTATCTTGGAGTTATATACAGTTTGAAAAGGATTATTCTCTCCTATGGCGAATTTTTCTTCTCAAGATTCTCATACTATTTACATGTATTTACATTGATCGATTGCAGAAGGATTTGTAGATAAACAGTTCATTTTGTAGTTCCATGGAAGCTTTACAAATGTACAAACAATTCGGCATCAAGGTTGTGTCCGAAGGGATACTCTGTGCCCATTGCTAGGATCATTCTCGATTCAAGTTTGCGTAAAAGTAGTGTTTGATCACCCCCTCTCTCAGATGGTTTGCTAAGTTTTATTCCAGCGTATTTTAGCAAGTTGGGGTTCGATTGATGGTATTTCGCAAAATGTATGGCCATAGGATAGCTCTTGTCCTCATTCTTGATCGTTCTTAGGTGTTGGAGGATCCTTAGTTTTAGTTTATTGATTGTGCTTCCTATGTAGAATTTTCCGCAAGGGCACATGAGTCTGTATACCACACATTTAGATTCACATGTTATGTGGTCCCTTATTTTTTCAGTCCGTCCGCATTGTAGTTTGTAATCTGTGATATTAGTGCCATGCTCACAGGCCTTGCATTTGGAACATTTCCAGAACCCTGGAGTTGTCAGCCATGATGATTTCTTAGGTGGTTTTAACTGTAGGTGACTTTGAGTTAGAATGTCACGTAGTGATGAGGTTTTTCTATAGGTGATACTGAGATAAGAAGTCAGATTTTCTTTGAGAGTATCATCAAGAAGTAAGATTTTCCAATTTCTTCTTAATGCCTTTTTAAGTTCGTCACTCTGGTTGTTGTAGTCGACAATCAAACGTGTCACGTTCTTTTTGTTATCTGGTTCATGTCTCGTTCCATCACTTTTGCTATCTTCTGGCAAAAGGAGGTCTGCTCTTCTTTTCAAATTCATCCATTTCCGTGCCGTTGCAATTACTTCTTCAGGATAACCTCGTTCCTGGAATCGCTTGCTCACCCATCAATTTCCTTCTCAAGATCATCCAGTTCTGAGCAATTCCTTTTGGCTCGCAACATTTGTTCGTACGGAATGCTCCATTTCAATTTTATTGGATGACCACTGTTCGCGTGAAGCAAGCTGTTACAAGATGTAGGTTTTCTATGAATTTTTGTGCACAGGGTCCCTTTATTCACGAAAACTTAAACGTCTAGAAAAATCAAGTTAGTTGCACTGATTGATGAAGTAAAATGGAGGTTAAGATCATTTCTCTCCAACGAGTCAATGAATATTTGGGGATCGTCGCTGTTTTCGTCCCAGATGATAAATAGATCGTCTATAAAACGACACCATAGTTTAATTCTTGATTTATGTTTTTTTTCCTCTTCCATCACTCCAGTCTCCCACATGGCCATCAGGAGTTCACATATGTGGGCGCAAATGATGTCCCCATTGCGGTGCCTTGTTTCTGCAGGTACAAGTTCCCCAGAAACAAGAATGCATTGTGTGTTAAACAATAAGTAAGCATTTCTATCAACATTGCTGAATGTTCCAAATAACTGATGGATCTTACTTCCAAAGCTTTTTCAATGGCCTTGACCCCATCCTCATGGCGTATTGACGTATAGAGTGATGTTACATCTATAATAGCCATTAAATAATTTGCTTTCCATTTGATTCCTGATAGTCTATAAAGGAAATCCATTGTGTCCCTTAGGAACAACGGTAGTGAAGTTACATAGTTCATTAGGAATATATCAATAAATCTAGATGTTGTTTTCAGTAATGATCCTATTGAGCTCACAATTGGTCTACCCGGAGGTTTCACAAGTGCTTTGTGTACTTTGAGTAGAAAGTAGATTGTGGCTGTAATGGGATTGTCCGTCTTTAAATAGGAATATTCGTCGAAGTCAATCAGACCTTTGACCTTCCATGCCAACAATAGAGAGTGATCTTCCTCCTTCCATTTTTCCAATGGATTACTCTTTAGTGGCTCATAATGATCTCAATTTTCCATCTGTCTGTTTGCTTCCGCAATATAATCAGTATATATACTAGCAGCCCGTCTCGACGTTGTCCGGGTATGAATTGCTGCCGGCCAGTAGTATATTGTTTTGTAGGATTTCCGTTTTGATAGCATTTCTTATCTGTGACAGTCCTGTGAAACGCTCCGATTCACAGTGCACTGCTGATGCACTTAAGAGTGCGCGTTCAGTAGTGTGTGAACTCGAGTTTCCCTACTTTATTTTTCCTTGCAATATTATATAGCGCGAACTCGACAACATGGCATGAGCACAATTTACATTACAGAAGAACACATTTTTTTGTGGTAGGCACGGGGAGACAAAGCGATTTGCCTGGAATCACAGGATGTTGAGCTGATGCCGAGATTCGAACGTAGCTCCCCAGCTCTAAAGTTCGCAATTCTAGAACTTGTGGCGGGAGGTGTGTCTAAAAGTGTATGTCGGTGCTGGCCATCAATGAGAGAGACCTGTGCATTTTTCAAATCAGTGGTGAAAAAATATGAGTATGTTGCTGGAGATGTGGGCCGCCGTGCCACAAATGTACCTACCGGGGGAGGGTAAACACGCATTGTTCACCAACTTTCTTTCCTCATACCATCACTCCGCATATTTTCATTACGAAAGTACCATGACTCCGCAATGCCATTATAACGCATGGCATTACATTTTATATGCTTTTACCACGCATACATTTACAACGAAATTCGTTGTAAAAGCATGAATGGTAAAAGCATGTTTTTTTTAATTTTTGGATAAGGTAAGTATGGGTATAGGGGTATATGTTTTGGGGTACTGAGGTATTTGTTTGGGGTGTTTGGGTATTTTAAGGGTTCAGATATAGTTTTGGGTTATGGGTGGGGTACAGGGGTAGTTTTTAGGGTTTAGGGATAGGTATGGGTTTTGGGGTACAGGGGTATTGTTAGGGTTCAGGGCTAGGTTTGGGTTTTGAGGTATAGGGGTATTTTTGGGGTTCAGGGGTAGGTGTGGGTTTGGGGTAAAGGGGTATTTTAAGGATTCAGGGCTAGGTTTGGGTGTTGGGATACAGGGGTATTTGTACGGTTCAGGGGCAGGTTTGGGTTTTGGGGTACAGGGGTATTTTAGGGTTCAGGGGTAGGTTTTGGTTTTGGGGTACAGGGTTATTTTTATGGTTCAGGGCTAGGCTTGGGTTTTGGGGTACAGGGTTTTTTTTTAGGGTTCAGGGGTAGGGTGGGTTTTGGGGTACAGGGGTATTTTAAGGGTTTAGGGCTACGTTTGGGTTTTGGGGTACAGGGGTACTTTAGGGTTCAGGTGTAGGTTTGGGTTTTGGGGTACAGGGGTATTTTTAGGGTTCAGGGCTAGGTTTGGGTTTTGGGGTACAGGAGTATTTTTAGGGTTCAGGGGTAGGTTTGGGTTTTGAGGTACAGGGGTATTTATAGGGTTCAGGGCTAGGTTTGGGTTTTGGGGTACAGGGGTATTTTTAGGGTTTAGGGATAGGTTTGGGTTTTGGGGTACAGGGTATATTTATAGGGTTAAGATGAGTTAGTGTTTAACCCCTTCGCTGCCATTGATGAGCTCGTCATGAAATAATGTATTTCAAGGCTCTCCAGCACAGGAGGGGAATTGCCTTAGCAGTCATGTGGTTAAGGGTGTTGGGGTATTTTAAGGAGTAAGGGTGGGTTTTGATTATGGGGTGCAGGGGTATTTAAAGGGAGCAGGGTGGACACCCGGAGCTGGAATGTACAGAAACTGGGAAGAAAAAACAATGAACTACTGGGCACAACTCTCGCTTTTTTTTCCGTAATCCCACGCCCCGCACACGCCCCCAGCGCACGCCCACAGCACACGATATGAGACATGGCATGAAGGGCGGAACGTACCACATGCTCCCAGCATTTGTCACGCCCAAAGCACAATGTAGACACGCCCACAAGGGACTACTTTTCTGGCACGGTTCTTTTACCTTTTAAATGTATATGGTGGGCGTCTGCATAGCCTATGTCCTTCTGTTGCAACTGCCCTCTCCAAGGCTCTATTGGTTGTAGTGATTGGTGCTGTGGTTCCTGAGATTACCCGCCTCAAAGGTTTGGGCTCTCTCTTTATTATATTAGTATAGAATAGATATATATATATACTAGTAGCCCGTCCCGACGTTGTCCTGGTATGAATTGCTACCGGCCAGTAGTATATTGTTTTGTAGGATTTCGTTTTGATAGCATTTCATATCTGTGACAGGCCTGTGAAACGCTCCGATTCACAGTGCACTACTGATGCACTTAAGAGTGTGCGTTCAGTAGTGTGTGAACTCGAGTTTCCCTACTTTATTTTTCCTTGCAATATTATATAGCGCGAACTCGACAATATGGCATGAGCACAATTTACATTACAGAAGAACACATTCATTTGTGGTAGGCATGGGGAGACAAAGCAATTTGCCTGGAATCACAGGATGTTGAGCTGATGCCGAGATTCGAACGTAGCTCCCCAGCTCTAAAGTTCGCAATTCTAGAACTTGTGGCGGGAGGTGTGTCTAAAAGTGTATGTCGGTGCTGGCCATCAATGAGAGAGACCTGTGCCTTTTTCAAATGGGTGTTGAAAAAATATGAGTATGTTGCTCAAGATGTTGGCCGCATTGCCACCAATGTACTTACCGGGGGAGGGTAAACACCCATTATTCCACAACTTTCTTTCCGCATACCATCACTCCGTATACTTTCATTACGAAAGTACCATGACTCCGTAATGCTATTATAACGCATGGCATTACATTTTATATCCTTTTACCACGCATACATTTACAACTAAATTCGTTGTAAATGCATGAATGGTAAAAGCGTGTTTTTTTAAAATGTTTGGATAAGGTAAGTATGGGTATAGGGGTATATGTTTTGGGGTACTGAGGTATATGTTTTTGGGTGTTTGGGTATTTGAAGGGTTCATATATAGTTTTGGGTTATGGGTACAGGGGTAGTTTTAGGGTTTAGGGATAGGTATGAGTTTTGGGGTACAGGGGTATTTTTAGGGTTCAGGGCTAGGTTTGGGTGTTGGGGTGTAGGGTTATTTTTAGGGTTCAGTGGTAGGTTTGAGTTTTGGGGTACAGGGGTATTTTAAGGGTTCAGGGCTAGGTTTGGGTTTTGGGGTACAGGTGTATTTTTATGGTTCAGGGCTAGGTTTGGGTTTTGGGGGTACAGGGGTATTTCAGGGTTCAGGGGTAGGTTTCGGTTTTGGGGTACAGGGGTACTTTAGGGTTCAGGGCTAGGTTTGGGTGTTGGGGTACAGGGGTATTTTTAGGGTTTAGGGGTAGGTTTGGCTTTGGGGTACAGGGGTATTTTAAGGTTTCAGGGCTAGGTTTGGGTTTTGGGGTAAAGGGGTATTTTAGGGTTCAGGGGTAGGCTTGGGTTTTGGGGTACAGTGGTATTTTTAGAGTTCAGGGCTACGTTTGGGTTTTGGGGTACAGGGGTATTTTTAGGGTTCAGGGGTAGGTTTGGGTTTTGAGGTACAGGGTATTTATAGGATTCAGGGCTAGGTTTGGGCTTTGGGGTACAGTGGTATTTTTAGGGTTTAGGGATAGGTTTGGGTTTTGGGGTACAGGGTATATTTATAGTGTTAAGATGGGTTAGTATTTAAGGGTGTTGGGGTATTTTAAGGAGTAAGGGTGGGTTATGATTATGGGGTGCAAGGATATTTAAAGGGAGCAGGGTGGGATTAGCACACAATATGAGACATGGCATGAAGGGCGGAACGTACCACACGCCCCCAGCATTTGTCACTCCCCCAGCACACGCCCACAGCACAACGCAGAAAGGCCCACAAGGGACTACTTTGTTGGCACGGTTCTTTTACCTTTTAAATGTATATGGTGGGCGTCTGCATAGCCTATGTCCTTCTGCTGCAACTGCCCTTTCCAACTCTGTATTGGCTGTTGTGATTGGTGCTGTAGTTCCTGAGATTACCCGCCTCAAAGGTTTGGGCTCTCTCTTTATTATATTAGTATAGAATAGATATCTTTACTACTATTATATAGAGAGAACACAAACCTTTGAGCCAGGTAAACTACAAAAGTAATGTACCAATCACTACACCCAATACACCATTTGCAAGGGGAGATGTGGTAGAAGGACATAGGCTATAGACATGTACACCATATACATTAAAAAAGCAAAAACGCCAAAAGTGGTAAAGTAGTCCCTTGGGGGCGTGGTTGTGGCCATGGGCGTCTCAAACAACAAATGTGGGCGTTTACAGGGCCGTGCCAAGTGAAAATAACAAACATAGGCCAAGCGACTTCACAACACACTTACATATGCTTTCACTGAATTTAGAACGCACAATATGCAGACATAGAGCGGAAATGCGCTTTCAATGAATTTCTAACAAACATTTGCAAATCCCAACACATACAGCGGAAATGCGCTTTCAATTAATTTAAATTCACACATACAGCGCGGTAACACCAATATACAAAAACAGCAGAGGTGCGCGCTATAAGAAATATACACACATTCGTTGAAGTTACCCAGACAACATTGACGCCTTCGCATTAAAAACCGGGCGGGCCTTCCATCGACGAGGAGTGTCAAATGACGCCACACAGGGGGCAGGATTAATTGCATACTACACCAATCACAACGCACTAAAGAAAACACACACGACTTCGGCTTACCAAAAAAAAAAGTCTTTAACCATTGGCCATTGACCAACGACGTCACAGGGGGAGTAAACACGAACAAAAAAAGCTGACATTTCTTAACAGAGAAACGCAATCGACTGCGCATTCACAAGACTTTCCTCACATCTTGCGGACAAGATAAAACGCTTACAATAAGACATACGAATAACGAAAATAAAACAACTGCCCATAATAATAACTCGAGAACTGCCAGGACATCACCACACAATTGACAAACCGAAAGGGAAACTTCTTTGAAGGGATACAAAAATGAACACACGGAAAGAGCCTTCAAAAGAAAAAAACATTAAACAGGTGACACAACACTTTCCTCACATCTTGCGGACAACATAAAATGCGGAAAACAATACATACGAATTAAAAAAATAACAAGTGGGCGAAATCAGTTGAACAGGGCCAGGACTTGCACAGTCAACTCTTCAACTAGGCGGGCGGGGACCCTGAAGCAGCCTTTTGCTCCCGGACAACGTCGGGACGGGCTGCTAGTATATATATATATACTAGTAGCCCGTCCCAACGTTGTCCGGGTATGAATTGCTGCCGGCCATTAGTATATTGTTTTGTAGGATTTCGTTTTGATAGCATTTCTTATCTGTGACAGGCCTGTGAAACGCTCCAATTCACAGCGCACTACTGATGCACTTAAGAGTGTGCGTTCAGTAGTGTGTGAACTCGAGTTTCCCTACTTTATTTTTCCTTGCAATATTATATAGCGCAAACTTGACAACATGCCAGGAGCACAATTTACATTACAGAAGAACACATTCATTTGTGGCAGGCACGGGAGACAAAGCGATTTGCCTGGAATCACAGGATGTTGAGCTGATGCCGAGATTCGAACGTAGCTCCCCAGCTCTAAAGTTCGCAATTCTAGAACTTGTGGCGGGAGGTGTGTCTAAAAAAGTGTATGTCAGGGCTGGCAATCAATGAGAGAGACCTGTGCATTTTTTCAAATGGGTGGTGAAAAAATATGAGTATGTTGCTGGAGATGTGAGCCGCATTGCCACCAATGTACTTACCGGGGAGGGTAAACACCCATGATTCCGCAACTTTCTTTCCGCATACCATCACTCCGGATACTTTCATTATGAAAGTACCATGACTCTGCAATGCTATTATAACGCATGGAATTACATTTTATATGCTTTTACCACGCATACATTTACAACTAAATTCGTTGTAAATCCATGAATGGTAAAAGCATGTTTTTTTTAATGTTTGGATAAGGTAAGTATGGGTATAGGGGTATATGTTTTGGGGTACTGAGGTATATGTTTTGGGGTGTTTGGGTATTTGAAGGGTTCATATATAGTTTTGGGTTATGGGGTACAGGGGTAGTTTTGGGGTTTAGGGATAGGTATGGGTTTTGGGGTACAGGGGTATTTTTAGGGTTCAGGGCTAGGTTTGGGTTTTGGGGTATAGGGGTATTTTTAGGGTTCAGGGGTAGGTTTGGGTTTTGGGGTACAGGGGTAGTTTAAGAGTTCAAGGCTAGGTTTAGGTTTTGGGGTGCAGGTGTATTTTTAGGGTTCAGGGCTAGGTTTGGGTTTTGGGGTACAGGGGTATTTCAGGGTTCAGTGGTAGGTTTGGGTTTTGGGGTACAGGAGTATTTTAGAGTTCAGGGCTAGGTTTGAGTTTTGGGGTACAGGGGTATTTTTAGGGTTTAGGGGTAGGTTTGGCTTTTGGGGTACAGGGGTAGTTTAAGAGTTCAAGGCTAGGTTTAGGTTTTGGGGTGCAGGTGTATTTTTAGGGTTCAGGGCTAGGTTTGGGTTTTGGGGTATAGGGGTATTTTTAGGGTTCAGGGGTAGGTTTGGGTTTTGGGGTACAGGGGTAGTTTAAGAGTTCAAGGCTAGGTTTAGGTTTTGGGGTGCAGGTGTATTTTTAGGGTTCAGGGCTAGGTTTGGGTTTTGGGGTACAGGGGTATTTCAGGGTTCAGTGGTAGGTTTGGGTTTTGGGGTACAGGAGTATTTTAGAGTTCAGGGCTAGGTTTGAGTTTTGGGGTACAGGGGTATTTTTAGGGTTTAGATGGGTTAGTATTTAAGGGTGTTGGGGTATTTTAAGGAGTAAGGGTGGGTTATGATTATGGGGTGCAAGGATATTTAAAGGGAGCAGGGTGGGATTAGCACACAATATGAGACATGGCATGAAGGGCGGAACGTACCACACGCCCCCAGCATTTGTCACTCCCCCAGCACACGCCCACAGCACAACGCAGAAAGGCCCACAAGGGACTACTTTGTTGGCACGGTTCTTTTACCTTTTAAATGTATATGGTGGGCGTCTGCATAGCCTATGTCCTTCTGCTGCAACTGCCCTTTCCAACTCTGTATTGGCTGTTGTGATTGGTGCTGTAGTTCCTGAGATTACCCGCCTCAAAGGTTTGGGCTCTCTCTTTATTATATTAGTATAGAATAGATATCTATACTACTATTATAAAGAGAGAACACAAACCTTTGAGCCAGGTAAACTACAAAAGTAATGTACCAATCACTACACCCAATACACCATTTGAAAGGGGAGATGTGGTAGAAGGACATAGGCTATAGACATGTACACCATATACATTAAAAAAGCAAAAACGCCAAAAGTGGTAAAGTAGTCCCTTGGGGGCGTGGTTGTGGCCATGGGCGTCTCAAACAACAAATGTGGGCGTTTACAGGGCCGTGCCAAGTGAAAATAACAAACATAGGCCAAGCGACTTCACAACACACTTACATATGCTTTCACTGAATTTAGAACGCACAATATGCAGACATAGAGCGGAAATGCGCTTTCAATGAATTTCTAACAAACATTTGCAAATCCCAACACATACAGCGGAAATGCGCTTTCAATTAATTTAAATTCACACATACAGCGCGGTAACACCAATATACAAAAACAGCAGAGGTGCGCGCTATAAGAAATATACACACATTCGTTGAAGTTACCCAGACAACATTGACGCCTTCTCATTAAAAACCGGGCGGGCCTTCCATCGACGAGGAGTGTCAAATGACGCCACACAGGGGGCAGGATTAATTGCATACTACACCAATCACAACGCACTAAAGAAAACACACACGACTTCGGCTTACCAAAAAAAAAAGTCTTTAACCATTGGCCATTGACCAACGACGTCACAGGGGGAGTAAACACGAACAAAAAAAGCTGACATTTCTTAACAGAGAAACGCAATCGACTGCGCATTCACAAGACTTTCCTCACATCTTGCGGACAAGATAAAACGCTTACAATAAGACATACGAATAACGAAAATAAAACAACTGCCCATAATAATAACTCGAGAACTGCCAGGACATCACCACACAATTGACAAACCGAAAGGGAAACTTCTTTGAAGGGATACAAAAATGAACACACGGAAAGAGCCTTCAAAAGAAAAAAACATTAAACAGGTGACACAACACTTTCCTCACATCTTGCGGACAACATAAAATGCGGAAAACAATACATACGAATTAAAAAAATAACAAGTGGGCGAAATCAGTTGAACAGGGCCAGGACTTGCACAGTCAACTCTTCAACGAGGCGGGCGGGGACCCTGAAGCAGCCTTTTGCTCCCGGACAACGTCGGGACGGGCTGCTAGTATATATATATATACTAGTAGCCCGTCCCAACGTTGTCCGGGTATGAATTGCTGCCGGCCATTAGTATATTGTTTTGTAGGATTTCGTTTTGATAGCATTTCTTATCTGTGACAGGCCTGTGAAACGCTCCAATTCACAGCGCACTACTGATGCACTTAAGAGTGTGCGTTCAGTAGTGTGTGAACTCGAGTTTCCCTACTTTATTTTTCCTTGCAATATTATATAGCGCAAACTTGACAACATGGCAGGAGCACAATTTACATTACAGAAGAACACATTCATTTGTGGCAGGCACGGGAGACAAAGCGATTTGCCTGGAATCACAGGATGTTGAGCTGATGCCGAGATTCGAACGTAGCTCCCCAGCTCTAAAGTTCGCAATTCTAGAACTTGTGGCGGGAGGTGTGTCTAAAAAAGTGTATGTCAGGGCTGGCAATCAATGAGAGAGACCTGTGCATTTTTTCAAATGGGTGGTGAAAAAATATGAGTATGTTGCTGGAGATGTGAGCCGCATTGCCACCAATGTACTTACCGGGGAGGGTAAACACCCATGATTCCGCAACTTTCTTTCCGCATACCATCACTCCGGATACTTTCATTACGAAAGTACCATGACTCTGCAATGCTATTATAACGCATGGAATTACATTTTATATGCTTTTACCACGCATACATTTACAACTAAATTCGTTGTAAATCCATGAATGGTAAAAGCATGTTTTTTTTAATGTTTGGATAAGGTAAGTATGGGTATAGGGGTATATGTTTTGGGGTACTGAGGTATATGTTTTGGGGTGTTTGGGTATTTGAAGGGTTCATATATAGTTTTGGGTTATGGGGTACAGGGGTAGTTTTGGGGTTTAGGGATAGGTATGGGTTTTGGGGTACAGGGGTATTTTTAGGGTTCAGGGCTAGGTTTGGGTTTTGGGGTATAGGGGTATTTTTAGGGTTCAGGGGTAGGTTTGGGTTTTGGGGTACAGGGGTAGTTTAAGAGTTCAAGGCTAGGTTTAGGTTTTGGGGTGCAGGTGTATTTTTAGGGTTCAGGGCTAGGTTTGGGTTTTGGGGTACAGGGGTATTTCAGGGTTCAGTGGTAGGTTTGGGTTTTGGGGTACAGGAGTATTTTAGAGTTCAGGGCTAGGTTTGAGTTTTGGGGTACAGGGGTATTTTTAGGGTTTAGGGGTAGGTTTGGCTTTTGGGGTACAGGGGTAGTTTAAGAGTTCAAGGCTAGGTTTAGGTTTTGGGGTGCAGGTGTATTTTTAGGGTTCAGGGCTAGGTTTGGGTTTTGGGGTATAGGGGTATTTTTAGGGTTCAGGGGTAGGTTTGGGTTTTGGGGTACAGGGGTAGTTTAAGAGTTCAAGGCTAGGTTTAGGTTTTGGGGTGCAGGTGTATTTTTAGGGTTCAGGGCTAGGTTTGGGTTTTGGGGTAGAGGGGTATTTCAGGGTTCAGTGGTAGGTTTGGGTTTTGGGGTACAGGAGTATTTTAGAGTTCAGGGCTAGGTTTGAGTTTTGGGGTACAGGGGTATTTTTAGGGTTTAGGGGTAGGTTTGGCTTTTGGGGTACAGGGGTATTTTAAGGTTTCAGGGCTAGGTTTGGGTTTTGGGGTAAAGGGGTATTTTAGGGTTCAGGGGTAGGTTTGGGTTTTGGGGTACAGTGGTATTTTTAGAGTTCAGGGCTAGGTTTGGGCTTTGGGGTACAGGGGGTATTTTTAGGGTTCAGGGGTAGGTTTGGGTTTTGAGGTACGGGGTATTTATAGGGTTCAGGGCTAGGTTTGGGCTTTGGGGTACAGGGGTCTTTTCATGGTTTAGGGATAGGTTTGGGTTTTGGGGTACAGGGTATATTTATAGGGTTAAGATGGGTTAGTGTTTAAGGGCGTTGGGGTATTTTAAGGAGTAAGGGTGGGTTATGATTATGGGGTGCAGGGGTATTTAAAGGGAGCAGGGTGGGATTAGCACACGATATGAGACATGGCATGAAGGGCGGAACGTACCACACGCCCCCAGCATTTTTCACGCCCCCAGCACACGCCCACAGCACAATGGAAACACGCCCACAGGGGACTACTTTGCTGGCACGGTTCTTTTACCTTCTAAATGTATATGGTGGACGTCTGCATAGCCTATGTCCTTCTGCTGCAACTGTCCTTTCCAACGCTGCATTGGGTGTTGTGATTGGTGCTGTAGTTCCTGAGATTACCCGCCTCAAAGGTTTGGGCTCTCTCTTTATTATATTAGTAAAGATATATGACATAAAATCACGCAAAAGCCATGATTTACACGTTGATGGGCAAGTGAAAACTATTGTAAAATGTGCAATATTTTCCATACATCTATGTGAGGGTTCAAAAAAGCTTTGTATATATTCACGTTCTTGATCTCTAGGCTCTGATGTTTTTAGGATCCCATGCAGGCAGTGACACAATAGATTTTGTGTTCCTCAGACACAGAAATAGCTGTTGCCTAGCACCATTGTTATATTTATGCAGGAAATGGGGAGCGGCACTCATTTTTGGAGACAGAGGTATATTTTTTATCTTCTAACTTTGACCCAGAACAGAAAAAACACAGAAAATTGAGAACTCGTGGGGAAGAGATAAAAAGGAAAACATTGATTAAGGGAGAAAGCAAGGATGAAAAGGAACATTTAAGAGTGAGATGGAGAGAATGGAAGTGTATGGTGGTGGACAAAAGACATGATGTGGAATCAAGACCTGGCAGTCTCGGTTTTTGGCAATCACAGAATTTGGCAATCTTGGCATAAGGCAGCTCTGGCGGCAGGCTCCTAAGTAAAATTTAGGGCCCTTGTATTTCTTATTATTAAATTCCAGGGGCCTCATTTATGAGGCCGTGCGTCAGTTTTGCGCTGCTGATGCGTCACTTTTTGTGACGCATCGGCGGCGTAAAACATGCGCCTTGTTGCGCCATATTTAAAAAGTGATGCATCTAGGTAGATGCGTCACTTTTTAAACCCCTGCGCCATATTATACCTTCGTCAGGTATAATGTATGCAGAGGGGGTGTTCTCCCGCTGAAAGCCTCGTAATAGTGACGCAGTGAAATCTATGAGATTTCACTGCGTCACTTTTAGGACGCTTTTGCGTCAAAATCTTGCGCCTGCCTCACAGCAGGTGTAAGACTGACGCAAGCCCTTTCACATGGGGCTTTCCCCATGTGAAAGGACGCATTGCTGGAGTTGCGTCACTTTTGTGACACACTCCAGCAATGCGTCACTTTTGCGCTTACAGATACGTCAGAAATACTGACGTATCTGTAACTCCTTGCGACATGATGCGTCATACATTAAATATGACGCATCATTGGTGTCGCAAGGAGTGCGCAGTGAAAAGTGACGCATCGCTGTTTTCACGCAGCGATGCGTCACTTTTCATAAATAAGGCCCCAAGTTTTGCACTGCCTAGCCCCAAACAGTCTTACCAGGATCAGCTCATCGAGCTGTTCGGTCTCCACGCAGCTGTGCTCGGACAGGAAGCTGATGCGCTTGGCGGCCAAGGTGTCCTGCTGCAGCCGCTCGTAGGGCTGCTCCAACATGCGGAAGACGACTGCACCGGTCACGAGATAGATCAGCACCACAGTGAAGATGGCGAGCACGGTCTTCTTCTTCATGACGTTGGAGCCGGGGTCGCTTGGTTCAGAGTTTAGGATGGACTCGTCTGAGGAGTAGGACACAGGGAGAATGCCCTCCTGCTCGTTGGGGCCTTGGTAAATCACTGGGCAACAGAGAGAGAGAAGACAGGAAGGTTGGCAAGGTAGACTAAATAGTGCTGTAGCCACAGACTTTATATATATATGTTTAGGTACTAGAAATATTTTCAGTAGGTGCTGACATCAATGACTCAATTGGTGAGGACCAACCAGTGAAATGGAAAAAACTGTTCTCTTTACCCAGTCCTACATCTCTAACAAATGCCAAGAATAGGCGTTCCAGAATGTTCCTTTGTTTGATGACATCTGTTTGGGCTCACCAAATGGCTCCTTTTATATAAAACAGCCTCATTTCAACTTACTTATATACTCAGTTCTAAAGGCGGCAGTTCCCCGTCTGCCATTTTGCAAGTGTATTGTAGCCTATGACACTTGTAATATGGCGGACAGGATACCGGCCAAGTTTGTGATGGAGTATCCCGTCCGCTAAACTCAAAATGAAGCCCAAAGTCTTGTCGCATTCTCAGATCACAACATGTTGCGTTGAAGTGGCCACAGGGGCACACAGTTGCACTTTACAAAATAACTACTTAAAAACATTCAGAAGTAAAAAAATAATTCACGACATCTTCAGCGTAATCAGTTTCAACAAAATAAGCCAAACATGTTTATAACAAGGAACTGCCAAATACAGCTATAAGCCTTAATTTAGTATGCAAAAATGTAGAAAAACACAGTGAGCTCGAACATAATTTCGAGAAGGATAATCGAGCACAAACTAAATTACCTTGCAGTGTGTTGTGCTGCTGTATATTGTGCTGTATATCAGAAAAGGTAAGTGAATGGTGTGTTTATGTGCTCATTTGTGTGGTGATTTTGTAGAGCGCTGCGACCTGTGAACCTTTTTTTCTGTACTGCTCTTCTTAGGTGGACTGCAGGTGGCCAACGAAGACACCTTCGCTTCCCGCCTTCCACTTTACATGGCGGAGAAAAAAGCTTTTTCCAATGTGTGTGTGTGGAAGATGGTGTATGAGTGTCTGCGCGAGTATGTAAGCATGTGTGTGTGCATGATTTACAGTGCGTACAAGTGTGATTGTGTGTGAGTCTGTGTGTTTATGAGGTTGTATTTATGACTGCAGGTAAGTCACTGGCACCTCATATGTTTGTTGGTGCCCATGTTTGTTCAGGTTTTTATGATTTTAAGCAGGGACAGAAAATAAATGGAAAGTACATTATTTCCAGCTCTTTTAGAGCCTAATTATGAACATCCTGGTATCAGGCCTATCATGAAGGTATTGAATTGTTGTAGGAGGTGTGATCGTAGGGTACCCTCAGATATTGTATTGTACTTTATTGTATTGCAATATTGGTGTAGCACTTACTACCCTTATGTGTGGTGCTAACGAGCTTGTCTACATGGGTAGCATGTGTGTGATTGGAAGGTTTTTGTCTTTATTTTGATCCCATGTGGGAAGTGTTTCCATGTCATGCATGATGACCAATGGACGTAGCACGTAGCAGTGTGTTGGGTGATAAAGTGTGAGGGACAGGCATGCAGTTTCATGGTTTTTAGTATGCTGGTAGTTTTTAACAGGTCTGCAGGTACCTCTTTGGTATTGTATATGATATAGATTGGGTTGTCCAATCTGAGATTTTAAGTATAGTTGCGGTCCTGAGCTGTCATGGTTGGAGGAAGAGAGAAGTGGAGTGCTCTGTTGGGATGGGCATTTTTATTATCATCTCATATCTGAGTGCCTGTGACATGTAAAGTCATGGTCAGATTGTATAGATATTTGGGACCTGCAGTGGTGGACTAGGTTAAAGTCCTCCAAATTGTCCAGCAATGTGTGACAGATCTATCCGATCAGTTATTCCATGCCTGTTCTTACATGATGCAGTGTTTTTTTTTAAGGATTGCATCTTTATATATTTCCTAAATTGAAGCCAATTTAGGGTGGGCCTAATAGATACAACGATGACAATCCGGAACCTGGATGCACAGATGAAGAAGACCTGCAGCATTTTTTTCCACTGGTCTCCAGCCTGATGGAGTCCCGGTTGCAGGTGTGTTGAGTGCCGCCAGAGGTGGTAAGCTTGTCGGCTAGACAGGCTGGTGTGCCTGTCAAGATGACTTTTTAGATGTTTGAACTGGTTTTGAAGATGGTACTGGCAGAGAAGGGGAGTCAGTGGCCTTTCAGCAGGGTGAAAGTTATATGATCACATCTTCTCGCATGCTGCAACGTATAGGACAGGGAGAAGCTGGAATACCTCATGCTGAGGGGGCCCTCTGAAGCTTGGGGGACCCCCCCGCACAGCGGGGATGCGGGGACCTGTGTTACGCCCCAGTAATTCCTTAGTTCTTCTTGGAATTTCACCTCAGCTTTTCGTCTCCTTTCACTTGTTGAAATGTGTGGGGGAAATGCATCGTTACCTTGGAGTTGCACATATCTCATAGTTTCAATGGGGCTGTCAACAACCAAGACCTCCTTCTTCACGGATTTCCACGCTACCACCCTCCAAGGGTGCTGTGGTAAATAATGACCAGAAGGGTTGCGGTGAAGCACTATGATTTATTCACGTAGAGAAACACAGAGGTCAGCACCACAAAGTGCTGTTAACTGCCACACTAGGGCTCCAATTCTCACCACTCCATAGCACATACCACTGTTCAAGCAAACGGGGTGGAAGAGCTTTAAGCGTGTCGGGTCCCGCCAGTGTTGGACAGTTTTAAAAACGGGGTATTGAAACAGGCCCCTATTGGGCTCTTTTTTGATGCCCCGGCCATCTTATGCCTGGTCCTGGCAAGGAAAACTGTAGGGCAAGCCTAACAAACATGGATCATGAGCCACACATAACAATTAATTTGGGGGCATATGTAGGCGATTCGCAAACGCCGAAATTCGGCGAATTTCGGCATTTGCGAATCGCAAGCGGCGTTTTGATATGTAGGTGCCACTTAGCAAAATAAGGAATCGCAAAAATTGCGATTCCTTATTTTGCTTATAGCATTTAAGGAATCACAATTTTGCGATTCCTTAAATGCTATGTAGGGGTGCTTTAAAAATTGCGCTTTTTGCATAAGGAATTGCAAAATACCACCTACTTCAAGTAAATGGTATTTTGCGATTTCCTTAAAAAATGCATTTTTTTACAAAATTCAAAGTGCCATGTGGCGCACAGACATGCCCTTAGGGCATGTATGGGCGCCACATGTACTTACAGGCACATTCCAGGGATGCAACAGGTGTCCTTTGGACACCCTGGCACCCTTGGAATTGCGATTCTCAAATTGCGATTTTCACACAGAAAATCGCAATCTGAGAATGTATCCCCATTCATTCCTATGGGCCTTTTGGCCCATAGGAATAAATGGGACACTCTCCTTAATTGTGATTCGCAATTTGCTAATCGCAAATAAGGAATGTTAGAGATTCGCAAAAAAAATGCGAATTTTTACCTACATTCCATTTTGCTATTCTCAAATAGCGATTCCTTAAAAATCGCTATTTGGGAATTGCAAAATGGAAATGACCTACATATGCCCCTTAGTGTTTTAAAGGGACACCTGGCAGCCATGCTGCATTTCTGCTTTCTCTGCTCGCTTCAAGTAATGAGGCTAGAGTAACTTTCGATCCTCCTACAGCTCCCCCAAGTGATATCATGTGAACCTCACCCTTCCTGCCGGATGTGGTGGTAATTACAACCGAACTAGAATCATCCCTGGGCAGACTCCTCATGGAAGAAGGTGAACCAAGGCAGGGACTGGACTGGATTCTGTGTATCAGCTGAAAGTACTATTGTGGAGATCCCTGTGCCTTTTAATGTGACTATCATTACTTTTACTAAAAGTGGTGTAGCAGTTCTAGGGATCTGCCCACTTAAAGCAAAAAAAGGCAAATGCAGACAAAGCGGATTGAGTTCTCCTTAAAATTAGAGTATAATAAGCACTACACAACCCATTCGAGTAGGGTTGTGAAAACCATGGTCCTCGAAATCGAGTAATGGGAATACGAATAAACGGGAATGACATAAATATGTGTTTAATGATGTTTGCCAAAGTCTCGCCCTTGCTCTATACGTGATCAAAGGGCAGGCAGAGGCCACAACAAATATTTTTGTGATAGATTATAGTTTGGTGATTATGTCTTAGCCTGATGAATAGTAACACAAATGAAAATGTTTGTTTTCTGTTGTTTAGCATTCTCTGTATATTACTGTTATGTTTATAATGACGCTTCATTTATCTAATGAACTATATATTTAGGTAAGTTTGACAGAAGCCAATACACTAGGACAAGGGATAAAACAAAGAGGGTATTGAAAGTGGGCGTTTACGTCTTAATTACAGTATTCATTATATACAGCGTTTGAGAGCTGCAGGCCTCTAACCACTATATGATTTCAAAATAATTTTGAGTAGCCTCGGTGTATTTGAAACACACAAAAGGGTTGATGAGTTGCATGAACAATTACCAACTTTCCCTATTTAGGGCAGAAGCTTCTGACTATTTCCACAAAAGTTGACATGTCTCATTTTTTTTACTTTGTGTATCTTGAAACATTTATTTTTCTGATGCAAGTCCCTGGGCAAATGCAGCATCCTCTTTCTACTTCCAGGATTTCCTGAGGGCCACAAATACTGGCCTGTGCGGACCATTTTTTCCTCCCTCTCATTTGCCTCATGCTCCTCCCTCCACTCCACATTTGCCTTCTTCCATTCCACCCCCACCCACCACAGAAGAAAACTTGGTAAAGAAAAGTCACCATTTTCACATGAATTGGTCGTGCTTTGGGAGGGGTGAGGGGGGCATTGGGGGGACCGTTGGGAAGTAGCGCGGACCGTCGGGAGCTGGAGGCTTTGGTGTGGAGCGACGGTGAGGAGAGTACAGTGGGGTGGGGGGCTAGGGAGGGTGGCTGGTGGGGAACTGGCGGTCAACACCGTCGCAACGGGGGGGCACTTGTCGGGCCGGGGGCATTTGTGGGGGTCACGGGGAGACTCTGGGGGGTGCGGCCGAGTGGGGCATGGTTTTAACCCCAGCATGTTGAACTCCACTTTTTCTTTTGACAGGATTGCTTGGCGAGGGGCTCGGGAGAGCATCATGCGGCTCCATTCCACCGAGGGGATGGGTCGGATCTGCCACATGCTGGCGGTCGCGCTCCCATGAGGGACACGCTGGTAGGGTCATACGAAAGGCTGGGCGGTAGTCCCCGCCAGCCCCACCCCGAAGGGTCGATGAGGCCACCGGGGGATGGGGGCGGAGGTCCGTCAGTTTGAATCGGGACCCAGAGGAGTGGCGCACAGGTCAAAGGAGGGAGAGAGTGGACCCTGGGGAGCTGCTTTGCACATGCAGGGAACGAGCAGGGCCGTCCCAGTTAGACTATGACGAAGAGAGCGGAGAGGAAGGAGAGATATTTAAGCAAAGGCGGGGGGAGCGAGACAGGGGTAATGGAATAATGGTTATTGTAGTCTCTTGCAGAGTGAGCACGGGAGACCCAAGGCGGACAGAGTGATACCCCCCCCCTCCTGCTCAACTGGTTAAGCGGCGGGATCCAGTGTGGATGCCGACCTTGACGCCAGGTAAGGCACGGAATTGAGCATGGGGCGGGGTGGCGGGGGCCACTCAGGTAAGGGTGTCGGTTGGCACGGATGCAAGAGGGGGAGGAGGGGGTGCGTTTGAGTAAAGGAACATACGTGAAGGACACAGGGGTGGGGCTGGCGGACACGGCTGCAGACGGGAGTGGAGACTCAGGCGCAGAGGCGGAAGGGCGCTTGAATAAAGGCCGGTACGTAAAGGACGCAGGGGTGGGGCTGAGTGACACGGGTACGGAAGGGAGTGGTGACCCAGGTAAGAAGGCGGACGGGGCGACCTCCAAGGCGGATAAAGAAGGGAAGGAGAGTCATGATGGTCCAAGATGCAAGCTGCCATACATGGGCATTGCGAAGCCATTAGGGGCCCATCTGTCATTGGCGACCAAGGGAAAGAAATGGAAGGGGGAGTACGTGGATATACTAAAGTTGTTGCATTGGGAGCTTACGGCGAAAGAGGGGTCGAAGGAGGAGGAACTAGAGTTATCAAGGTGTAACGCCCATACGTTCCCGGGATCGGGGACGGCCCGGATACAACAAGAGCAACAAACGTTAAGTGTCTTTATAATGAATTTAATGGGATGTGAAAACAAAAGGCTGTATCAGCCGGAAAGGAAATTATAAAGGGGAAGGAAAAGAATTCAATGTTAACGATACCCTTAGCAGCACCAGGGGCTCTTACCGTCCTCCGCATGCACACCGGTCCCGGTGTATGCCAACGGAGGGCACAGTGCTAAGCAACGGCCGACAATGCAGTTCGACTGCTGCTCAGGGGGTAATGTCGATGGTGTGGGTGCTCTTGAAGTTTATCAGGGAACTTGGGAATGCCCAGCCGGGCACTCGACCAAGCTGGGGCCAGGGAACAGCCGCTCAACCTTCTGCCCCAAATGAGCATACCCTGTAGATGATGCAGAGGTCCTGAGTTCAGCCTCTGTTGTCTTGTAACAGAGACGCGGCAAACACCTCTGTGGCGTGCGTGTCTGTTAACTAAACTATGGACGGAATGGGGCAGAGAGCAGCCGCAATCAGCACTGTTGGACCCACAGCACTCTTCAGCAGAGACACGGAAAACACCTCTGTGGTGTGTGTCTCCGCCAGTCACTCTGGAACGAGAATCAGGGCTAGGGAGACGCCGCTCACGCTTACCTCCAATCCTCTTCAGGTTCACTACGCAGAACGGATGGCAAGGAAGCTCGATCTGCGTTTGGATCCGACGTCGGCAATGGATCTGAATATCCGACGCTGCGTCCTTGCTGGAAAACGCTTATGAAGGCGTTTCCGGTCCGCGGGTCTCTCACTAGGCAGGCTGGTCGTGGTAGTCCCGGTTCTGCAAGGGCGCTGATCGGTCGTGACGGATCGCGCTGTAGTTAGCGGGAACGTCAGGGGCGAGGGAAATCGTGACACAAGGTGACCTAGGGTCCCATTGAACATCGAGAATTGGTCGACGGGTTTTTTGATCTTTGCCAGTGTGTACTGCGACAAGTACCCGGAAAGGTCGGTCACGCTCTTCAAGTACATGGACGTGATACGGCGTGCGCAGGTCACTGATGAGGGTTACGCGTGGTCGCATTATGACGAGGAGGACAGGGCGCATATGGCCTAGGACCCGGAGGCTAAGTAGGGGGAAATTGACTCTGATTTATATCAGCAGACAAAGGGGGGGACAAAGTTTGGGAAAACAATCTACACGGCCAGGGGTTTGCCGCTTGCGCTCCACCACTTTACGACTTGCCCCACCCGTGGTGGGGTGGTACAGGGAGAAAACGCTGTTGTTGCCACGGGGGCGTGCTGGGACTACAACAAGGACACTTGTACGAGGCAGTATTGCAAGTTCCGGCACGAATGCTCCAAGTGCGGGGCGGCCACCCGGTGGTACAATGTTGGGGGATGGGGCGGGGGTCAAGGTCAGCAGTCTGCAACGGCAGGGCAGCAAGCAGGGAGTAGGGGCAGCAAGGGAGGACATGGGCTTTTGGGAAAAGGCTCATACACCAGTTAGGCAGGAGAGGATGGAAACCTTCTTAGCGTCTTATCCACGGACCGAAGACGCTGACCTACTACGGTGGAGGTTTAGGGAAGGTTTCCGGCTTGAGTACAAAGGTCCAAGAATTGCCAGATGGGCAGAAAATCTGAAGTCTGCTACTACGCATAAGGCGTTGGTGAGGGACAAACTGGCCAAGGAGGCGCAGGAGGGGCAGATGACGGGCCCCTTCCAGGAGGCGCCTATGCAGAACCTGATCATCTCTCCCATAGGAGTCATGCCGAAGAAAGACCCCGGTCAGTATCCGCTGATTCAACATCTGTCGTGGCCGGAGGGGACATCTGTCTATGATTTCATAGCAGTCGAGTTGTCAACAGTGTCTTACTCCTCAGTGGATGTGGCGTGACATTTGGTGGCAACATTGGGGAACGGGGCGCTCATGGTGAAATGTGACATCAAGTCAGCCTTTCGGCTGTTACCTGTGCACCCCAAGGAACAGCAACTGCTGGGGATGCAGTTCGACTGATCCATTTTCGTGGACAAGGCTTTGCCCATGGGATGTTCAATCTTGTGCGCGTTGTTCAAACGGTTCAGTACTTTTCAGCAGTGGGCTTTTTCATGGCACACGGGTAAAGCGACGGTGACACACTACCTGGATGACTTTTTCCTGGTGGGACTGCCCGGTTTGGCAGACTGCCAGCAACAGCTGGGCAGTTTTACAGAGCTCATGGGCTACCTGGGTGTGCCCCTGGCACCAGAGAAGACCAAAGGTCCCAGCACGGTGTTGTCATTTCTAGGAATAGAGTTGGACTCGGTGGCCATGGAAGCGCGCTTGCCGGGGGACAAGAAGGGGCATATGGTGTTGTTGGTGGACACCATGTTGGCAAAACAGAAGGTGGCGGTGCGTGAGGTACAGGTGCTGTTGGGGCATTTGAATTTCGCGTGCCGCGTGGTGCGGGCGGGGTGCATGTTTTGTCGGCCTTTGGGCTTGTCCCTGTCCGGCTTGACACTGCCACACCATCATCTGTCCTGTCAGTGGGTACGAAGAAGGATTTGCGCATGTGGCGAGCCTTCTTGGAGCATTTCAATGGTATCCATATGGCCCCCCAGGAAGAGTGGGAATGGGATGTGACTATCTCCTCGGAAGCTGCGGGATAGGCGGCTTCGGTCTGTACTGGCAGGGGAGGTGGTGCGCGGAGGTCTGGCCCCCACATTGGCAGAACGGGGGGAGGAGAATCGCATTCTTGGAATTGTTCCCACTGGTGGTGGCAGTGACGGTGTGGGCGTGGGAGCTGGCACACAAAAAGGTGGTATTCAAGGTGGATAACATGTCAGTGGTACACATCGTTAATAGACAGTCCGCCAGGGACGCACAGGTTCTTAAGTTACTGCGGATTTTTGTACTGCAATGTTTGGAACACAACTTTTTGTTTCAAGACCGTCATGTGCCGGGGGTGGACAATGACATTGCGGATGTTTTGTCTCGTTCACAGTGGCAGAGGTTCCATGGGTTAGCTACGGAAGTGGACGAATACAAGACGCCAGTGCCGGAGGAGCTGTGGTCAGTAGGAGAGAAAAGGTCCTACAGTTGGTAAGAGGATCTGTAGCTGATTCCACATGGAGTGCGTATGAACAGGTTTGGCAGGAGTTTCTGGACAGTGGCGCGGGGCGACATGACAGCCACAGGGTGCGGGGTGAACAGGTGGTGCAGTTTATTCTGGCAATGATAGACAAGGGTATGTCGAAAATGACGATTGCAGGGAAACTGTCAGCCATAGCATTCATGGGGAAGATGTGGTGGGGCTACGCACCGGCAGCGGGTGAATTGGGTGCACGTCTCTTGGAAGGATGGGAGAGGGAGAGGGGAACTAAGGTGCAGCAGCGACGTCCCATTACGGAGGGTGTCCTGGGTGGTGTGCTACGGCTTTTGCCGCAGATTTGCCGCAATCGGGAAGAGACAACTTTGTTTTCTACAGTCATGTTGTAGATGTATTTCGGGGCATTTCGGGTGGCGGACCTAGTGGGGCCGAGGGGTCGGCAGGCTTTGCAATGGGGGGAGGTGGAACTGAGGTCCAGGGAGGTGGCTATCCTGCTACGGGATTCAAAGACCGATCAAAGGGGGGTGGGGAAGTGGGCTTCCCAGCGGTGTGGGGGGGAGGTTGGCGTCCGGGGCGTGTACAGTGACAGGAGAGGTTTTTTCGACGGGCCGACGGGATACAGGTTATGGCAGCACAGCTGCTGGGGTCCTTGGGCATGCCCTGCAGGCAATGGGTGAGGACCCCAGACCGTTTGGGGCCCACTCTTTCCGCATAGGGGCCGTGACGGATGCGGGGCAAAAAGGATGGGGGAGGGAGGAGCTGATGCGGTTGGGGCGGTGGAAATCGGACTGTTACAAGACATACATCAGGTTGCGGGGTTGTAGGAAGGAGGAAGAGGCCTGATTTGCTGTTCCCTGGTCTTACATGTGTGTCTTTTCAGGTGCTGTGGCGGGGCCGGACGCTGCAGGACTGTCCATCCTCATCCTAGGGCATTCTTTTGTGTAGGGAGCGGAACAGTCAGAATGGGATAAGCACAAGAATCTTATTCTAGAGTTGGACCCTAGGCTTTATAGTAGTCACGGGCAGGGGAAGGGGGGCATGAGGTGGCACGAGCTATTAGCGGTGTTGAATAAAGTAGTCAGGGGAGGGTCCTGATGTCCTGGTCCTGCATTTAGGAGAGAACGATTTGGTGCAATGTAAGGGCTTGGCTTTGATGAAACAAATGAAGCAGGATTTGTTGGAGATTCGGAGACAGTGGGCAGGTTGCCATATAATATTGTCTGAATTTATACCTCGGAGGATTTGGAGAGGGGCAGAGCGGCCGGTGGCAATAGACAGAGCGCGCAGGAAACTCAATAGGGACATGAGAAGTTTTTGTGACAAGGAAGGATTTGGGAGGATGGAACATCCGGAGCTGCGTTATGCGGCTATATATGTCTTTAGGGAGGATGGGGTGCATCTATCCTGGTATGGCATGGAGCTCTACATAGTGCAGCTGAAGGAGGCTTTGGACAGGGCGATAGGTGTGCGCAGGTACCTGAAGAGTCAGGATGCCTAATGCCTAAAGTTTTGTCTGAGATATAATAAGGAGGTTTACAGTTATGAAGGAACATAGGAATTTAACATAGTTAGGTAGGTGTACAGAAGTTAGGAATGGCAAGTTTGTTTCCTAATTGTTGCAGGGGGGAACATGTTTAGGGGAGGGGGGTGTAAGGCAGGAAGACAATATTTCGTGAGGAATAGTTTTATACGGCACAGGCCAAGGGAATGTGTTTTGTAAGGTGCACCTGATTCCAATAAAGCGGCCTTTTTCACACCAACAAGCTAGTTTGTGGTCTGTGCTGCCCCCCTCCCTGCGGCCCAATAGGGCTTTGGGGGGGCGGCCGACCAGCGGGAGGCCTTCTTCCCCGGGGGTTTTGTGCTGGAGGGGGGCCTGGTGGGCCTGGGAAGCTGGTTGGGCTGTTTTTGTGCTGGTTGGGCTAGTTTTGGGCTACATAGGGTATATAACCGGTCATTTCGTGTCACGAGGCACCATTTTGGTGGCAGTGACACGACAGCTGTGTGGGAGGTTCGCTGGGGCTTCTTTTTTCCCTCCCAACAAACCCTGATAATGTTGTTTTCACCTTTTTTCTTTAGTACAGTACTCCTCTGGGTTTTTTCCAGGGTGCTGTTTTAAGCTTTTCAGTTTTACAGGTTGTTTTGCTTGGGAACAGGTGCATCGGGGCGGACTTTGTAAGGGGTTGTCGCTGGAACAGGTGCTGGTGTGGTGCGGTATTGTTGCTGGGGGGGTGTTTTTTCTAAGTTTTGTCTGAGATATAATAAGGCGGTTTACAGTTATGAAGGAACATAGGAATTTTACATAGTTAGGTAGGTGTACGGAAGTTAGGAATGGCAAGTTTATTTCAAAATTGTTGCAGGGGGGACATGTTTAGGGGAGGTGGTGGGGGGTAAGGCAGGAAGACAATATTTAGAAAGGATTAGTTTTGTATGGCACAGGTCAAGGGAATGTGTTTTGTAAGGTGCACCTGATTCCAATAAAGCGGCCTTTTTCACACCAACAAGCTAGTCTGTGGTCTGTGCTGCCCCCCTACCTGTGACCCAAAACAAAACATCAAGTGTGGCAGTACATTGGCAAGAAGCTAGAGATTCTATATCCCAATTGCATTTCCAAGTAATTGAGACACTAACACTAAAATCAGGCAGTGACATAACTAGAACGTTAAATCCAACAAGAAATTTACTGCGTCAAGCATTTGGGCACATTATTAGCGAAAGGCCTCAACGACAGAATGGATATGATCTGTTTTTTATAGCATGATGTTTACAACACAAGTAGCGCGGTTTGTTCCAGAACAAGCACATGTACAAACTACATTTTTACACAAATCTTTATTAGTAAGCTCATTACCGAATTAAAGCACGTAGGAATTTTTGGTGTAGCAAAAGCTCAAGAGAGTAAATGTAATATTGGACTTTCATGTAGCATTACATTCATATTCTGAGACAGAATAACTATGATTTACAGAGGTTGACTTCATGACTACACACTAATACCACTCAGCACCACATCAGTATGTTCCGTGAATAGGAGATCATGGTTGTGTATGTAAACATTATTTGGGCAGTATTTTAGTAACGCTGTTGACTGTAGAGCGTTTTCACAGGTTGGTTAGCACAGACAGAAATTATGGAGATGTTACAATCACGGGACTTGATGCAGTTGATAGTGTTAACAGCATGTTCAGCAGCAGGGCTTTTAGCAGCATGAGCATGTCATGAAGAGATTGGTTTTCACGGGGACTAAGTAATAAGGATAGCTTTGCATGTTTTACATATGCTCATGTGGAGGGCCAGGGGTAATACTTAGACTTACAGAGCCTAGTTTCCCACATAGTGTCTGGTCATCAATAGTTATCAGTAGGGTTATCATGTTAAATAAAGGAAAGTTACAAAGCGTCTTTATCCTGTTTAGGATGGCGATCATGAATACAGGATGTCTTATTCGCATTTACAACATGTCATCGATTTGTATTACCTCTATCAACGTGTACATTTATTTTCATGGCAGGTGTGCAAGGAGGCAGACACTGGCATAAGCGTCATTGGAGCAGTCACTCGATAAGGTATGGAGAGCCCTGGACTGTTGTTTTTTTAGAATACTGAATAGAGCCCCGAGGTTAAACAGACATTGTGCTATATGATTACAGGTGGAGTTAGATCAAGGAAATACAGGCAGGGACATCTTAAGGATTTTGGGGGCCAGGGGCCGATAGTTTTTAGGGGGCCACTGTTCAGAACAGTTTTGAATTTATGATCCAGTTTCAGCTTTTTCATGCCTTCTTAGGCCAGGTCACTGACAGTGCACAGGCGCACTCGTCCAATTCTAATGTTGTTACATCTAATGTTCATGGATAGTGGTGTGTGTTTTCAATATTGTAGCACAGCAGCAGCTCACTTACATTATTGCAAATAATTTTTGTGACACCCGCCCACTTCTCATTTATGAAGTTCTGTTTTGATCTGAATAAAACTTTATTTATGGATGTTGCATGAAACAAACACAACATTTTTCTGCAAAAAATCTTTGTAATAGACTTTCACGCACCACTCACATCAAAACTAAATTAAAGAGAAACAGTATTTGAAACAATCTGCCGATGAATTATTCAAGGTCATCAGGGCACGCCTCGCGGAACAGAGCTGTCTCTATCAGGGCCCCTGAAAGGCTGGGGCCTTGGGCCAAAACCCACTTTGCCCATGCCTTAAAACGTCTCTGAATACAGGGACGGCAGCATATTGGGAAATAGGCGGCGGCTTTCAGACTATAGTAAGATCTATTGGTCTCGTTATATAACAGAAGTGGGTAACAACATGGGGGCATATTATCAAGACGGGGCGATAAAATGATCGCCGCTTTATCTGTGGGAAACTGCTGCTAAAGTGGCGATAATGGGCTTGATAATATGCCCTAGAGAATTCCCATAGAAGCCCAGGTTAGATGTCTAACCTGGGTTTCTATGGAAATTCACAAGGGCATATTATCAAGCCCAATATCGCCACTTTAGCTGAAGTTTCCTGCCGATGAAGCGGCGATCATTTTATCGCCCAATCTTGATAATATGGCCCCTGGTTATTATGAGTCTCAGAGGTGTTTGAAAGGTCAGTTTTTTGTTATAGCGCATCCAAGAGAGTCGAGCTCAAGGAATTCAAATGTATGCAGTTTTCAGATAGTAAGTAGAACAGTAGTTATGAGCATGCAATGGTGGCACCAAGAGAAGACATCGAGCACACTGGGACATAAGATACAATTGTGCACGTGTGGGGGCTTCATTCATTATACACCATGGTGATTCAATATATTAAGATTTGTGATACGTTTGAAATTGACTGTGAGTATAACATGACGAACAGGACCTAATACACTCCTTATTGGCAGAAAGGTGTGATGACGATTTTTCCTGGTTGGTATCACAGGCCATATCACTTGCAGTACAGCGTGCAATTTAGAAGGCATCTAATGGTGGTGAATACTGAAAATGATCAGGTCATAAGATTGTTTAAAAAAAATAGATCTACCCTTGTACATCATTATGTTGTATTACTGTTTTTTTTGCAGAATTGCCCCCGAAGAAGAAATTCAAAGTCCTGAGATGCATTGGGCATGCAACATTTAACTTGGTAATAACATGATCTTGTAATCTTAAAATGCATATTAACGTGGTGGAGAATGTGTATGTGCAATAACCAATACATTGTATATTCATGAATGTGAATGAACCATACAGTTGTGAATTTTGGTAATATACAAAAATAAATAAGGGAATGGGATGTAATGAGGTTTTAGCAAGGTGATTAATTTGTTAGGGATACCCATATGTATAGTGCACACTCCTTTCAAGTTGAATTACTTGAGATTATTGATCCTTTACCAGGTTTGCCACGCCTCTTTTAGAGACCGCCAGTTTTTTCATCCCACTTAAAGTCCTGTGGCAGGGGGTAAGGAAACAGTAGCAAAGCAACAAGGGAAGACAGGGAAGGAGGAGGGCAGGAAAAGATAACTACCTGTAATACCTGTGATATAAAAGCCCCGCATGAAACTAAACATGAGCTAAATTATTGTATGAATATGGCAGGTGCCCCTCATCTCGATATGGACCCTCTCTCACATTTAATTACAATTATGAATAGGAAATGCTACTTAAGACAATGAGGACTGAAAGATGTAGGAGTGTTGAAAAAGGCAGCTTTTAAAAGAAGTACAATTCAGGCAAATCGATGTGTAGGAATATCGATTGATTTATTCTCGGTCATAAACCCATAATTGCATCAATCGAGGTCCGTTAAGTGAATGCCTGATTCCAACGCCAACATTCCAGGACACCCACTGAACTGACATCATAAGAATCTAGCCATACAAGTCCAGTACAACTTATAACACTACTAAATACTACATCTCCCTTTCAATAAACATCATAAACAAATTAAATACATCATGGTAACAAATACAATTTATAAAGCATATACATGTATAAAATTATTTATAATAAAGATTTAAGGTCTAATATTGAAATGAGCCTCATAAAACATAAAAAGAAATAAACATACAGGAAAAAGTGACAATACATTTCCCAGAGTGAGACACATTATCTCCAATAAATGTACATCTTTAAACCATGGCATAATCCTTAAAATTGTCAGAAACAGATCTTACCCTCATACTCTTACTCCTTATTTCAGTGCCTTGACTTACATGCTGAGAATCACTACAATTCCTGGATGATTGAAGACCAGATCCCACACTCAAAAGATCATCAGACACTTTATCAACAATAGACTCCCCATTTTGTTCTTGAATCTTGCTCATGAAAGAATCCAAACCACACCAATCAAAACCATCACCAATTCCATTAACCTGAACTCCACTCCTTATCTTTTAGATAGTTCCAATGTAAGTTTTACTACAGCACTCAAGTTTCAAGTTTATTTTATTTAGCAGAGTTACTTAAAACCATTGCTACAAAATATTTTATTACGTGTCATCAGTTATTAGAAAATATTAAAAACCAATTAAAAGACATTATAACCAAATGGTGTTTACAGTACATTAAAGGAACAAGCAGTTATTTTAGCAGCGTCAGTCTTTTCCTTGTCAGCTGTATTGCTGTTCTGACTAGACATTTTCTTCTCCACTTGTCTTAAGAATTTTACAAAGCGGCAGTTTAGCTACGTGTCCTCGGGTGCAAAACATGCCAGCACAGTCTGTCTCCGTGTGCGAATACCTCTCTGGTTAAAAAATGGTTTTGAAAGCTGTCTCCTTTCCTCTGTTAGATTCTTGCATGTGCAGAGGAGAGCATATCTTTCTGCGGTGTACCACATAAACGACAATTAGATCAGATTGGTTTTTCAGCCAAAAAGGAAAGGGCTTTGTGCATGGCAACAAGCCTAATTTGTATTTTAAAAATTGAATTTTTGTACAGCACTCTTATTCCACCATCTTTTATCTTTAACAAAGCTGCAGACATGGACTCCCCCACTACTTGAACTGGACTTGAAAACGTAGGGGCATATTTACAAGAAAATGTCGGAGCGCGGAATTTGGCATTGTCGTGCTCTGACATTTTGAAAACGCAGGGATTCGGCATGTTCACAAGAATATGAAACACACCTGTGTTTCCCCTAGCGCTGGTGCAAAAAAAAGCTGCCTAGCGCCAGCGCAGGCACCCTGCTGCCATGTTGCAAGGGTGCCTGCGCTGCATATAAACAATAAATAATGGCGATTTGCTCTTTCTATATGTGCTGCAAAATTCAAAACACGGAAATAGCAAACAACAAGGAGAAACTAATAATTTCTCCTCAAATCCCCATTCTAACACCTGGTATTCCATGGCCTTCGTTTTTGGCGCTGCCTCAGCCTTGTAAATCTGGGGCAGCATCCAAAAGCAATGGATATTGTTGCGGAACGCCCACAGCAACACCAATTGCATTCCCCTTTGCCTCGGAGGAATTCTGCAGAAAGGGGCATATTTACAAGGTGGCGCTAAGCCACACTAAGTGGTTAAGCGCCACCTTGTAAATATGGAAGATGGCGCTACATCACACTACCTCTTCGGTAGCAATAGGGTCTTGTAAATATGTCCCTTAGACTCACCTTCAACACCTTTTAAGTGATTTGTATCAAAATCCAATCTGCCTGGCAAATCTCCACATTCTTCACAATTCTGTCATAGTCAAAATACGTTTTGCCTATTTTTTGTTTAGCAATAACCTTTTCACATACCCTAGACAAATCCATTCTTCCAACAGAAGACCCAACTCTGGCTTTTACCCATGAGGGATTTAATACAGAAACAGGCTTCCTACCTCTCGACAACAAAAATGGTGATACTGCTATGATACTATATTGGGTGATATTGTAGCTCCAACCCTTCTCTTCCAAAAATTAAGACACATGAAATCTATTGGGTACAGCAGTTGGTACCTCTTCCTGACGCCTTACTCTCTCAACTAAACCATCTGAAGCAGGATTATAGCTAGGTACCTTAATATGTTCAATAAAATTATTTTCAAAGAATTCCAACATTTCAAAAGATACAAAATGTGATCCATTATCTGCAAAAATAGCTTTAGGAACACTCTTAACGTGAAACAATTGATCTAGAAATGTCTTCATTGAGTTAGAATCAGACGTTTTTACAAAAGAATAATATATCAATTTAGAGTAAAAATCATCAGCAACCAACATATATCTTTAATCATCATCATCATATTTCTTTATTTCGGCAGTACATGCCATAAAAGACGAACATACAATCATAAAAACAACATTTGTCATTTCATTAAAAACATTAAAAACAATATCAGTTTCAGCTGTCGAGGATATATAGGACAGACATTATCAAACAGTCTATGGCCTTTACAAAAATCAATTAGATAGATATCTTTAATCATTATTCAAAATATTGTAAGGACCTTCAAAGTCCAAACTTAATTTATCCTATGGTTCTTCGGGCTACAGTGTAGAATGTAATTGACTGTTAGCCAACTTTCAATGGTTATCAGAAAATAAACATTCTTTACCTTCAACAAAACCCCTGGACCTGATTGTCAATCCCAGACCACCAAGAAAACGTGTTTATCCAATACACAGTTGCCAAAATTCCCATGTGTCCTTTATGGGCAAACTGAATTATGCTGTCCTGCAAACAAAAAGGTGGCACCAACACTCATGACAATAGTTAGCTGAGAAGTCACTTGAACTAGGACACATAACTCAATATCTAACAACTTCTCACCAGGCCAACCTTTAGCAATGTAATCCTTGATCGTGGACAAAATGTGATCCTCCTTGTAACACTTTTTCCCATCTTCCTCAGTTATATTTGAACAAAATGAAGCATCAACACGTTCAGTAACACACTCATCCTCATCATATGACTCTCATTTTCATTGGTTATCATTAATAGATAAACAAGAAAGACAGTCTTATCTTTTTATCCCCAGGCAAAAACTTGATGTCAAAATGAAACTGCTGTACAGGTGACAACAACCGTATCAATCTTGTTGAGGCTTTCTTTGACTGACTGCTTCCTAAAATGTAAATCAAAGGTTTATGATCTGTATATAAATCAAATGTAGTTCCCCAGCAATACATTTAAAATTTTTCAGCAGCCCAAGAAAATGCCAAGGCTTCTCTCTTGATAGTTCCTTACTTGCACTCCGCTTCATTCGGCATACGGGAAGCAAATACAACAATTGTTTACAGTCATTACACATTTTGCTAATGTGTGCGCCAAGACCACATGCAATGAAACCCACAGTTATAATGCTCTTGAGATCATGACCAAACAGTTTTATAGCAGAAGTATTAATAGACAAATGTTTTGTTTTTTACAAAGTCCTCATCCACAATACTCGAACACTCATACTTGGTCCCTTTCTTCAGGAGATTATATAAGGGTTTTACAACAAATGCATAACTTTGAAAAATCATGCCTAATATTCATACAGACCAAAAAAGGATCTAAGTGAATCTTTGTCTTTAGGGACAGGAGCATTTTGAATAGCATTAATCAAGGACCACATAGGCTTAATACCTTACTGTGTTATGTTGTGTGCAAGATAGTCAACTTGAATGATCAAAAATGTGCATTTTCTTTGTTTCAGGTCATGCCATATTCTGTTATGCTATATTGATTTGTATAGCACATTAGATCATCAGAGAGGGTATCCAGGCACTTTGGCAGGTGTGTAGGTTTGTGGTCACCAAAGAGCTTATACGAAGAGCCAGGTCTTCAGCTTCTTGCGGAACTCAAGTAGTTAGGAGGAGGAGGATCTGAAGTGTTGAGGGGGCATGTCTTGGGTGCGACGTAGGAGAATAAGTGACCAAAAAGTTGTGTTTTTGAGTATGCAGGGAATGTGTCGAGTGGGAGTGAGGCAGAGCGTATGTGTCTAGTGGTTGTTGAAAGTACATGCGACTGTGCAGATATTCTGGTCCTGTTTTAAGTAGGGCTTTGGATGTGTGCATGAGAACTTTGAATTGGCTGCGCTTGTAAATGGGAAGCTAGTGAAAATTCGCGAGTTCTGGTGTGTTAATGGTGTGGTGTGGGAGGTCAAGTATGAATCTTGCAACGTTGTTCAAGAGTCTTTGTAGGAGTTGTTTAGAGATACTGGCATACAGAATTTTGCTGTAGTCCAGCCTGCTGGTGATGCTTGTGTAATAGTCCGTCTGGTGTTCATAAGCAACGATATGAAGATGTTTCACAGCATGCGTAGGCTGCAGAAGCAGGAATTGCACACTTCATTGACTTGAACCGTCATGTTGGGCTTCTCATCAAGAACGATCCCTACATTTCAAGCGGGGTCTGTGAGTGTTGATCCTAGCTCCAATGGCTAAAAGGTGGAGTGCCATGGGGTGGTCTTGTTGCCAATTTTGATCTTGTCGGAGGTGAGTTTCAGGCAGTTGGTTTGTATCCAATCTGGTACCATGGTCATGCAGTTGGTGAAGTTGGTTATGGTGGTGGTTTTCCCATCTGTTAGGGAGAGGATGAGTTGGTTGTCATCGGTATAGCAGACAGTGATATCTTGTGTTCGGGTGATGCTTGCGATTGGTATCATGTATTTGCTGAAAAAGGTGGGGCTGAGGGACGATCCCTATGGGACTCCGCATATCGGATTCTTGGTCTCTGAAGTGAAGGGTTGCAGCCTGTCCCTTTGGATTCCTGCCATGAGGAAGAAACAGATACATCTGAGAGCGATTCTTCTATATCAGTATCATGGAGTCTTCTGATGAGGGTGCTGTGGGAGACAGTGTTGAAGGCCACAGAGAGGTCGAGCAGGGTGAGGGCTGCTGTTTCTCCTCAGTCTAGGATTCTTTGAATGTCATTGGTGGCCGCAATGAGTGCTGTTTCGGTGCTGTGGTTCTTTCTGAATCATGATGGAGTATTGTCTAGAAGTTGGTGAAGTTCGGGATGGGTTGTGAGTCGCTTGGTGATGGCCTTGTCCATAAATTTGGCTGGATAGGGGATCAGGAAAATGAGTTGTAAGTTCCTCAGTCGATTCAAGTCAGCTGTGGGCTTCTTGAGGGGGGGACTTGATTTCTGCAAATTTCCATTGATCTGGGAAAGCGGCGGACACGATAGAGGTGTTGATGATGATGTTCAGGGTGGTGCCAACTGGTGATGTTCCCAGGCTGTAGATGTCGTTGGGGCATGAGTCCTTTGGGGCCCCTATGTGCATGGTCCGCATAATTGCTGCTGTGTTGTTTCTGGTGAGGGGTGCCCATTCAGTAAGGTAGCCTTATTGGTTAGTGGTGCATAGGTTAGCAATGAGTTCTCTGCTTTTGGGTTGGTGTGCGAAGTTGATGTAGATGTTTGCAATTTTGCTTTGGAAGAATTTGAATAGGTTGTCACACAGCTGTTGGAAGGCATCAATGTTGTTGAGGGCGAGGTGAAATCCTTAACATTCAAGAAGATCTCCTTGCAGCTTTTGGAGCTCCCTTTGATGCTGTCTGCAGGTGCTTTTTTTTAGTATCTCTTATTTGCTGGTGATAGTGTCTGAGTGCAGCCTTGTAGGTAGTTCTGTCGGTGGTGTCGTGGTTGTCTCTCCATTTTCTTTCTAGCTGGTTACTGTCGTTTGGCGTCTCTGCAGTCTTTTGTGTACCAGCTGACCTCCTTGTTTGATCTACTATGCTTGTTGCATTTGATGGGTGTGAAGGAGTCCGCGGTTCTTGATTAATTTGTTGAAGTTGTTGATCTCCTTGTCGAGGTTGTCTGTGGGGCCAAGTTGATCCTTCTTGGGGGGGCTGAGCCTGTCTGCTTCTGTGATTTTGCCCCACTTGCAGCTTGGAATGCTGAATCTGGGAGGGGTGATCACTGGAGGTGTGTGGATTCAAAAGTGGATGCTCAAGTGGTCGGTGCATGTGAGCGGTGTGGTTGAGCTGTATTTGATGCTGTCGCCTGTGATGAAGATGGAGTCCACTGTGTATCCTGTGGTGTGTGTATGTTCAGGGACGAGCTGGGTGAGTCCGATGTTGCTCAAGCTTTCGAAGAGTTATGTGGAGCATGGGTTGTTTTGGTCTTTCAAGTGAAAGTGGAGGTCACCTAGAAGAATGTAGTCTTGGTAGTCTATTATGAACGATGTGAACGGAGCGGCAAAGTTGGTGATGAGGTTTGTAAAGGTGGCTCGTAGAATGGGTGGTCGGTAGGCAAGAGTTCCATTCAGGGTGAAGTTTTCAGAGCATTGCTGCTTGGTTATTTTTGTCATTTTTTTAATTTTTGCAAGCTTATGTCAGAACAATAAAGAGACAAAAAAGAAAACTTGTAGCCACTTAAATGTGGGTGCCATATACGCAGGCGAGACCTAAAAAGGAGCCAGGAAAAAGATGCTTTTTCCTGTGCTGATGGGTGATCGGAAATGATGTCCTCTTTCTTGCTTCCTCTTTTAAAAACGGTTTTGGTGGGAAAACCAGGTATGCCACTTCCTGTGCAGAAGGATGATGGAAAACACCTTAGAGGATTCTACTGGCTTGATTATTCCTTGTGCCTAAAGCTTGTTTAACAGACTTTTCGGTTCACGTTTAACTGATAAAGGTACTGGCCTAACTTTCTATACTACTGGCTTGGCATTTGATTTTAATCTGACCTTACGTTCAAAACATTTTACAAGTCCCACCTTTTTCTCCAAAACTTTAGCATATTTAGTAAGTAACTCATCAAGATCATTAGCCTCAATCAATGCTACTATATTCAAGACAGGCAACTCACCAAGAACAACTGGATTTTATGAACATGGCGTCAATAAAATTCCTAAGTTCCCCTGATCTTGCCAACTCATGTCCCTTTTCAGCTACATACATTTTAGTAAAAATCTCTCTTCTTTTGTTTTTTAAAAAATCTTAAAAGTATCCCAACATTGTGATCAAATTCTCTGAAAGCTTTTGGATTAATATCAGTTGAATTTAAACATTTCTTTGTAGAAAATTCACCAAATGTAAAATCCAATACAACAATAACAGGGGAATCTGAATATTCAATAACAGAGATATGTACCTCACCCTATGGTTACATCACATATGGGTCCATTGAACATTTTCTGCTGGGCATTAACCGTGCCATTATCAATGATCAATACCACATTGGTTAAATAAACCTTCCCAGACCTCTTGTACAGATGATTCGATCTGATTAACACTTACAACACTTACAACAGAACAGACTACATTTCTACATCCTGCTAGAAAATGTACAATTCTCTTACATCCATAACATCTTTTTCGTACAGCAGAGGTATGCTGCACGTTCCCCATGTGAAATTTTGTCTAAAGTCTGAAACACAAATGAGAGATCTTTCTCACAGGATTTTTTTTGTAACCTTATTTCTCCGGGATACTGCATAAACATCCAAATCATGCATTTCACTCACTTTACACACAGACACCCTATGCGTGACATCCTCAGGTAATACTTTACTGGACAACATAGATCTTTCAATACACTTGGCTATATCCATCACTTCATCAAGAGAAGGGTTTTTAACAACTCAAAATTCTTCCCTGAATGTTCTTTGAACTACAATTGAAAACTAATTGATAATGCAGATAAATGTCTAAATCGCTGCCAAATTCACATTCTTCAGCTAACACAGATGCCGCTACATTTTCATCAACACTTTGCTTTCTTTTGAAAAAATTGTGACTTTCGAGCATGGCCGAAGCTTCATCAGAATACCATTTGCGATGATGCTACTGTTTCAGGGTACTCATCCCCCCTGCAGAATGTTGAAATGGGTGAGTCCAACTCAGGTAAATTATCATACACATGTTGCGCTGCACCAATCAAGTGATTAAACAGCAAAGCAGTACATCTTGCTGAATCATATTTCCTTGCATCTATTGCCACCATATCATTTTCAAACACTCTAAGCCATTTCTTCCAACCAATAGGTGGCTTGCCAGGATTTTGAAGAAAAGGTGGTTGTTGAACAACATTACTAGCAGTCGTCAGTCAACTTGTAGAGTACAGTTAGTCAACAATATTAAACCTTACTTTTCTCAGCAAAAGCCAAAATGTTATCTCCTCACTCCTACCTAAAACACTGAAGAACAAGCTCACTCTGTAACTTTCATTCACTTTAAAAAAAAAAACTGTTTGCAAAAACGCAATATAACTAGGAGTTAACCGTACAATGGGTGTAAACTAACAAACTTAGAAAATACGTAAAATCTTAAAAGGAATTAAATATATCAGGTAGCATGAATTTGTAAAAATTCACCTAAACTGACAGATGCTGTGAATTGCTGCATTAGTTTGCTTAATTTGTCGTTTATAGTGTCAACTAAGCTGCATCACAGAACTACACAAAAGAGCAAACATTACCTGTGTACCTCTCCGTGCTATGGGAAGATAGCTGATGTGTGAAGATACTCAGCTCAATTAAGGTTATTTGCTCATCCTCGAACAGACTGTATTCGGGTGGACAAATCAGAATTCAAACCTGTGACCAAGGATACAAGCATATACCCCTACACTGAGACATCTGTGCTAGCCAAATATATAAACACCACTTTATACATAACGTGCTCTTGTTACTACCACACTTGAGCACAACACACACGTGTTTTCGGTTAATATACAGAGTTGTTAGGCACTATATAAATATAAAACAAACAAAAGGAGATGATGGACGGAGCGCTGAAACTTTTCAGACACTCACCCCCAGTCACTGGACGCGGGTCCCTTGCTCACTTTGTCACTGGATTCAAGCTAGCCTGGCTGATGAGGTGTGATTCGTCGAAACTGGTCCCAGGGCGTTTTTTTCTGGTTCAGGGGGGACCTGGCCTGGCAGTTAGGGCTGGTCTGTTCCTATGAGGAGCAGTGTCAAGACTGATTTGCATATGGCTGCGTCCAAACCGAGGTGGCAAAAGAACGATGGGTTGGGATACTACGCTGAGCGATCCCCAGTGGTTAGACAAATTGCAAGCATTCCTCCCATCAACTGTTGTGTGTTTCACTATATACATATAATACAACTCTAAGTATATGTATTACAAACTTGGAAGTTTTATTGCATAAAACATAGTTTAAAACCCCATATTTCATAGAGAACCGTGCAGTGCTTTAAATGGCACAAAAAAGGATGGGTGTGTCTCCAACGAGGTATGGCCAAAGAAGAATAACTAAGAATCTTTTCCGAGAGGCATTGCCTTTCTAACGAATGGTGTGGCTTAAAACATGTAACTACAATTGTTTGCTTCACACAGCATCAGCCGCGGCCGGTAGTGGGAGTACCGGCCAGGCGGTGACATGGGGAGGGGGAGGGGCAGGGTGGGGGTAGTAATGTATGGATTACGGAGTAAGGTTCACTCCCACTACCGGCCACGGCTGCACAGCATGCCACCAGTCAAGTATTTGGGATTCAGTCAATGAGTTGTCTGTTATTGCATCCAGACATATAACAAACAACTGACAAATGCCTGAAATAAGCCAGACCTGTTGGCTTTGCTAGTGCTTGTTAGCAGTAAAAAATAAATGAGGAAAACTAATGTTTTTGTTGTTAATAATTAGGATTGAAAATATTTCAGTTCTGAAAATAATAGATTGTGAATTAAACATTACTAAGGGGTGGTGGTTTTCGGAGTGTCTCAATCACTCCCGTTCTCAACGTCAATCTAGTTTCCTCTTCAGTCTCTCACTCTGTTAGACACTTACAGCCTCCCCCCCACAGTATTTTGAAATCTACCCTCTGCGTAGTTCATATCACCTCATTCTTCTTCATTCTCTCTTTTTGTAGGTACTTCCAGTCATGTCCTCCTCCTATCCAGCTCACCTTACACACAACCCACTAGCTCACTTGTACTTCGATTTCTTTTCCTTTGGCGGGTTTGAGAGCTGTGTATACCTCCTTCACACACTTTCACATAAAATGATTACTCCAATTGGCACATATGTGACCACTGTTCCCTGCGCTCTGCAAAGAGGCCAAGGATTGAATGAGCAGGTCATTGGAACACCGTCGTCATCCACTGACAAGCACTGTCAGGCCCCATCATACACATCCATCCACAATCCGGACTCACACAGACACCTTAGAGGGGATCCAATTCACAGTATGTGCTATACAAGGGTCATATGTAGCAGGAAGAAAACTTTAACTATTTGTGGCAGAGAAGTGTTCATCATGTCTCCTCTTTTGTCTTTTCAGTGGTGTAGCAGGGGGTGGGGGACTGCCCCAGGTGGCACCTGTTTCAAAGGCTGTGGCCTACCCCGTGCTATTATGAACGGCCGTTGCTGGGCAGCAAACACTGAAATATTGCCAGCAACCTAGCCCCCGCCCAATATTACAAGGGATGCCACAGGACAGCAAACGCAGGGACCTTTCAAGGGTGGCCATAGTCTAGCTATTAATCAATGTGGAAAGGATCACTGGTCCTGCATAACCAAGGTCTGCAGGTGGATCGGTAGGTGTCTCCCAAATAAAAGACCCTCATACACGTGTTTTTTCAGAGTCGTGTAGCGGTATATGATGTGTCCCCGCTTCTTGTAACACGTGTCCGTGCGTAATCCTTGGGTCAGTTTTTGTTTGCACCCTCCGCCAGGAGGTTGTACCATTGGTAAAACAGTAGTGATGGTGAATAAGTGAAATAGTGCTATAAAGGTGTTCTAAAATACCCGGACAGCCAGAGGTTCAACTTTAATATTTCTGGATTCAGGTAAAAGGTTAAGGCGTGTCGCTATGGAATTATTTAGGAATTCTAGCGCACTAATCTTGTGAGGTTAAAAGTGGTCGACATGTTTCAGCCTTATCTGCCTGTTGGTCAGTCAGCTTTCCTCAGGACCATAAAGTGATTAAGTGAAAAAAAGGGAAAAGGTAAATTTGTAATCTGATTCGTTTTGTGGTAGTAGGTCACATTGTACCTCTACATTATGTAAGACTTGTCTCCTCGGGAACCATGGCAGTTAGGGGGAGGCTTCACTCTAGCCTTCAAACACCCGTCTAGCAGCTTGTGCTGTCTCTGCCCTTGGTTACCCGGAATAAACGATTCCGGGTCACCAAGGGCAGAGACAGCACAAGCTGCTAGACGGGTGTTTGAAGGCTAGAGTGAAGCCTCCCCCTAACTGCCATGGTTCCCGAGGAGACAAGTCTTACATAATGTAGAGGTACAATGTGACCTACTACCACAAAACGAATCAGGTTACAAATTTACCTTTTCCCTTTTTTTCACTTAATCACTTTATGGTCCTGAGGAAAGCCGACTGACCAACAGGCAGATAAGGCTGAAACATGTCGACCACTTTACACCTCACAAGATTAGTGCGCTAGAATTCCTAAATAATTCCATAGCGACACGCCTTAACCTTTTACCCGAATCCAGAAATATTAAAGTTGAACCTCTGGCTGTCCGGGTATTTTAGAACACCTTTATAGCACTATTTCACTTATTCACCATCACTACTGTTTTAACCAATGGTACAACCTCCTGGCGGAGGGTGCAAACAAAAACTGACCCAAGGATTACGCACGGACACGTGTTACAAGAAGCGGGGACACATCATATACCGCTACACGACTCTGAAAAAACACGTGTATGAGGGTCTTTTATTTGGGAGACACCTACCGATCCACCTGCAGACCTTGGTTATGCAGGACCAGTGATCCTTTCCACATTGATTTATAATTATTGAAAGGAGATTGAAAGGATCTCTACTCTCTCTCCTTCCACCAATTGATGATACATAGTCTAGCTATGCCACTATGGGCCATATGTATCAAGGACAAATGTGTTCGTAAACGCCAAAATTCTCAGAATTTCGGCGTTTGCGTACCCATTTTTGCAAAATGGTATGTATGAAAGAATTTGGGTGCAAAATAAGGAATCGCAAAATTTGCCATTCCTTATTTTGCGATTGCATTTAAGGAATCACAAATTTTGTGATTCCTTAAATGCAATGTATGAAGCAAAAAAAAATCCAAAATGGCCTTAAGGAATCGCAAATTACCACCAACTTGTAGTTGGTGGTAATTTGCGTTTTCTTTTACAAATGCACTTTATGCAATTTGTAAAGGTGCCATGTGACGCTCATACATGCCCTTAGGGCATGTATGTGCGCCATATACGCACACATGTAATTTTCAGGGGTGCAGCAGGGTGTTCTTGAGACACCCCTGCACCCTTGAAATTATTCTCAATTTGCGATTATCAAATTGCGAATCGCAAATTGAGAATCATTTCACATTCATTCCTATGGGCCTCCTGGCCCATAGAAATGAATGGGAAATTATTCCTTAATTGCGATTAGCAATTTGCTAATCGTAATTAAGGAATTTTAAGAAATCGCAAAAAAAAGCGAATTTCTACATACATACCATTTTGCGATTTCTAAATAGCGATTCCTTAAATATCGCTATTTAGGAATCGCAAAAGGGAATGTTGATACATCTGGCCCTATGTCTTAGCATAAAACTTTTGAGTTTGGATGAATTTAAGAAAAAGCTAAGCCCGTCATGAGCCATTTGATAAAAAGTCACTTGTTACAAGCTTGTGAGCTTAACAGCCAAGATACACCTACATTTTAACCATTCTAGTCTTGGCCAACACCATTTTCACATGCAAGAGCTATGAATGATGGTGTGCATTGCATACCATAACTGGTGAATTTCAGTGTTTTTCAACATTTGAGGCAGAACCATAACTCCGTTTTTAACTGTATGTTGTATGTTTTAAAGAGAATATGTATAAAACAACGTCACTTGAAGCGATGCTATGGTTAAAGTCCGCCCTCTAAAACTTGAGCTATTTCCAGTGAGCTGTGCATCATAACTCCGCCCTATACTGCTCATGGCCTCACACATGATGTCAAATGCCCCGGTTACTTACCGGTAATCTTCATTACTCCGAGTATAGTCTTCCTCGCCACATGAGTTCCCTCCCCCCCTCCCTGTCTGGCTATCGGCTTCATTGTTTGCTTGGTAGATCAGGCTGATTGGTTGGGCCGGCCCGCCTCTTATAGAGGTCAGGTGGGACTGGTCGGCCATGTTGGGAGGGGGTGGGAGGTGGTTTCTTTTTGCTTTGGAGGGTTCTGTTGTGGAGCTAAAGCTCACTATGTAAATCATGTGGCGAGGAAGACTTACGAGGAGGTAATATGGCATTACAAGTTGCAAGATCAGTGACATAACTTTTGAGTTCACATATCACATTGCCTCTGACATCATCAAGTAGATCACTAAAAATGTTGTTAGGGCAGTGTTGAGAGGGTGGGAGTTTCAAGGGTTACTACTCATTATTTAAGTATTTTAGTGGTAAATTCAGGGAATTTGAGGTCTTCTTATTGTATCATTTTAGGAGTATTTCATTTTATCTTGGTAGCCCTTAATTTGTCTTTACACACTTTTGCTGTTTCAATTACATTTTTGATCACACACAGGCAGAGTGAATATGTGATAACAGATGTACATTATCTCGAATAACTCTAACATCATATGAGCAAAATTTTGCAACTGCCAAATAAGCACAAAGACTAGAGATAAGTCTAGGCGCCCGGCATATTCATCAGTATTATCTTAACGTTTTTGGAGCGCCAGGCAGAGTATTTTTGGGACCCCACATCTGCACCCTCTTTGAATGTTATAACCTCTTTGGCTTGTATAACCCATATTCCGATAATTCAAGCACACACAACACCAGACATTATTAAATCATATGCTATATCTTCAGAAAAGGGGGCACACAAACACAGCCGAAATATTTCTCGACAAATTCTTTAAACTTACACTAGGTAGAGGGACACAGCCTGAGACAGAGGTAGGCAGAGACAGAGAAATACATTGAAACTGAAAAATATAGGTGATATAGAGAGACAATTCACTTCACGGGTTGGGGGGGCATTGGAACACGAGAGGGAGGGCCCTGGGCAGTTGCAAGTTTTGCCCATCAAATCGTATTTGACATTGATTGACCTTCCGTTTTGTCATTTTTTTGTTTTATCAACACCAATCACTTAATTTGTGACATCAACAATGACAGAATGATTGCTTTGTCTTGAAAATAGATAAAGAAAATGAAGGGAAAGTGTGAATGACTGTGGAAAAAAGGAAAAGTGGTTTGCGAGACCAGTGCCTTATGTGGAAAATGTTTTATCTCAGGGTTGCCACGCCTCCCAAAACATAGAGTGCTTTTTAGAAACAGCGTACACCGGCACTAAACGATGTATATCAGTGCTTAATTGTAAAGGAATAAGTGCTCTGGCCACGGCTGTATAGTCCTGATTCAATTTCATGCCTCTTTGATCCACCATCCATACCTCCTGCCTCTTTATCTCACTCCTGCAGGGTCTTCTTCATCCCTCCTTTCTCTCTTCGCCCCTGCTGTTCCGACTTTATGTTTCTCCTTCTTTCCCTCTATTGCGTTCTCCTCTTTCTTGCTCTGGATCAAAGTCTGATGAGGAAAAATAAGTGCCAGTCCCCAAAAATGAGTGCAGGTGGGCCCCATCTGCAACCACCGGCTCAAATAAAGCACTGGTATAATTAAACACTGGACATATAAATGGTCACCATCCTTGCTGACTTTTCCCTTCCATCTCCATACGCCCATCACCCCCCCTCCCCTCCCGCCCTGCTGTCCAGGAAAAAGTTGGCCAGCGCAGAATTTCCGATTTACAAGCTGCAACCATGCGTCAGCTCGATTAGGCAGGTCTGGAATTAAGGAACTGCTGATCAGAAATCTAGGCCCGGCTCTGGGCTGGTGGGACTATACTGCGCGCTCCTCTGACTGACAGTTCGCGCCGCGGTGGCAGAGCGGGAAATCTCATGAGCTTGGAAACATGTCAATCACTGTGAGGACGCCTGAAAAACAGTTGCGTGGAACTCGAAACCAGTGGCGTAGCAAGGGTGCCAAGAGCCCTGGTGCAAACAAGGAAAATGGCCACCCTGACCACTGGCTGGGTAGTGAAATGCAGCAATAATCAGGCTTTAGTAGGCCCCCTCAGTCCATGGGGCCCTGGTGCCAATGCACTTGATGCACCATTGTTAGCTAGACCCCTGGCCAAAACCAAAGGCAAGGCATGTGGGAATGAGAAACTCAATGCCACCAGAAGACAGAGACAGAATCACTGATAAACTAGGCTCCGGCCTTCCTGCGGCTATGGCAGGTCTGGTCTGGAAACCACAGTCATCCAAGTAAAACATTTTTAAAATTGCCTCGTGCTACAAGAGGGTGTGATTAAAACAAAGCAAGGCAGTCCACCCTGCTCTGAAGGTAACCTGTTACCCTACAGCCCACCAAGAAAGTTCCAGAGTGGCAGAATGACCAGTCCACACCTGATCATAGGCAGGGGCTACTCCTTCATTTGAGCAGGGAAGCGTCACCCCACAAAGAAAAGTCCCAGGCCAAAGCTGAAAAATAAAATGGCAAAATAATTAATTTATTACCATTTTATTTTTCAGCAACCGACCAATCCCGAACTGAGTGACAGGACGGGGCAGGGCCAGTGCATCCGAGTGGCCGCAGGGACCTGTGCACTTTAAAATGTGCATGTCTCTTTGGCTGGCCGTCTTGCGACGGGCAGCCAGACATGTGCATGTTAAACTTCTCTAACCTAGCTGTGTTAGCTCTTGAGAGCGCTGAGTAAGGCTGCTCCCTCCAATCCTGACGCTGGTCTCATGCTGATGAGAGCCGTGCCAGGATTGGTTAGGGGAGCTGGCCGGGTCCTGCACTGGAGCCTGCCTTCAGAGAAGAATGACAGAGGAGTACATCGTGTCACAAAGGAAGGTAAGTGTATTTTTTTTGTGTTCCCCGCCTCACCACACTCACCACCCTCGGTAAATGCCATCTGCCACTGGTCATAGGGCTGTATACAATCAGGCCAATGCCTGGTCTCTGTCTCTGTTAAATTATGAAGCCATGTCATCAGGGACAACATGTTCCAGTCCAGGACATGAATGTAACAGCCCACTGGATTTGGGAAGTTGAAAACCTGTTTCTCCTTAACTGAACCAATGACATCAAAGTACCATTTGCCAGTGGTATGTAGTGGGAAAAGAGTGTCACAAATATGGTGTCCCAGATGACATATAGGAATCTGGCGATCCTATACTTAGGCCCTCCTCACAAGCTTGCCAGTTTGCACATGGATCAGAATTCCAAGTTGTGTAGTAATTATCACAACCAATGTTTTTTTAAGCCAAACCTGCTGAAATGTATTGGGAAATAAGGCTGGAAAAAGGCACAACATGTGGAATTCTGGATACTAAATACCAATTTTGCATGTTACTTTCAAGCTCAAAACTTGAAACTGGAGGCATTTACCGCACCCTATAAATAAATCACACCGGGTTGGGTAATTGGTAAGTACCCACCCTATACTTCACGTCATGTAATGTGGGTCCTAAGGGTTATTCTTGAGGCCCTCTTTACTAGTTGCTGCTTAAAGGTAAAGAGAGCTGGGACAGGGTCAGTTGCTAGCAGGCGGGGGCCCGAATAGTCATGCAGTTGGAGCAGAGTCAGTCTCATCAAAGCAGAGCACACTGAATGGTTGAGGCAGAGTTATTAACATCCCAGGCACACTTAGACAAAAGTCAGTAGAATTGGAGCCGATCCAACCTAATGCCATGCTCTCCTCTGGTAGGCCTGTAGGGCTGGGTTAGAGTCAGCCGTCTGTCAGTATAACCTCTCCCACTCCCATCACTTCCCAGATAAACCTCCGCTAGCGGGGCTCGGCATAGGGGCCAATCCCGAGAGCATAGGTTTCTCCAACCCTAGGGTGACCAGAATTTTAAAGCAAAAAACCGGGACATTTCACAAAAATAGAAGAGGGACTATAATTGTACTTCAAGCGAGCGCACAGAATGACAACGCTCCTCAGCAGAGAATAACAAAGCAGGCAGTAACAACATACATAAGATGCAATTTTTAAACCCAGTAGCTTGCCTGTGAATTAAATTGCTTTCTTGGAACAACTGCCAACTATCCCCGCTTTAAAAAACATAAAAAAACACCTCCCCCCGTTAGCAGTTTACCCCCTCCAAAAACTAGGACATGAGCTAAATTTCTCGAAATCTGCCGAACAGCTGGTGAAAAACGGGTACCATCCTGGCAAATCCTGGACGCCTGGTCACCCTATCCAACCCCCTCCTCACCTCACAGTTCACTGTGTTATTTATAATTTGATTTCACTCCGAAATTAATTGAAGGGATCATGCCATTATGTACTAAGGGCTGGCAAGGGAGTATGTGCTGATCGCTCAGCCAAAGTCAATAAGATGCCATTTAATCAGATTCAGCCGCCACCGTTTACTGTCGCTAAAGGCCTATAAACAGATTCATGTAAGAGGCATGAGGCCTGCAACAGCAGGGGCTACGCACCAGTAATCCAATCAAAACGGATTACAAAGGCCGGGACGGCGGCTCGTGCTCTTGGGATCGCGGGCTTTTACTCTCAACTAGGCCTTACCAGTGGGCATCGGCAACACGCTCCAGCAACGTGTCCTTAGAAAACACCTATTTCAACCGACCCGTATCTCATAGTCCCTGCAATGTACAATATATTCAGAAGATGTCAATCATTCTCTTCTTAACCCGCACACTGAAAGCAGTAATGTACCTATCATTAATGCGGCAGGCGCGCTTGCACCGGTGCACAGAAGTGGGAAGGCCCCATTTCACTCCATTTATGATTTAATACCCATATATGGAGTCTGGAGTTCTAGCTTGACTTGGGGCCCATAACACCCTATTTACATCATTGACAGAATGAACATTTCATTGACTATGAGTAGAAAAGAGAGTTACAAAATCTTTAGAAAAGTACCCCAAAAATGAAAACAACTATAATGTTGGACATGGCCCGTTTTAGGGGATTTCCATAAAACTTTTTGGTTTTTCTCCTCCTGTTTTTTTGCTGATTCTCTCTTCATTGCCTCAGGACTCCGGGTGCTTTCCCCCTGTAATGCAATGTTAAAGCGAGTACGCCCTTCCTACCCATGCTAGGAAGTGGTGCTTACTTTATTTGTTTACGTGTTGTACCTGTGAGTGCCTTGTAAAAAGGTACACCACATACCCATACTGCACTGGCTAAGGGTGTGAAGCAACACTGATTATGCCACCCACCAGAATAGCCTTTCAAACATATATCACAGGCCTGTGGGTGAGCAGTTGCGCCTATGCTCGGGTTAGCATGTCCAACTCATTAGCCAACCCTGAGTGAGTCTTCCACTACCGCTAGAGCACCCCTAGGCAGTGACGTAACGAAACTTGAGGGGGGCCCCCCTGCAAAGTACATGAAGGGGCCCACCCGTCTGGACTCACTTAGCAGCTCTGAGTCCAGGGTACTGTGCTGAGGGAGCCCCGGAACTCAGGGGGCCCCCACACTGCAGGGGTTGCGGGGGCCTTTGTTACGCAGTGGCCCCTAGGGTAAGCCCTGAGGGGTGGAGCAAGTGGTAGGCTAAAGGCAGGACAGGTACCCATGGGTGTTCCCTGCCCAGGTAGTGAAGAACCCCCATGTGGGTTTTCCCTTCCTAGGAGGTCGGCTCTTCCCATAGGACAACACCGGGGTTGTGCTGATTCTTTTTTAGTGGCCTTAGGGCTCTGGGCACTTTCCCACTGTAATACACATTGATTTCAATCTGTGATCATACAACTTAATTATTGTGATCACCTTTTAATTCTCACATTGTACATCAAAAATGATCCATTCCACATATAAACATCAATGGCAGAGGAGAACCATCTTCATGTAACAGAACACAAAATCATACATTACATCTCCCACAACAAATAGACACCAACGCATTGAAACTACTATGATTTGATAACCGCAACATTAAAACACATGACAGAAAAAATGTAACAATCAATATACCAATTCTGGAATTGGAAGAAACCAAAAGGGGCACGATGTGGAATGTCCTTCAGTCCCTGCTGAATTAGCTTATAACCAGGTCTCCCAGGATCTGACCATTAAATGTATTTTGTACCAATCATTCCCTCTCAGCCTATAATTCTCTTTTACATAGGAACACTCCCTAGGTGTCAAGCTGCCAACGCGTTTCGAACCCAACATTGATTAAGGGTTCTCTTCAGGATGCAGGATTGCAGGAAAATGTGTTTAAATAGTGTCCTGTGGCAAAATTCTTCTTGTCCGTATTTCTCTTTTTTGAAATTGTTCTATTCAAGTCAAAGCACTGAGCATTGTTGAATCACTAATCGCCAAATGCCGCGTGGGTTGTCTGAGTGTGTTTCTCAGATTTTCCAATACAGCTGTTGGCAGTGTAGTGCATCTATTTTTTCAATAATGGATGCCTTCTATGTGTCTCATTTGAACTTATTGAAAAGATGGAAAACGCTGAATGTACCGGACACAATTGGTTTGGCACAGATTTACTTCAGAGTTTTAAAACAGTTGTTGACATTGTCGAAACTCTGTTTTCTCAATTATGAATGCCTTCTTTCTCGTTGTTTAACTGTGTGTTTCAGCATCTTCTAGAAAGTGAGCATTTCTCTGCCCTAAAACTCTTTGTGTGGCTTTTGGTTTGACTCCAGCCCATACTGGAGGCTAGGGGAACACATCTATGCTTTCCCCAGAGACAGCTATAAACATTTGGCATGCAACTGGAACGACACACCTCTGCAATTTGTGGGTCTTGCTGGATAGATTGGAGGGAGACGTTTTGACACTTGGTCTCTGGGAAGCCAGATCATAGCCCCACTAAAGATTAAGATCTGCATTCCATGGCCCCAAGGCAGACAGGACTGAGATTTAGGGGAGACATCTGTGGTTCAAAGGGAAACCCTCTAAACCATCCCCAACTTCAAAGGTACACTAGAGTATAAATACTGGTGCCATACTTCAGCAGGGTAGAGATACACTTGTGGGGTTGTGGGACCAGAGATCCTGGAACTGCGTGGTGCATACTACCAGAGAAATCTGTGGGGCACAAGGAGGATTACTGCCATTGGAAGGGACCGTGCACCCTTCCTGAATAGTGGATGGCATGGGCTGACAACCTGCTGCTGTGTGGCATCCTTAAGTGTGCTCTTCAAGGGCTTATTGGCTGGCCGCCTGTTCTCTTGTGGAGGTCTCAGGGACATCAAAGACCCCAAGTGAAGGACCCTCTGCGTCTACTTGTGACACCTGGAGTGTGGTGCCCTCTTAATTACCCTCATCATCTGCTGGATCCCATCTAGTAGTGCAGCATGAGCGTAGAACTAAGTATTGCACCTGGAGAACGGATTGCCTTGTGCAGATCCCCAAAAGTACTACCCACATCTAAGCAGTGTAGCCCCTGCATCGTGGGGCCTCAACGCGCATAAGCAACTTATTGGCGGTGAGCGGATTCACTGGTTGCGGGATCCAACGTGTGACACGCTGACTGCATACTCATTACTTGGGCGATCCAATTCACAGGTTGCGACCCTCGGGGTGAGGGCACACCTGTAGTAGTGCCTCATTCTACCTCATACCACACTGCTGCACTTGTGCTTGTGTGTGCAACCGGATTTGTCTGGTGCGACCTGTATCAATGCGCACCAGAAGGTGTGCTTCATTTTCTGGGGAGGTCCTGAGTTTGCGACTCTTCATTGTGTGTGACCGGAACTGTCTGATGCGACTCATATCAATGCGCACCATACAGTGTGCCTGCTTTCCAAGAAGGTGCAGAGGAGGGAATTTATGTTCAATGCTGCCCAGATTTCCTGGGTGCTACTTCAATTAACATGTGTTTGACAGGGTGCCTCCTTCTTCTGAGAGGATCCCCTGCTTCATCCCCCATTCATCTATTGTTTCTTCTGTCCCCTCAGTGCGGCAGACCAACTGCCCTCTCCTCAACTGGCCTGACGACTTCATGTTGCCGGGTAGTATTGCCCGTTCTGGACCAGAGTGGTGAGAGCAATTGACTGGGCTGAGGAACGCTTCAGAGAACGATCAGAAGCAGGTCCAGAGACTGCCAGAACCCCTGTGCTTTGCAGAACTGGGCAGGTGCCAGAAGGCACAGTGTGGACTCCCTTGCTTGAATGACTATTGCCCTCAGCCCGCTTCAGTTCTGCATACTGGGGGTGAACTTCCTGAGTAGTGACCAAACCTCCATTTGTCGACTGCTGCCTATTTGGCCCTATTATCTACCCCACCTTCTTCCTTGGGACCCTGACAAAGTGTGACTCTGGCCTAGAATCAGGGGGGAAGACTTTCTTTATCTCCAGCTCGTAGGTGTAAGGTAGTCGGGGTGAGCAGAGTGGTGGAGGAGGGCTTGGGCCACAGATCTGCATGTGCATTATGAACTGACCTACTGGATATCATTTGCACCACATTACGGTATTGTGTGCATGTGTGTGCTAGTGCTCTCCACACGGAATTGCCTGATATCTGAGGCACCGTGTGTCAGTGCTGAGTGAGTGTGTGGGTATAGCGCGAACCCCCGATGATCGCAGGGGTATGACGCGTACCCCTACGATCATGGGGGGTACGTATCGTACCCCGCGATCTCGGAGTGTACGCACCGTACCCCATGTTCGCTGGGTGTACGGTGCATACACCCTGCGATCGCGGGGTACAGCACGTACCCCACATGATTGCAGGGGTATGTGTCATACCCCTGCGATCATGGGGGGTAGGCGCTGTACGGGGTGTATGTGATTGTGCACTTTTCCGTACGAATCGCCCTTACCTGACGTGGACCGTACAAATCGAGTCATGATTCCCGGGTCCGGATCGTACTTGTCGGGTCGTACGGCGTGTGTACGTGTGTACGTGTCGTACGGTTCACGGTTTCAGCCTTGCAATACGTACGGATCGCGATGAATCAGACGGATTCACGGAATGCGGATCGTACTACGCGACTCGTACGGACGGGTACGATTTGTACGGAAAGGGCTCCGGATACGAATCGTACGGACGTTTTTTAACCAGGATCGGAATCGACCCCCATGTGTGAATTCTATTTTGTGACCCTTAGTGTATTTATTGTGTGAGAGTGCTGTGCGCAATTATTTACACAATGCATCTAGGATAAGCCTGACTGCTCAGAGTCAAACGACCCAAGGGTGAACGCAGGTTATACAGTGAGTGTAATCACTCACCCTAGACAGGAGTGGTAGGTTCTGCCTGGCTAGGGCCTCACCTTAGCCAACCAGAATGTGCCACTTCCAAAATACAGCATTTCCAGAAATGATTTACATAATAAAAACATTATGAACCTTCGGGGAGAACTTCAAAAAGAAGAGAGCAGAATTAAAATACTTTAAAGTTCGCTCTCAAAAACAAAAGAGTGTAACTGTGGTATATTGAGGAGGAACCTCGGAAGACAAGAGAAGAATGACAACACCATGCGGGAAACTTCAATATAGAAGAAAAACGAAACTGCAACATCATCAAACTGAACTTCCGAAAGATTGATAACATGAATCCACTTAGGTCTATGGGCAGGATTTGACATGGTTAGAGGGTGAATATGGGCAAAGGTGGGTGAAGCAATCCAAATGTTGGTGGAGTGAAAGGTGTGAAAAAAATACAATGCCACAATGGAAAACCCCGCAAGAGAACATAGCTAAGGCAGTTTTCAACTTTCTTCATGAATATTGCAGACTTCTGTAGATGAATAAAGGTACTGTCTTGGATAACCAAAGTGTTGTTTTGGTTGTTGCAAATCATCTCTCGGTGGTCACCATAGTCATCTGAAATATCCTAAATTCTGGTGCCCAAGGCAACAGTTCATCTTCTGACAATCCATCTGTGGCAATCTTTGTTAAGAACTAGCACTCAAGTGTACTTGTACTTGTGATGTTGCACTTTTGTGCTGATAGGTTTCACTTTTCGTTGCCCCGCCCATTGCCATTTACATATGCAAGTTAGCATCATGTGTCTAACTGATGAAGTATACACTTATGCTCTTACGATATTTTTACTGCTTATGTGATTATTCATTTATATGTGTGATGATATTTGGTCTCATTAGCTTAGCTCGTGTGCCTCCATTTTGTGTATTCCTCTGTGTCTACGAGTCGCACTCGCTCATCTACCCCTCCCGTAGGAATAAGAAAATCACTAATGCAGCAGTTTTCGTTTCTCAGCTAACTGTGGCCAAAACTAACAAGTTTCTTATCAGTAGTGTTCTCATGCGCCAGAGACGCTGAGGCCCGGCTCCGCGGCCTTGGGCAGAGATAGCCAATGTATCCCTCGCAGGTGCAGATGCCTCTTGTATGATGCCATTGTTCCTCTCTCTGGGGTTCAGTAATTTTCCAGAAGGGGCGTGTTTTTATTCCACTGTACCATGTTATAATGTATTGCTATGATGATATGAGTTAGTCCTCTCGGCGCACTCTTAGGGGTGAGGTCGGACAGGGCCCTCTCATATGGGAGTTTGTGGCCTAATAAATTTACCTTGTTTATTCTTCTCCACTGTCCGGCTGACTTCTTACTGAGTAACTATAGGTGAGTGTGGTAAGTCACTCGGGTGGATTTGAGCCACACTTATCAGATGGCGCCCAAACAGGGACCCCGCGATAAGGATCTTTCTCACCCGTAGGTGGGTAGCAGAAGACCGGGACCCGCTGGTCGGCACGGTGGGTCCGGGTACCCATTTGATGCCGAGCTTGGTTCTCGCAGCGCTGCCCCACCCTGCTGATCGGGAGAGGTCCCGGTTCGGATCCTACGCCGGGGTCCAGAAGGCGGAACCTGGAGCTGACCGTGTTGGTCCTGGCAGCCGGAGGTGGAGAACGGTAGAGGTCGGTACGCATACGGAAGGTGAGTGGTCCGCCTGTTGTTTGTAGGAGCTGGAGTGCTCCGAGAGACTGGGGTGTCTCTAATGGTTTGAGGAGCGGGTGCGCTCCTGGGGCTAGTGTGCTCCGGGGAACTCAGAGTGCGAGTGGTGCTCTGACAGACTTAACGGAGGTTGGGAGGACATTTTGTATTTTGTTTGTGGTCATCCGACCGGGTGGTACTGTGGTGGAGGCATGGCTCATTGCGGGTAGACTCCGGAACTCACCCCGAACACCTAGAGTGGCGGTTCGGTGGGAGTGGGTCCTGAGTCCCCTGTGGTAAAGTGCGCAGCGATCCGTAGTGCCGCCCGGGTGGCGGATGTGTTCTCCATCCTTAGAACAGCTAGTGTACTGTTCGGTCTGCGGAAGGGTCCAGGTTCCCCAGGACTCAGTCGATGGGCCTTGTCCCATTTTGGTAACACATGTTTGGCAGGATTTTGATGTACAGGATGTGTGTGTGTGTGTTTTGAATTCAATGTATACCATATGTGTGTGAACGTGTTAGGAGCCAGTGGGCAGAGGTAACGGAATTTGTGAGAAGGTGTGATTGCATTGTGGTAAAGATGCCGTGCTTCAGTAAGTTGCGATGTTTTGGATGCTGTTGTCGTGTATCGGATTCTAGATTGGCTGAAAGCCAACCCGCCCCTCCAGAGGGCACTCCTAATTTTGACATGTACATAAAGCATGGATTGCCCCCGATTTTGTTTGGTACCTTGTGGCATAGATACACCAGTGACAATGTGGATTTGCAGTGGCCCCCTGACAGGTTCTTTCGAGGTGGATAAATTGGATTATTTGCAAGACAAAAATATTTGCTAGGCGCAGTCGTCAGAGCATGTTCGATTCATTAAGGATGTGGCAGAAGGAAGTTAGGGAACGTAAATTGAGAGAGGAGAAGGCAGCACAGAAGAAGGCGGCACAGACAATGGCACAGAAAGCGAGAGAACATACAAAGAATGAGAATGAGCAACGCTTGGAGTGCGCAGATAGGCTTTGCAGGTTGAAAGAAAATAAAAGTTATGTAGTGCGTGAGGATGAGCAGGATGAGATGGAGGACGTTTTGAATTCCCGACCCCCTCCCCCTTATGCCCCACAGCCGCTGTATCCCACATTGCCAGTCTCGGACCCACTAGCAAGTGCCCCACACCCGTCCAGCGCAGCGCTTTCCACCTCCCCGCCATTGCCGGCACCTCTTGTTTTCTTACTGCCGGCAAGCTCACCCGCTCCTTTCCAGTTTCCCCCAGCACTCCCTGCTGTCTCTGCTAGCGCTACCCCTAGTCAGGAGTTGTCGACACCGAGTAGAGGTGAAGGCAGTGGGTTGTTTTCCCAAGTGCAAAAATTGCTTACGCGTTCTACAGTTGGTTTAGACGAGAAAACGGTGGTGGCCAATCAGGCTTGTCAGTGGGCCAGGAACAATATTTATTCGTTTGAAGACATTTGGTCCACAATGAAAGATTTTGAGCCTCTGATGCAGCAGCATGCTTTGTGGCACATGTCGAATACATTGATAGCGCTATGGGAGCAGGGGTACGGAGGAGTGGCTCCCGCGACCCTACGGGATATAAAAAATGGAGCTTATAGAGCTAACACTGGGGTGCGGGAGGTGATGCGCAGCTTAAAATCCATATTACAGTATAGAAATGAATTACCCTCTGCAGGTTCACCTCACTTTCCTGGGATACATCCAATGCGCGAGGTGCACCCTATTTTTCACCCTGAGGTCCCCGAGGTGGTAGATCCAGTAACGAACGCCATCACTAGGGTTCGTATAGATGCCCATTTTCAGGAGCAGTGGGTATATACACCGTGGAAGAGGAGTGAGGTGTTAGCTTTGAAGGCTCAGCTACCAGATTCTAGAAAGAATCCGACTGCCTATTATAAGGAATTGACGGAAGCTGCATCCTCAACTGTTATGACTTTAGCCGATATTGAATTATTTTTCAGGCTTTTGGTCCCGTGGACGTGTGGAGGCAGGTGAAGGGTACGGACCATGCAGAGGAGTTAGGTGGTACGTGGACGGAATTGCAGGATTGGGACAATAACGTAAGCCAGGGGAGAAGCCGAAAGCGGAGATTTTGGCATTGCCGGGGCGGATTATTAAGTATATGCACACTCTCATTCCCCCAAAGAAAGTGGACTGGGATAAGTTGACGGCATGTAGACAGAAGAAGGATGAGGCGGTCTCTGACTTCTTTACCAGGTTTGAGGAGACGTTAATGGACTTCAGTGGACAGGATATGTCACAGGATGGAGGGTTACGACTTTTCGTTAACAGGTTTGTAATGAACTTGTTACTGGAAATATCAGCAAGGTTACAAGCGTCGGAGAGTACGTGGACGACGTCCACTCCCTCTGGCATTCTTAGCATGGCTCAGTATTATGAACATAGAGAAAATGAGAGTAAGGACAAGCAGGAAAAGAAGGCCAAGGATTTGAAGACGAGGGTTTTGTTGCAGCAGGTATCTAGAGGTCGAGGAAGAGGTGCTTCGACTGCGACAGTGGGACGAGGGGGCGGTGGTTACGGTAGGGGTGACAACAGAGAGCGATTGGGACCGAATCAATGTGCGAAATGTAAGCAGGTGGGGCATTGGTGGAGAGATTGCCCTCTATTTCAGTCGAATGCTGGCAACGGCAGAGGGCGGGGCCGAGGTGATCCCCGGAGACAAAATGGACAGTCTGACGGGAGTGGGAGACAAGGAGGAAATTGTTTCGACAGTAATACGGATAGGCAGCATTTTCAGAGGGGAAGCGGACAGTACTACAATTATGACTATGCAATGGATGATTTGACAGGATTCTCTCATAACTAGGACAGCGTAGGACAGAGCGAGGGGCCAGTTTCTGTGGAAGTTGATCAACGGAGACCCTATGTGACTGCGTATTTATCAGGGTCCCAACAGAAATTTTTAGTAGATACGGGTGCTATGAAAAGTTCAGTGGCTCGTTCTCAGGTCCCAGGGGCGGGTCTGTCTGGCAAGAATAATATCTCCGTGGGGTTCTCAGGTACTCCGGTGATTAGCCCCATCTCCAAACCACTTACTCTTACGATTGGCCCTTTCACTGTTGATTCACCCTTTTTATTGACTTCCAATTGTGGCGAAAACTTGTTGGGTTTAGACTTACTGAAGAGGTTGCATGCCACCATCTATTGTTCCCCGGACGGTGTGTACCTTACGTTGGGTCCTACTGTTGCGCGTGCGCAACAATGTTTCTCCAAAGATGAGCCTTTACCACCTGAATTTGAAGGGGTCCCTGAGAGTTTATGGGCCAACAGTGATACAGATGTGGGAAGGATGGACATTGCCCCCGTGGCAATAAAGGTTAAGGTGGGAGCCCAATTGCCCAGAATAACCCAATAGACGAAATCTAGGGAGGGAGAAAAGGCCCTATTACAGATAATACAGGACCTGATTCGGTCTGGAGTAGTGGAGGAGAAGGATTCTAATATGTGTAACAGCCCTATCCTCCAGATTCTTAAAAGACGGTCACCCGATGCTAAAGATGATACACCTGATGTTTATAGGTTTGTGATCGACTTACGCCACATTAACAAGGTGGTGGAGCCTCAATACCCGGTGGTATCCGATATCACGACGATATTGACAATGATTCCCCCATCAGCTAAATATTTTTCTGTTCTGGATCTGAAGAATGCTTTCTTCCGTATTCCCGTACATGAGGATAGCCGTTATCTCTTCGGATTCTCATTGGCTGGCCGAAGTTTTAGATTTAAGAGAATTCCCCAAGGATAAACAGAGAGTCCTAGCATCTATAGTCAAGCACTAAAAGCACAATTGGATGATTTGGAACTCCCCGCAGGCAATGTTATGTTACAGTGCGTGGACGATATCCTTATTGCATCGGACACTGAGGAGGGTTGTCGGGGAGCTACGGTTAAATTATTACATCATTTGGCACACAAGGGTCACAAGGTGTCCCTTCCAAAATTCCAATATTGTCGAACGGAGGTAACCTACTTAGGTCATCTCCTTTCGAAGGAGGGGAGGAGGTTGACACCGGAGCGCATAAAGGCAATAACTAACATGGCTGTACCTAACACGCAGCGAGACCTCGTATTGTCGCCAGTGGATACCCAACTATGCCTTACTAACAAAACCCCTACTGTATCTGACTACTAAAGAGGTGCGCAAACCCTTGCCCTGGACCCCCGCATGTCAGGAAGCTTTCGAGTCACTAAAAACTGCTTTATGTTCTGCACCTGTTTTGGGAACACCTGATTACCAGAAGCCTTTTGTGCTTTATGTACACGAGGTGGAAGGTTGCGCGTTGTCTGTCTTAACACAATGTTTTGGGGGGAAGCAGAGACCTTGCGCCTACTTCTCTGCGATGCTCGACAATGTGGCAAGAGCGCTGCCGAGCTGTCTGCGCGCCACAGCAGCTGCTGCGGTCTCTATCAGACAATCGTCAGGGCTCGTCCTGGGTTCAGACCTCACAGTGATGGTACCGCATGCTGTGGACATTCTATTGAATAGAACGTAGACGCAGCATTTAACTAGTGCTCATCTTACTGGTTATGAAATGACCCTTTTCGCACCTCATGTCACGATAAAGAGGTGTGCTACTCTGAACCCTGCCACGTTGCTACCCATCCCATCAGACACAAAAGACGATGAAATACATGATTGTTTGTTTCGGACAGAAGAGGAGACGAAAGGGAGAATAGACTTGACTGACAAGCCCTTAGATGATCCAGATGGGGAGTTGTATGTTGATGGGTCTTGTTTTAAACTTGCAGATGGTACATCGACGGCAGCATATGCAATTACGACATTACAGACAGTAGTGGAGACTTCTAGAATACCTTATCATTCGGCTCAGGCTGCAGAAATAATAGCCTTATTGCGAGCGTGCGAATTGAGTGAAGGACTAGATGTGAACATCTATACTGACAGCCAATACGCCTTTGGCGTGGCTCATAGTTATGGGCGACTGTGGGCAGAACGGGGATTCCTAACATCACACGGACAGAGAATACAACACGGCCCTCTGATATTACGACTACTTACAGCATTGACGCTACCCAGACGACTGGCTGTGATAAAGTGCAGTGCACATAAGGCAGTGGTGGGCGATGTGGGACGGGGTAATGCTTTAGCAGACCAGACAGCAAAAGAGACTGCAAGGATGAAACTCCCACGAATGTTTGTGGCAGGGCCAGCTAGATGGGTACCAGACGTTAACATGTTTGCAGATACTGTACAGAGTGTAAAGAATATACAAGAAAAAGCGACCGAGGAAGAATTGAGGACATGGAAAGATGGTGGGGGGCGATTGGATTCTGATGAATGTTGGACACATGTGACCGATAAAAGACGATGGTTACTCCCAAATGCATATGTTCTCCCAGTGGTGACAATGGCTCATGGGCCGGCACATATTAGTGCCAAAGGTATATGTAAATTACTAGACCCAGTGTGGAGTAATAAGAATATCCCTAAAGTGGCGACTCATTTAGTCCAGCAGTGCATGGTATGTTTGAGGCACAATCCAGGAAAGGGAACGCCCGTACCAGTGGGAAATTTTGCACCCCCTTCCTTCCCTTTTGAGGTGATCCAGATGGATTATATTGAAATGGAAAGGGTTAATAATCTCAAATACGTTCTGGTGGTTGTATGCTCTTTTAGCAGATGGGTGGAGGCATTTCCAACAAAATATTGCACAGCCATTTCTACAGCTAAGATGTTGATAAAAGAATATTTTTCCCGCTTTGGATTGCCTAGGGTGATCTGGAGTGATAATGGCACATCCTTCAATGCTGAATTAATGAAACAGATATGTAAGGGCTTACAGATTTCTCAAAAGTTCCACGCGGCCCAACATCCTTGGGCCGCAGGACTGGTAGAGAGGTTTAACGGAACATTGAAATTGAAAATGGCCAAAATACAGGAGAGTACAGGACTCCGTTGGCCAGATGCTCTTCCTTTAGCCCTGCTTTCTACCAGAGTGACAGTTAATTCCAAAATGGGTGTCTCCCCTTACGAGGTAATTTTTGGCCGCCCGGCCAACGTTTGGGGAGTACCCAGACCCAAGTGTTTTTCTGAAATAGAGCATCCTCTGTTGATAGACTACTTGTATGCTTTGACTAAAGATCTCCGTTCTATTCATCAACAGGTAGCAGACACCCTGAAGCCATTGCCGGAGGGGCCCGGACATTCCATCCTACCCGGGGATTGGGTAGTCGCAAGAAGATATCAGCGGAAATCCTGCTTGGAGCCCAGATGGTCGGAGCCAAGACAAGTGCTGCTGACGACGCATACTGCACTTCGAGTTGAGGGCAGGAAGGCGTGGACCCATGCGACGCATGTCAAGAAGGTCCCCCTGCCGTTACCCTATGACAAATGGGTAAGCGAGGGCGTTGCTGATGAAGAGTGCGAGCAAGTGCCCAGTTACATCCCTTTCTCTGATGCCTCACTGAGGGGAGGGGAGCCAAGTGCAGTGAAGAGAAAAAAAGAAAAAATTGCAAGCTCCAATACTCCCATTGAGAATAGTGATCAGGCATCAACGGGTGCAACTCTTGCCACAGATACACCCATTTTGTTCACAGATCCTGAAGTGCGAGGGAGCACTCGTTATAATCTGCGGCCCAGAAAGGGAAAAGGCATAAGGGACTAAAACACTGGAAGAAGGGTTTAGTGGATGTGAGAAGTTGGCCTGATAGGTAGTGTTTCCAATTCTGGAACCACTGGTTATCAGTCCAAACAAACCCCAAAGATGTCAGGTTGTAAGTCAACCTTGTAGACAAGCTATCCTAGTGGTAGCATGGACTAAGCAGCCTTAAAGGCTTAACTTAAGAGGTCGTGTTAAGCGAGCTTGTTTTACCACATACAATCCTGTAATCAAATGAAAGGACACCACACAAGTATATATTATAAAAATATATGTATTTATTTCTAAATTACTCCCCAGTACTCTTTATGAGGAAAGGGGCACAAGCGTTAAATCAAAAGCACTGTTACACATAGAAAGTTGCACGTTTATGGATGAGGGCGGGTGGCCACTCAGACCATATATCAAAAAAGTGGTATAAGTAACACTTTACGAACAATGGTTAGGCCTAGGGCCTAGAGATTCGCTGGGAGCAGTCAGGACAAGCAATGAAGAAGTCGGGAGTAGCCCACAGGAGACGGGTGCAGCACGGAAAGTGCGGCGCGCACCAATGCACTGTCAATGGTGCGTAAAAGTCAATTAAAGTGAATAAAAAGATACTTCCGCTGAACCTAGGAACACAAAACTTTAGACACAGACCCTAGAGGTGTGTACCAGTGTAAAGACACCGGCGTTGCAAAGTTACCTCACCCACAGGCCGTGGGTGCACAGGGTCGAAGTGGCGTCGGGTTCTGTCACGCAGGTTCTGGGTGCTTGGAGCTGTTGCAGCTGCAGGCGCTGTGAAGCAGAAGTGTCCGGTGCGATCCAAGGGTGGATCGATGTAGAAAAGTACCTGAAAGCAGAGGGGACAGAGTCTGGGTCACTCAGCAGTGACCAGGGTGGAACCAGGACGGAACCAGGCAATGTCGGGCGCAATCAGGCAGTTGTCGATAGGCTTCTCTCCGCTGTCACGTGGGCTCTGGGGCATCTGCGACGTCCAGGAGCGGGTCACGATCTGTCCCACGTAGGCTCTCGCCGTCAGCACCGTCGGCTTGAAGATTGTAGCAAACAGCACTTGGCAAAAGCAATCCACGCGGAACCGGGAGATTGCTTATCACTCGAACCAGGAGGGTCAGAGTGGGTGCTCCTTTTTACAGGAGCTGGTGCAGATCTGGAGCAACCAGAAAAGCAAGTCGGATTTCAAAGTTCGTCGGCACAGGGGCCACAAGCCAGCTGGCAAGTGACCGGGCCAACGCGTCGAGCGCACACAAGCAGAAGGGCCCCACGCAGCACTCAGCGAGTGTGGAGGGGTGAGCTTTGGTGCAAGTGGAGCTCGGGGCTGGGGCTTCTCAAACCCCGGTGTACAGCTTCGAGGGTCACTCGGGGGCCGCACGGTCAGCGTCTCGTGGCCTTTTCAAGATGGCGTGCCCCACGCTTCCGGTCGCCTCCACGGGTCTCAGCTCTGCAGGGACTGTGGATCGGGCAGGTAGAAGGCAGGCAAGCTTGATCTCGTCGATCTCTGTCGCTCGAGTTCCGGCGGGAACTGCAACAAAGCAAGGGTCGAGGGCTGGATGGTGCCTGTTTGCACAGGGTGGTCACTCCTTGACCACAAGGGAGATTCTTCAGTCTTCTCACGTCGTGTAGAAAGTCGAAGGGTCCAGATTTCGTTTCTTATGTTTCTTCAGGATGATCTGAGGTCCGTTGGGACTGCTCCCCCTCTTATTCGAATCTAGGGGGTTGGACATCCTGCTAGGTCCCCTCCTATGGGTGGGACCCAGGAAGGGGGTGGTTACACCCCTCTCCTTTGATCCTGGCCGCGCTGGGACAGGGGCTGGGAGGCCCCAGAACCGGTTTGGCCGGATCCTGCAAGGGGCAGCCTTGTGCTCCCCAGGCAGTGTCTGGTTTCATTGAAACCTCCCTACTCCAATCCACTATCTCCTGTCTGGGGTGGTTTGACACCGCCCTGTGACAGGAAACTCTTTGTCCAGGCCTCCTCTGCCGGGTTTCGGTCAGCAGCAGGAGGTCAGACCCGTGTCTGTGGCAGGGGCATCCATTTTGTGGATCTGAGGCTCATTTTAAATCAACCGCGTTTCAGTAAAGTAACATGTCTTCTCCCTCTAGAAGGGTGGAATGCTATCCCCGTCGCCAGAACTGGCGAGGGGATAGTATTCCAATTCGTATGACACCTTACACGACATGTTTTGATAAAGCCAAACCAAAGTTGCTATATAACCGCGAGGATTATAATGCGCTTAAGAGTATATGGTATGGCCTTATCCCGGATCAGCTTAGGGAGTTGTTCCCGACAGCTGCAGACAGGCTCAGCTCATGCCAGAGCACCATCTCACATAAAACCACGCACTCTGCCTCCAGGATTGATGAGGCCTTCCATAGGAGTGGCTTACAGGCTATATATGTGTCCAGATATAGGTTTAGATATAGGTATACTATATCTAAGCAAGGGGTGATTACACCCACTTGCCCCAGCTGAGTGATCAGCCAGTTGTGTCAATTTAGATAGCCAGCCAGGGGTGGCAAAAGATATGCTGCAGCCCCTGGTAGGCCTTGGATGCACCTATGCCCTGGGCACCTATAGTGCTCTGTACAGGGGCTGATAAGGTGACCCAAGCCAATCTAGTTATGCACCTAGGGTACATGGAATCCATTTTACAGAGAGAGCAGATAGCCTGGGGCCCTGATTAGCAGGGAACCAGGCCAACTAAGTCGAAAACCAGCTAAACACAGGGCAAAAAATCTGGGGTAACCATAGTCAGGTAGCCACCTTCCTACATAACCCCCCCCCCAAACGAAAGGAGATAAGGCTATCCTTGGCCAGGTAAGCCTTTATTGCCTGAGTGGCCATATAAGGAAGTACCTGCACTAGCATGGGTACCCCCTGTCTCATGGTCCACTAAGCAGTCCCTCACCCTAGGGGTATTAGAGGGTCTCCACCATAGGGAATCACTACCTTGGGTGTGTTTATGCAAAGTTAAAGGCTGGTTTGGATATGGAGTATTGAAGTGAGGCTCCACTATTTTTGGACTCAACTTCCTCCAATTATCTTCCACCATGTGTGCCTTTCTTTCTTCAACTGAGTTGCACTGAGCTCTCAGGGTCAACCTCTGGCTACCTAAAGCTGGAGGCTGGGTCCCTCTGTTTGGCTTGCTGGAGGGACAGTTCAGGTTTGGGCCCTTTGGGTCCAAGGTTTGGCTGTGCCCAACAGAATCCATCTGTGGGAGGTCCCTAACTGTTTTCAAGGGGGCTCCCTCAGGAGTTTTTAAAGTTTTCACCTTACTAGGCCTACTAGTTTTGGTGCCCCTAATCTGTTGATGGGGGTGCTTTATTTGACAGGGGGCCCTCTGGGTCTCACCGTCCTTCTTGTCTTCTGCAGCCCTGGGCTGACTAAGGCAAGGTAGAGAGGGGCAGGTTACCTGCTCCAGACTGGATCCCACCTGAGAAGGGTCCACTGCCATCAGAGGCTCTGTCAGGCCAGGCCTAACAACCTCTGGGGCAGTTCCTTCATCAGGGGTAAGATCAGTTCCCTGAGGAGGCTGATCCTGTCCTACTGTCTGGTGAGGGGGAGATTTCTCTTCCTCCTCCATGCTCTCAGTTTGGGTGGAGTGATCCATCATTTCAGGCTTCACAACACACATATCTGTTTGAGTTTGGGCTGTGGCCATCACAGCCCCACCAACCTTTTCAGGAGGAGACTCAGTTTGGGTTTCTGCTGTTATCATAACAGCTTTGCTATTCTGTCTTGGAAGAGCTTCTGGTAAAGATGGGGCAGAGAGTTGTTCAGCCCTACCAACCTTTTCAGGAAGGACATCTTGAATTGGGGCTATAGCCAGTACAGCCCCACTAACCTTTCCATTGGAATTTACCATTCTAGAATGGATTTTCTGTTCAACCTCAGCCCAGGCTGAGATTTCCAAATCATTACCCAGTAGACAGTCTACAGGCAAGTTTGGTGACACTGCCACTCTCTTTGGGCCAATGACACCTCCCCAGCTGAGACTTACTACTGCCATGGGATGATTGGTTTGGATGCCATCAATGTTTGTTACCTGGTATGTGGCACCTGGTAAAAGTTGCTTAGAGGGGACTATACAGTCAGCCACCATGGTGATGCTAGCCCCTGTGTCTCTAAAAGCTTCAACTTTCAAACCATTGATGATGGGTTCCTGTCTATATTTGCTCAAGGTATTTGGGCAAACAGAGAAGTTGGCAAACCCCATGCCAGTCTCATAGACAAGATCATTTGGGGATGGGGACCTGGATAGGCCAGGGTCCCCTTGGGCTCCAAAAGTAAACCCACCCAGATTCCTGGGTGTGCTCCCACTTCCTGGGGGATTACTGCTGACAGTAACAGGAGGTGTTGGAGCTGGCTTTGGAGGTATGTTTTCTTTATTGCCATTCTTGGGACAACAGCTGTCTGTTTTGTAATGCCCAACCTGTTTACAGGCATGGCAATAAGGCTTTTTCTCTGTTGAAGAAGTGTCTTGGGACCCACCCCCCTTCTTGGAGTTTTGGGGCCCTGGGGAAGTGTTTTCTTTACTTTTATCCCCCACCTTATCTTGAGGCTTGGTAGACTCCTTCTTCTGGTTATTGTCCTGATTCTTAGGCCTAATCCTGGTTCTGACCCACTTATCTGCCCTCTTTCCCAATTCTTGGGGAGAGGTCAAATCTGAGTCCACCAGGTGCTGGTGTAAGAGCTGGTTCTGACAATTACTAAGGATCTGCTCCCTCATAATCAAATTATACAATCCTGTGAAGTCATGTACTTTGCTGCCATTCAGCCAACCCTCCAGAGCCTTAGTTGCACAATCAACAAAATCAGTCCAGTCCTGAGTCTGTGTCTTCTGGGTATCTCTGAACTTTAACCTGTACTGTTCAGTGGTTAAGCCAAACCCATCTATCAGAACACTCTTCAGGACTTTGTAATTGCTGGCATCCTCATGTCTGACAGTGAGGAGCCTATCCCTCCCTTTCTCTGAAAAGGAGTACCATAAGATTGCTGCCCACTGTTCCTCAGGAACCTGCTGTACCATGCAGGCTCTCTCCAGAGCAGTCATCCATTTGTGGATGTCATCCCCTTCCTGATAGGGGGGCACAATCTTTGTCAGGTTTCTACTATCATAGGACCTGGGTTTCTCTTTAGGAATTTTGCTGCCACCAGTGGCATCTAAGCCACACAATTTTTTCTCTCTTGCTAAAGCAAGTTTAGCTTGAGCCAAGGCTACCTCTTCTCTTTCTATTTGGAGTTGGACAGCCCTCATCCTGGCCCTATGCTCTTTTCTCTGGGAGGAAGTCATTCCTCTTTGAGATTCTCTTGAGGCACTAGAAAGGTGAGAGTCCCTTGACAGAGATCTCTCCCTTCTATTACCTGGGAGAATTTGGTTATGAGATCTGGAGTGGTGCTGGCCCCCTCCATTCCCATGTAGGTCCAAGTTGGCCTGGTTAAGCCTGGCAACCTGTACCTGGTTTCCCACCTGATCCTGATCTTCAGGCTCTTCTACATCAGAGCCTTCCTCTTCTTCTTCCTCCTCCACTACATCATCTTGAAGATCCTCATTCTCAGGGGAGTTTATCCCTTCCTCTGTTTCTAAGGGAGTCTGACTCACCTTATCTAGGTCATCCTTTTCTAGGAGAGCTACTAGGGAAGGAATGGTAGGGCCTCTGCCCTTTTTTAGCCCCCTGGCTGTGCACAAGGCACTCAGGTCTTTGTGGCTAAGGTTGTCATATCTGGATGTTGTCCCTATAGGATCAACTATTACAGGAGCAGAGCCTGAAGCTCTACCTGTATCAGACATGACTGCTAGTGAGGTGTAAGTGGTGCACTTACCTACACTAAGTGGTTTCCTACTGTACCTTGCTAGTGAGTTGTAGTCAGGGTGTGCTAATCCCTTTAATCTACAACTACTAAGTTCAGTAGAACTTAATATGCTAAGCTTTTTGATTTATATGTACCTAGAGGTACTTGATGTGATCTTTCAATTTGATAAAGATTGCAATGGTAAAACAAACAGCAAGCTCAAATCCGCACCGCTGCACACCAATGTGAGAAGTTGGCCTGATAGGTAGTGTTTCCAATTCTGGAACCACTGGTTATCAGTCCAAACAAACCCCAAAGATGTCAGGTTGTAAGTCAACCTTGTAGACAAGCTATCCTAGTGGTAGCATGGACTAAGCAGCCTTAAAGGCTTAACTTAAGAGGTCGTGTTAAGCGAGCTTGTTTTACCACATACAATCCTGTAATCAAATGAAAGGACACCACACAAGTATATATTATAAAAATATATGTATTTATTTCTAAATTACTCCCCAGTACTCTTTATGAGGAAAGGGGCACAAGCGTTAAATCAAAAGCACTGTTACACATAGAAAGTTGCACGTTTATGGATGAGGGCGGGTGGCCACTCAGACCATATATCAAAAAAGTGGTATAAGTAACACTTTACGAACAATGGTTAGGCCTAGGGCCTAGAGATTCGCTGGGAGCAGTCAGGACAAGCAATGAAGAAGTCGGGAGTAGCCCACAGGAGACGGGTGCAGCACGGAAAGTGCGGCGCGCACCAATGCACTGTCAATGGTGCGTAAAAGTCAATTAAAGTGAATAAAAAGATACTTCCGCTGAACCTAGGAACACAAAACTTTAGACACAGACCCTAGAGGTGTGTACCAGTGTAAAGACACCGGCGTTGCAAAGTTACCTCACCCACAGGCCGTGGGTGCACAGGGTCGAAGTGGCGTCGGGTTCTGTCACGCAGGTTCTGGGTGCTTGGAGCTGTTGCAGCTGCAGGCGCTGTGAAGCAGAAGTGTCCGGTGCGATCCAAGGGTGGATCGATGTAGAAAAGTACCTGAAAGCAGAGGGGACAGAGTCTGGGTCACTCAGCAGTGACCAGGGTGGAACCAGGACGGAACCAGGCAATGTCGGGCGCAATCAGGCAGTTGTCGATAGGCTTCTCTCCGCTGTCACGTGGGCTCTGGGGCATCTGCGACGTCCAGGAGCGGGTCACGATCTGTCCCACGTAGGCTCTCGCCGTCAGCACCGTCGGCTTGAAGATTGTAGCAAACAGCACTTGGCAAAAGCAATCCACGCGGAACCGGGAGATTGCTTATCACTCGAACCAGGAGGGTCAGAGTGGGTGCTCCTTTTTACAGGAGCTGGTGCAGATCTGGAGCAACCAGAAAAGCAAGTCGGATTTCAAAGTTCGTCGGCACAGGGGCCACAAGCCAGCTGGCAAGTGACCGGGCCAACGCGTCGAGCGCACACAAGCAGAAGGGCCCCACGCAGCACTCAGCGAGTGTGGAGGGGTGAGCTTTGGTGCAAGTGGAGCTCGGGGCTGGGGCTTCTCAAACCCCGGTGTACAGCTTCGAGGGTCACTCGGGGGCCGCACGGTCAGCGTCTCGTGGCCTTTTCAAGATGGCGTGCCCCACGCTTCCGGTCGCCTCCACGGGTCTCAGCTCTGCAGGGACTGTGGATCGGGCAGGTAGAAGGCAGGCAAGCTTGATCTCGTCGATCTCTGTCGCTCGAGTTCCGGCGGGAACTGCAACAAAGCAAGGGTCGAGGGCTGGATGGTGCCTGTTTGCACAGGGTGGTCACTCCTTGACCACAAGGGAGATTCTTCAGTCTTCTCACGTCGTGTAGAAAGTCGAAGGGTCCAGATTTCGTTTCTTATGTTTCTTCAGGATGATCTGAGGTCCGTTGGGACTGCTCCCCCTCTTATTCGAATCTAGGGGGTTGGACATCCTGCTAGGTCCCCTCCTATGGGTGGGACCCAGGAAGGGGGTGGTTACACCCCTCTCCTTTGATCCTGGCCGCGCTGGGACAGGGGCTGGGAGGCCCCAGAACCGGTTTGGCCGGATCCTGCAAGGGGAAGCCTTGTGCTCCCCAGGCAGTGTCTGGTTTCATTGAAACCTCCCTACTCCAATCCACTATCTCCTGTCTGGGGTGGTTTGACACCGCCCTGTGACAGGAAACTCTTTGTCCAGGCCTCCTCTGCCGGGTTTCGGTCAGCAGCAGGAGGTCAGACCCGTGTCTGTGGCAGGGGCATCCATTTTGTGGATCTGAGGCTCATTTTAAATCAACCGCGTTTCAGTAAAGTAACATGTCTTCTCCCTCTAGAAGGGTGGAATGCTATCCCCGTCGCCAGAACTGGCGAGGGGATAGTATTCCAATTCGTATGACACCTTACACGACATATTTTGATAAAGCCAAACCAAAGTTGCTATATAACCGCGAGGATTATAATGCGCTTAAGAGTATATGGTATGGCCTTATCCCGGATCAGCTTAGGGAGTTGTTCCCGACAGCTGCAGACAGGCTCAGCTCATGCCAGAGCACCATCTCACATAAAACCACGCACTCTGCCTCCAGGATTGATGAGGCCTTCCATAGGAGTGGCTTACAGGCTATATATGTGTCCAGATATAGGTTTAGATATAGGTATACTATATCTAAGCAAGGGGTGATTACACCCACTTGCCCCAGCTGAGTGATCAGCCAGTTGTGTCAATTTAGATAGCCAGCCAGGGGTGGCAAAAGATATGCTGCAGCCCCTGGTAGGCCTTGGATGCACCTATGCCCTGGGCACCTATAGTGCTCTGTACAGGGGCTGATAAGGTGACCCAAGCCAATCTAGTTATGCACCTAGGGTACATGGAATCCATTTTACAGAGAGAGCAGATAGCCTGGGGCCCTGATTAGCAGGGAACCAGGCCAACTAAGTCGAAAACCAGCTAAACACAGGGCAAAAAATCTGGGGTAACCATAGTCAGGTAGCCACCTTCCTACAGTGGACATTATCTCAAAAGAAGATTAGTGATAGCAATGGACTTGTAAGAGCCCTGGTGTTTGGCCGAAGATTCTGTTTCACGAGACATTAGAGTGGTGTCTGGGCCCAGATTAGTGCTCCTGAGTTGCGGCTGTTGTGCAACTTCAACGAGGGATTAGGGAATGAACAATAGAAGCCTACCTGTGAGGCTTTAATGGACACAGGAAAGAAGATCCCTTTCAAGGGTGAAGAACCCCTCTGGCCGGTTTTAGGACTGTCTGGGACAATTTTTATTAGTTTATTTTTTTTTTTGATTTTTGATAAGCGAAAATGTATCCCTTTGGTCGTCCTGTCCCTGATGAGGAGCAGCCTTTTGCGGCTCCTCGTAGACCTGAGCCTGCTTCTCCATGGTTGGCATTATCACGAAAAGGGAAAATAGTGCTCATCATAATAGTGCTTATTGCTTTCCTTGTGACTCTCAGAATACTGTTCTTTCTGGACAAGGCTTATCCTGTACATGTGTTTGCCCCCACACCTTCTGCCATTCCCGAACATAACATGATCACCGTTGATTATGGTGAAAGAAGTTTGCGAAAAGGTTATAAAGATAATGTTTTTATTAAGACTTTACATCATGCTCATGCCGTATATAACGTCACAGATTGTTGGGTGTGTGGGTTACTACCATGTGCTGCTTATAAGAAGGACAGATTTCTAGCACTTCCTTTGACACCAGTGAATAGTTGCATGGGGTGGTACACTTTGATTGGTATGATCAAATATTTCCAACAGCCAGATTTCCTAACTCCTCGACTACAAGACAGAGGATCTACTATGACAATGCGAGTTCATCCTATGCCCCCTTCTTCCCTTGGACGGTTGTATACTGATGGACGTTTCGACCAAAGATTTTTGGAGACATGTGAAAAGAAAGTAGGACGATTCTTGACTCCCAACGACACTGACAAAGTTAGAGAGAGTTTCCTACAGTTAAATTCCTCCCTGTCTTATAGACACCCGCCAAAAGGGAATGGTAGCAATAAGTCTTTGGTGCCCTTAGCAGTTGTAGGACAGACACCATTCTTTTGTATAGAGGGAAGGGGTCCTATCAAGGTTGGGAACAGTTCCTGCAATGTGACAGCATCACTACGCCTGCCCCTTAGCCCTTCTCTGGTCACGCCTCCCAACATCTACTTTGTGTGCGGGGACAATGGGTACTTGTGGTTGCCTGAAGGTTGGGGTGGGGTCTGTTATCTAGCTTATATGATTCCACCTGTGTATGTAGCACCTTCTGATTATCATAAAACTCACCGTAGGTTCCCAAGCTCGCCAGATCAGCGTAAAAGGAGGGCACTTCAGGTTGATGACGTAGACCAGACAGATACTTCTTTGCAACAATGGACAGATTTTTCTAAGGGCCTTTTGCATTTCTGGGGTCCGATATTTAACTGTAGGGCCATCCGTCGGTTGTCAAGGGTGATGGAGAAAGTAGTGATTACTGAAGCAGACATTGCTACTAATATGTCTGTTGAGATTCAGGCTATGAGATTATTCACGATACAGAATAGGATGGTGTTAGACGTCATCCTTGCTGATAGGGGTGGGGCCTGTCGAGTCATTGGGTCGTCTTGTTGCGTGTATATTCCTGACTCAGCTCCGACAGTTAACTTAGCAGTACAGAAACTCCATAGGTTAGCGACTGAACTTCATCAGGATAACGGGACATGGTCACTACAAGGGTGGCACTGGGGTGTTTTCTCCTCCTGGGGTTGGAAAATACTGATGGGACTAGTTGGAGTAGTGAGCGTACTCCTGACATGCTGCCTTTGTGTTTACTGCCTTCCCCCATGTTGCTCAATGTGTGCTAGTAATTTGCGACCCTCCAAAAAGGTGACTGGTCAATATCCTGCCTCCACTGCTATTGAACTCCCGGATGTTCGTTGGATGATGCTCATAGACGATGATATTTTTGATTAAGGTATGCCCCGCCCCTAGAATGGAATGTAAAGGCACTACCTTTTAGCTAATAAAGGCTACGCTCCAGTTAGCCAAATGATGCTAAAAGGAGGGTCTGATAGGTTTCACTTTTCGTTGCCCCGCCCATTGCCATTTACATATGCAAGTTAGCATCATGTGTCTAACTGATGAAGTATACACTTATGCTCTTACGATATTTTTACTGCTTATGTGATTATTAATTTATATGTGTGATGATATTTGGTCTCCTTAGCTTAGCTCGTGTGCCTCCATTTTGTGTATTCCTCTGTGTCTGCGAGTCGCACTCGCTCATCTACCCCTCCCGTAGGAATAAGAAAATCACTAATGCAGCAGTTTTCGTTTCTCAGCTAACTGTGGCCGAAACTAACAAGTTTCTTATCAGTAGTGTTCTCATGCGCCAGAGACGCCGAGGCCCGGCTCCGCGGCCTTGGGCAGAGATAGCCAATGTATCCCTCGCAGGTGCAGATGCCTCTTGTATGATGCCATTGTTCCTCTCTCTGGGGTTCAGTAATTTTCCAGAAGGGGCGTGTTTTTATTCCACTGTACCATGTTATAATGTGTTGCTATGATGATATGAGAAAGTCCTCTCGGCGCACTCTTAGGGGTGAGGTCGGACAGGGCCCTCTTATATGGGAGTTTGTGGCCTAATAAATTTACCTTGTTTATTCTTCTCCACTGTCCGGCTGACTTCTTACTGAGTAACTATAGGTGAGTGTGGCAAGTCACTCGGGTGGATTTGAGCCACGCTTATCAGTGCTCTGGCCACATTGCCTCTCTTGTCTTTTAATTAACTTCTCCAAAAAACCCCGAATTTCCAGGTGGTCTTTCACCTGGTGACTCTGGGATTCCCAGATCATGGATATGATTTTGATTTGAATGAACCATGAACTATCATGGGGACTTGAGAAGAATATTAGTATCTCACAAAATCCAAACTTGATGGCAGGAATGTCCAGCTTCCTCAGAGAAACCATGTGCTGCACAAAGAAAAGGTATGTGTATGTGTCTTGCACCTATGGTCAATCCCTGTAACTGTGTACTTCCACACCATGGCTGTCAACATTGCAAACTGAGCCCCAACATCAAAATTGTGTACACTGATTTGCTCCATTTTGGAAACAAAAAGCATTACAGATATTAGATTCTAAATTTGAAACCTTAATGCCAACTTAAATAATGAAACCACAAAGACGGGGAGGCATTGCCAAACATCCACAGTCCACATGGGCATAGTATGAACAAACAATCTTGTTCCAAAGTCTCTTGTGTATTTAAGTGTAGTTTATTGATATTTTACTCAATTCATAATCTGACTCCATAGCCATATGAATGCTTAAATGCCGAAACATGTTTCGCAAATCAAAATCGCTTCATAGGGGGCAACACAATACATTTTGCATCGTATTTAAATTCACTCCCTATTTCTGACGTCTTAGTGTATAGTCTTAACCCCGCACTAGGCAATCGTTTGTTTCATCCCCTCCTTACCTTTCCCTACACTTCCTTGCAGTAATTACATTTTTTAAATTCATACCACCCTTCTACTGAAGTTTATTTCTCACAATAAATGTATGTTTAGGGAGCCAGTGTTTGTCTTGCTCTTAGATTTACACACGTCTCCGTAAAAAAGATAAAGAACAGTCATTACACAAAAGCAAAGTGAATGAACTTCACCCCAAAAATAAAGTGTGAGCACTACATGGCAAATATAAGGGTCCTCATGTATGAGACTCCTTGCGCCTCCGGAACGTCACTTTTTGTGACGGTCCGTTGCGCAGAAGCCTGCGTGATAGAAGAAAAAGCCTCTTGTGATTATTTTTGAACAGAAAGGTTTCCGTCCCTGTACAAAAATAATCAACCCCTACAGAGCACGCACCCTTTCACCATGGTGCAAAGGTGCCTGCGTTGGCGCAGGCAGCCGATTGTGTGCTGTTGCAGGGGAAAAGGACAGGAATGCGCTGTATGTTATAGATGCAACACATTTCTGCCCTTTTCTTTTGCCGTAGGGAAGCGCAGCAGGAATGCCTGCTGCTCTGCCCTATGGCAAAACCTCATAAATGAGGCCCAAAGTGTATATGCCCCCCCTCCCCAAAACAATGTATATTCATTAAACCCAACATAAAATACATAAGCTACCCCTTTAAAATCTGTGTTCCATCCACCCAACTCCAAAGTAACGAAAAAAACATGCCAATGTGTCCGTTTTTTAGCAATTGCTGCAGGCACCTAGAAGGAGCGGCAGCCGTCAGACATCTTGGAACTGGTGTCTTAGCACTACCAAGGAGTGGGGCTCCCACAAAAAGGTTGGCCAAATCTGCTGATGTGTGCAGTATGAGTTTCAACTGGTGCCAGATTGCTGTTGAACTCTGATTTGCAAAGAGTTGTATATTGATATGGGTACCTCTGGAATGAGGAGAAACCCACTAGAGGAAGACACATTACAAACATGTGACTTATTGGCCAATATTCCTTCTGACATTAAGAATAAATGCACAGAGCCTTCATGAACAATCTCACGAGTACAGAATTACAAAATGTGTTTCAGAAACCTTATGACTCTAAGTCTCTGCATTAGTATGTACAATTGTGTAGTAAATGTTAAAAACTCTCTGCCATCCTCAAAAAGATACCACTGGCCACATGGATCTTGTCCAATTTCTATTTCTTCTTAACCTCCGACCCTACAAATGGCTTTGACACATAACTCATCAGTGGTGTACTTGCTACCTCATGGTGATGGGACTAAAGATTCGGTCTACATATTGCATCAGAGGAGAAGACAGAGCAGGACTGGATGCCAGGGTAGGTGTGGGTACAGGTGTAATGCTCTGAATGTTACTGGGAGGAAGAATGTAAAGATGGGACCCCTGTGCTTTAAAAATAAAAAGGGGAGAGGAAGAAGCAACTTTTACAAGGCAAATTAAGGCAGTCACCCCCCTCAAAACCCTACCACACCCAACAGGGTGCACTATTTAATGAGGAAATCTCAGCCAGTGAGAGAAATTGTATGTATTTAAGGCTTTTCCAAAGTGCCACACAACCTTGTTAAGTCACCTCAGGGTTCTTGACTAAGATATCTTATGTTAAGATGAAAAGAGCTTTCCATGTAAGAAGTGACTTCAAAACAAGTGTAATTAGCTTCGAATTAAGGTAGGGTCAGCATTTAATTTATTAAATATGACAATAATAATAAGTGCATGGGGTGCCAATATTTTTTCAGGACCTACCGCCTGCACTGCTGAATGCTGCGGTTGCCTAATATAACTAGACTGCCTTGCCTTAATACCAATTCAAGCCTTTTTCTTTGACCTTACTACATTTCATGTCTCTTTACCTCACTCTTACAAATAGCAGCCATTTTACAACATCCTCATTCCTCACTCCCCATCCCTACTTCTCATCCCTATTTCTCATCCATCACTGCTACTTCTCTTCCATCATCCCTTCTACTCATCCCTGCTTCTCATACCTTCTTCTAATCACTCATCCCTACTTCTCATCCCTGCTTCTCATCTGTACTTCACACCCATCATCCCTACTTCTCATCCCTCATCCTGCTTCTCATCCCTACTTCTCATTCATTATCCCTACTTCTCATCCATCATACTTACTTCTCTTCCATCATCCCTACTTCTCATCCCTGCTTCTCATCCCTACTTCTCATCCATCATCCCTACTTCTCATCCATCACCCTTACTTCTCATCCATCATCCCTAATCCTCAACCATCATCCATCATCCCTACTTCTCATTCCTCAGTCATACCAACACACTTTCAATCTCAAGAAACACCCCTTCACAATGATTGCTTGGCAACAGCCAATCATAGTTAAGAGAGTGGGGTGCGATCCATTGTACTAGATACTTAAAAAATAGCCTTTTCATTGCACATACTGGTTGGGAGAGAGAGGAGAGAAAATACAACTGGTGTTTGCTTCCAGAGAATCCAAGGATGTACAACATTTCATTTTATGTGGGTAAGTGTTTTTCTGTTACATAGGCCGCTGTGGAAAGCTCTGACAGTTCCGGGATGACAAGGGGCTTCTTTCCTGAGCCACAAATCAACATTTGGAGAGAGGGCTATAAAGTTCATCAAACCTTTTTCTTGTTTCAGTTTCATTGCCCAGGCCTTGCTCTTCCAGGTTTCCTTCACAACTAAGCCCAGCACATGAAATCTACAAACTGCTAGGAAAGAAAAATGCAGCTCTCAGAGCTAAAGGCAGCCTTAGACTAAAACATGTTCTTTGTTACAAATAAAATTGAAACCAGAAAATGCTTTGATACACTGTATTACCTTGTCTCCAAGAGTTGATTCTAAACATTTTCTTTGTTACAATAAGAATCTGAAGCCAGAGAAAGTTTCTGATTACCTGTATACCAAGTGTTGATTTATAGCCTAAGCAGAAGACCCTTGTCATTTCCAGACCATCAGGACTTTTTGCAAAGGCCTGTGTAAATAGAAAATCACTTAAATAAAATGTTGTACATTCTTGCATTCACTGGAAGCAAACTGCACAGTGTGATCAGAAGGCTGTTTTTTGCAGTGGATACGCCAATAGAATGAAGCCCTCTCTCTTAGATTTGAATGGCTGTTGCCAACCAATCAATGTGAAGGTGTGTTTCACAACATTAAAAGTGTGTTGGTATAACTGAGGGGTGAGTAATGAAAAGTAGGGATGATGAATGAGGTATGAGAATTAGGGATGAGACGTAGGAAAGATGGATGATGGATTAGCCATCAGGATGATGGATGATTCATTAAAAGAAGGGATAAGAAATAGGGATGTTGGATGACGGTTGAGAAGTAAGGAATCAGATGTATGGATGATGGATGTGGAGTAAGGATGATGAATGAGAAGTAGGGATGATGGATGAGAAGTATGGATTATGAATAAGGCTCCCTGTTTTCCGTTTTTACAGATTGTTACAGATAAATACAGACAGAATACAATGTGTTTTCTGTCTGCATTTATTTTTAAAAGTGGATAAATACAGAAAATGTTGCTTCTTTTAACTAACTCTCCATGTTGTCTTTCATGAATTAAAGGCCAGCAGCTGAGCAGATGGACAGCATGGGAAATTAAAAAAACAGGATGAAATTTCTTTAAATAACGGCATATGTCAAAATTAATTTATGTTATATTGCTAGTATTTACTAGTGGATGTATCGTTATGTAATATTTGGCAGCTTAAATAATTAAAACACAACAGACATCAAAGTATGAGTACACGTCTATCAGTTAAATAAATATGGAAATGTACAGTTTACAACTTCATTTATAAGCAAAACACAAATAAATATGGATAAATACAGATAAAATGGGCAAAAAATAAATGTGGATGAATACAGACAGAAATGGCCTAAAAATAAATACCATAAAACCGGGAGCCCTAATTATGAATGAGAAGTAAGAATGATGGATAAGAAGTAGGGATGAGAAATAGGGGTGATGCATGAGAAGTAGGGTTGCAAAGTAAGAATGATGGATGAGAAGTAGGGATTATGGATGGAAAGTAGGGATGAGAAGTAGGGATGATGGATGAGGAGTGGGGATTAGAAGCAGGGATGAGAAGTAAAGATGATGGAAGAGAAGTAGGCATGATGAGTTTTCATCCCTGGTTTCTCCCTTTCTCACTGTTTGCCCACCTGTCTCTTTACCCTTCTTTGTCCTTTTCTGCCTTGCTCTACGTCAGCGTCTGATGGAAAATAAGTCCCTATTCACAAAAATAGGCAAAAGTGCCCACCATCTGCAGTTCCCGGTACAAGTTAAGCAATGGACACATCACATGATTACACAAACCGTGTGGTATAAGAAAGCCACACCAGGAGCTCAGTAGTTCTCTACTTAGTCTCTGTACCCAGCTGAAGAGACTGACATATGCACAGAAAGACATAGAAGACAAATTGCAGAACCTCCTTCTGCCTGGGTAGTAAACACAAAGGACAGACAGGAAGAACTATGGTATAACTCTCCTCCAAGAGACAGGGAATAAAAAATTAATGCACTGAACCCTAAGGTGGACATTTAATGTGATGGAGCCATACTATGTCTTGAATCCAAATACAGGTCGAAAATCAATGTATTCGAGTTGGAACAGGAGAGGCGAAATTCAATGGTAGAGGGGGCGATTTCCCATGGCTGATTTACAAGCAGCGCTCAATACACTTACTGTGCTCCACATCAGCGCGGATATGGTCTTTGCAAACGTACAGGGGAAAAAATATAATTCAAGCACTTGGCAGGACCTTAAAGTGATTTACAACATTTTGCAGGCAAATCTCGAAGAACCCAAGTCTAGGGAAAAGTACACGCTGGGGATATGTTCCTTTGTATAATTGTATGTGGGAAATTCAAAAGCAAAAAAAATAAAATCCACTGGTTCATTAATAGGTAAACATAGAATGCTACATCCACCGATTTCTGAAAGTGGGAAATAAAAACACTAACCTCAATGATTTGAAGTAGTGTCAATAAAAAAAATGGATGTCAGCCTATTTGTGAAAGAAGCATCGAAAAACTCTCACTTCGGGAATTTGTGAAATTGAAAGTAAAAGTGCCCCCTCTACTGATTGGTGAAAGAGGAGCATAAAAAAGCCTTTGTTGATTTGTGAAAGTGGAAAATAAAAATGTCACCATTACAAATTCGAGAAACTAGGGGCCAGATATGCAACTGTTATTTGCGGTTGCAAATGGGAAATTGTCCCGTTTGAGACCGCAATAAAGGGTGGTGGTATGTACAAACGATATTTTGCACGTTGGTGACTCGCAAAATAGTCGTTACGAGCCGCTATTAGGAAGGGACGTGACAAGGGCGTCCCTTCCTAAAAGTGAGTCAGAATGGCATGTACCATTGTTTTGCGACTGCATTTGTGGTCGTAAGAAATTCGCAGTTCACCCCCAACTTCAAGTAGGTGGTAAGCCACTCACAAATGAGAGGGGGTCCCCAGGGGACCCGTTTGTGAATGGATGCAAAAATATTTTTTAAGAGTTGGCAGTGGTCCCGGGGATTTTCATTTTATTTTTAAACGCATCCCGTTTTCCTTTAAGGAAAACGGACTGCACTTGAAAAAAAGAGTTGCTTTATTGAAAAATCAAACAATGACATTCCCAATGGCTTGCAAATTGCGACCTGCCTTATGAATATTAATGAGGCTGGTCCCTTGCGACCCAATTGAGAATCTCAAACAGTGTCTCAGACACTGTTGTACCATCCATTTTGCAAGTCATAAATTGAGAGGCCGCAAAACTACGCAATTTGCAGCTTGCAAAATGGAATGGTCGTAAATTTGGCCCTGGGATACTAAAAAAGGGGTCCCCACATTTTAATTAAAGTAGAAACTAAAATACCACCTTCATCAATTTGCCAAGGTGGAAAGTAAAAAACTTTTGCCACGATTAGATCATAAAAGTTGAACATTACAATGCTATTTCCACTAATTTGGAAAACTGGTAAATAAAAATTAGAACTTCACCAATATTCCTTTCTTATTCACCATCCACCTAATCTTGTTACTAGACTTGATTAGATAGTTCACCCTCACCTGCTACAATTATGTAGATGATATGCAAATTACAGCACAATGGAGGTTCTGGCAGAATTATAAAGATTGCTTCCATTTTTTAAACACATACATGATCTACTGAACACTTTAAAGTCACGGATCATGACCTATAGACAATGGCATAAAAACAAGCCTACTGCCACATCGCCCAAGTAACTCAATGCTCCTCTAACTACAAAAAAGAGGTAAAGAAACCTAGGGTAAACCATGGATTCAGACCTATCTTTGATACCACTTGATACCATAGACAACACCTTCATCACAACAAAAACACTGCAACACTTCTTCCCATACCTTGGATACCTACAAAATCTAACATCTATTATCATGCTTGTAAGCTTCAAGCGTGCCTCTGCCAACAGCCTATAACTCAGCACACAGTTTTATTATACACTAAACTACAACTGATCGAAAACACTGCCACAAGACTCCTTCTCTGCCTTTAATCCAAAGATTCCAAGACACCAGTTCTGTAAGAGCACCACTGAGTACTTGTAGCTAGACAAATGATTTCCAAGGCACTTTGAATCATCCACAGAGATTCCAGAGGAAAAGGCCCACCATACCTAAATGTTAAATTCAGGCAACAAACAAAATAAAACAATGCGCTCCAGGCTTGCGCCACATATCATCATACAATATTGCTATAAGAAATCCATAGTAACCACTCTTTTCTGAGTACCAACTGCCAAGCTCTGGAACTCAACACCAGAAAACATTTGAAGCACCAGAAGCATGTACAGTTCCGAAAAGACTATTAGCAAGATAGATAACTACACCAACCCATAACCTGGAAAACAATGTGGAAAAATAATCACTCTTTTAAGTTCAAATCCAGCCAATTGATATGAAACAACCCAACCAGCACACTCTTCCAATATCTGCAAACAATAAAACTGTTTATTTACATGAAAGTTGTGAAGAGCTGAACTATGTCTAGCCTGTGTGTTACACATGGTCTGTAGGGATGTATGACGGTACGACGCGTACCGTCACAACGCGTGCTTTAACAACGCGTCCCTTACAACGCAAGTCGTTAACAAGACTTGCGTTGGGGGCCCGGATTGAGAATAGTATAATTTACTATTCTAACACGAGTCCCCGTGGACACTAGGGAAGGTGTTGGAATAGTAGATATACTATTCTTAATCCTCTAGCGCCCTCCGGCGCAAGTCGTGGTTACGACTTGCTTTGTAATGGACACGTTGTTAAAGCCTTGCAGAGTAAAATCCATGTGGTAAAGGATGTTTCCCGGGCTGTAGTAACCTCTGCTGTACATAATGGGGGAAATGCAAGTCACCAAGGAGTTTTGTGACCTATAGGAAACACGGTTGTAGGCTGAATTTCTTCACACAGTCAAGGAAATCCGAGGCAACTTGCAATATTCTTTTAATGATTGGTAGAGGATAGTGTATTCCTTTTAATATAGTCACCCTTTCAAAAAAACTTGGTGTCTTGCTTTTTCATGTTCACTGCAGATCAGAAGACTAAAACTAGAATTTGTACTGGAAGTTAAACAGAACAAAATATAATTTAGTAATATTTGTAAAAAGATATTAAAATCAGTAAATCAGGTAAAAAAATGCTGTGGCTCAGATTGTGTAGAAGCAAGCATGCCCTGGGTGGCTCCATAAATTTGGAGTAAAGAAATGCAGCACGAATCGCTAAGTTGCCTTACTCTGTGCGAGGGAAACGTTCCATGGGCATTATGTGCGTGTTCCCACGCAACTCCCTTGGTTTTTGGCACATTCCAAGATTTACCAGAACTGGTAAACCTGGGAATGTGTCAAAAAGATGTTATCCGTCCCAGGAAAGGCGTAACGAGGAGAAATATCTTTATTTCACCTTGTTGCTTCCTCTTTCAATGTGTGCTGCACACAAAGAGGAATATGCCTCTTAGGGTTGTTTTTGTGCAGGAAGGTGTCCCTTACTGCACAAAAACAATCCTGCATGCAATGCAAGCACCCTTGCACCATGTTTCTGGAGTGATGTCACCGTCAAAGATCTGGTCACTGGAGTGATGCCACATTCAGGGCTTTTGTTTTTGTAATGATTCATCATCAAAAGTCTTATTGTTATATATTGATGATGCCACAATCAGAGACGTGGTTCCTGGAATGATGTCATAGTCATAGCCCTGATCATTAGAGTTATGGTGCCATTAGAGACCTGGTTCTTCAAGTCTGTCATAATCAGTGGCCTGATACTAGGGTGCTGTTATAATCCATGGTATGATTACTAGAGTGATTGCACAATTAAGGGTCTGGTTTCAGGATGTGATAAAACATTTATGGGCCGATTCCAATCTCGTTTGGAAAACAAACCAAACGACTCATGTCCGGAAATGTTTTCCGGACGACTCGGTTCTGGGGAGTCCGACCGAACAAGTACGATGCATGTGAATGCATCTGGATACGATTCGGTCGGACTCCCATTGACTTCAATGGGAGTCTGTGTACCAAACTCGTACACAGGCTCCCATTGAAGAAAGGGGTGGTTGGGGAAAATCATTCACCCTGTGGCGGGCTCCCCTTGGTGGCTGCCACACTGTGCATGGCCTGAAAGGGGGGGCCCATGGGTACCCCCATGTGCTCGATTCGGAGGGCCCCAAGTGAAGGGGAGCCTGCTGCTACAGGCACCCAAAGACTGATTCCAGCAGCCTTTTTGATCCGGGCAAACCGAATTGTAAAGGCTGTCCAAATCGTTCATTGTACTTGCTCGCTTGGAAAACCTACTCTATAGAGCTGTATGATTAGGCTTTCAGAACCAATTCCATCAGCGCTCAGGCTTTCCAGACATCGTACTTGGTTGTTCAGAACTGAGAGCGAATCAGTCTGGAACAAGGGCTACGGATCAGTTTAGGCAATTTCAAATCTGATCCGGAGCCCTTCCGAACGAGATCGGAATTGGCCTCTTAGATGGAGTCCATAGAGTTTGTATCATGTTCTTGGTTGATGTCAGATGTCATAGATTGTCACAATGTAAAGTCAAGGTCCCCAAATTGTTCCCTCTTCTAATGTCAGGTACCGCGAGTGAACTCAGAATCCAACATCACACTGCTTAAGTGATCTCACAGAGAAACATCATTATTCTGAAGAAAAATCCAGAATCTGGTGTCAGTATCAAAAATGAGGTTCCTAAAGTGATATGCCACTTTGATACCAGACTCCTTAAAGTATCTCATGGTTTATGTAAGGTTCCTGAATCCTTGAGAACCATCACAGTCAAACATCAGATAACTGCAGAGATGTCACATTCAGACGTTAGGCTCCAGATGTGATGAAACAGTCAGATGTAAGGTTTTGGGAGTGATGTTAAAATCATACAGGTACTTTAAGTGTATATGCAAGGTATCTGAAATAACGTATTAGTAATTATCAGGTGCTGTTTTACCAAAATATTGAGAAAAAAATATTGTGGGCTACAAATATCGCAGCCAGAATACTGTGAAGTAAAAAATATGATGACATTTAATATTGAATATAATTTTTAAATATAGTGCTACATAATATAGTTCTACATAATAGTGTTTTATTTAATATAATTGCATAAAATATAATTTTTAATTAGTTTGATCCATACTAGTTTTTTTTAGAACCAACGACACATGAATCTGCTCATCTCAAATGTCTGTTTCTTTTATGCTTAAAGCTTAAGGTTCAGTTTAAAGACTGTGCTGTAAACATGGCAAAAGGCTTTGTCAATCTAGCTTGGTGAGGATGGCACGTTGCTAATCCTATGCATAAAAACTCTGCTGGGGAAACATGCATTTTAGGTGAATAGATTCTGAGTGTTGGTGGTGGTGTAGTGTGCTCCATATAAAGGAGCTGCTATCCTCCTAAACTTTGGAACTTCCCAGAATTCCCTGCATTCTTTTTTGCATACTTTTTGCAGCCCTCTAAGCCTGAAAGGGTAGCGTCTTAGCTTATACCAGTTGCTCCCTTGTGTCTGGACAAAGCAATACCACTCTGATGAGCTCTAATTAGAGTAAAAAATGTGTCACAGTTTGCTTTTACTCTTTCCAGGTTGGCTTGGATAGTATTTTACCACTCCAAAGCTTTAATGCTGTGCCTAGAGTGGTAAAAGGCTTTTTTAATTTTTCAACGTGGCTAGCACTTCATAATCCAATGCCTAAAGACTTTGCTGAGAAAAAGGCAAAAAGCTTTGCTACTCTCTAGCTCAACATGGATGACACTGTGCTAATTCTATGCTTAGAAGCTCTACTAAAGAAACAGACATTTCCGATGAGAAGATTTAGGGCCACATGTACAACCGTTGTAGTGGTTGCAAATGACAAATCGGGCAGTTTGCGACCGCTAAATACGTCCCTGCCAGGTACAACCCTTATTTTGTGATTCAGTAGCCTATTACCGACTCGCAAAATAGGGTTTGTGATTTACTATTAGGAAGGGGCGTGCTAAGGGCGTTCCTTACTAATAGTGACTCGCAGTGCCTTGTAAGAATGTTTTGACACCAAAATGCGCTCGCAAAACATTCACATTTTACCGCCAATGGAAAGTTGGTGGTAGATCAGTCGCAAATGTGAAGGGGGCCCCAAGGGACCCCTCCCCCTTTGGGAATGTGGGCTCAAATATTTTTTAAGAGCAGGCAGTGGTCCCACGGACCACTGCCTGCTCTTAAAAAATGAAACAGAAACTTTTAGTTTTTTTTAAACGCTTCTCATTTTCCTTTAAGGAAATTGAGTTGCATTTTAAAAAAAACTGCTTTATTGAGAAAGCAGTCACATACATGGTGGTCTGCTGACCCCAGCAGGCCACCATCCCTGTGAGTGCCAAGTTGCAGTTGACTATCACCAGGTTCCAGTTAACTATCACCATCACACACCATACCATCTTTAAGTTGACTATCATAATGCTCAAAAAAGCACTCGTCAGCATGACACACCCAACAGAGCACATTCGACAGAACACCCTACACACACCCACAGCATATTCGCTCTTTTGTCAGCTATAGCAGTACCCAAGAGAACTCTTTACTTGCACCTTACAATACCCACTACACAGCACCTTTCCAATTGCACCTTTAATTCTCCTTCCTCAAAAAGAACACACTAGGCAGGCCCCAGCAACCTCATGCACACCACAGAGCACCCAAGTTATAGGGTTTGTAAAGCACTGCCAACTCAACAGCATACTACCACACCACACCAACATACACCTTAGAACAATACAGTTACAATTGGCATACACCTGCCACACCCAAACAACATTGCATCATAGTTATTTTACCAGACTAGTGATGCTATCCAGAAAACATTCACACGCTGGGCAATTCACCACCAAACACCCAAATCAACAAATAAATAATACATTTTTAGTAAATGGGCCAATGCATAAAACACACTACAAAGATGTTTGACAGTCTCAAATTCCTTTTAAGTTCAAACTGACCAACTTAAACTATTAAAAATGAGCTATTCATCACACACAAACAAGCAGCCATACACTTCGGCTGAAAGGAAATGCCAGCACTTTAGGAAAAGATTCAGAAAGTGCCACAATGTTAAATAAACTGTAGTCAAATTTGGACAAATGCTGATCACATAACATGTAGATTCAGAGGTGAGGTTCCTGGAGTGAAGTCACAATCGCAGTTCAGGTTCAGGGAGTGAGTTTGTAACAGGCATTAGGTATCTAGAGTGCTCTCACAGAAGTCAAGTTCCTGGATTGTTGTCACGGTAGCCATCAGGCTCCTTGAATGACGTCATAGTCAGATATGGGTTACCTGTAGGGAAGTAGCCACCAGGCATCAGGTATCTGGAAGCAAATCACAGTCAGACATCAGTTCACGGAGTGACGTTATAGTCAGATATTAGGTACCTGGAGGGATGTCACAGTCAGAGGACACGTCCCTTGAATGTAGTCACAGTCAGACATCAGGCTACTAACCCGAAGTAACAGTCAAATCACAGGTTCCTGGAGTCTGGCCACAAGTATTTGAAGTCTAGGGCCAGATGTACCAAGAATAGAGTCAGTAAAAGTGGTTCAATACTGCGCACTGGCTTTTACTGAATCCATTCTTGTTTCGCAAACCGACACATGTACTAGTAGGCCAGCTCACAAAAACCTGATTTGTAGTGGGTCGCAATTCAACCTACATCATGAATATTAATGAGGTAGGCCGCAAATTCAGACCATTATGAATCACAGGGATGGTGGCCTTCTGAGGTCAGCAGATCACCAAGTCTAAGGTTGCTTTAAAATATAATATGTTTTCTAAATGCAAACCATTTCTTTAAAGGAAAACGAGATGCGTTTTCGAAAAAAAATAATTAAACATTTGAGTAACTATTTTTTGGACATAGTAGTGGTCCATAGGAAAGCAGACTACTCTTAAAAAATATATGTGTCAATTTACAATAGGGAAGGGGACCCTTAGGACACCCTGCCATTTGTGAATGGGTTACCGCTACATATTTGTAGTGAGTAAGGTATTAATGTTTTGCGACCTGATTTCAGTTGCAAAACATAAAAACATAAAATAAATACCATTCCAATGGGTATTTGGAAGCGCCGTACAAAACGCGTCCCTTCCAAATAAGGAATGGGTATTTGGTCGCAAACCCAAATTGCGTTTCACAAGTTGGATTTCACACATGACAGACATCCTTTTTGCTGTCTTGTACGACCCAATTCTGCGATTCGGACCTTTTGCGAATGCAAAAATCCTTCGTACATCCGGCCCCTCGAGTGATATCCAAATCAGGAGTCAGTTTCTTGGTGTGAAGTCACAGTCAGACATCATGCATGTACACTGATATCACAGCCAGACCTCATTCTCCTAGAGTGAAACCGCATTCAGCCATCACCTTTGTGGAGTGCAATCACGGTCAGACATCAGGTGTTCATTTTAGTACTGTACTTATACATAGGGTACCAATAGTGATATCACAGTCAGAAGTCAGGTTCCTGGAGTGAGGTCAGACATCATTTCTTGGAGTGATGTCATGTCACAAACATCAGGCACATATGATGACCTCACAGTCAGACATCAGACTACTGGAGTGATTAAAATATCAGGTAAGAATGTTGATACTACAATTAGACATCAGGTACTTCGAGAGATATCACAGTGAGATGTCAGGTTAATGGAGTGATTTCAGCCAGTCATAAATTCCTGGAGTGATGTCACTGTCTGACATCAAGTCCTGAAGTGATGCCACAGCAACAACAAAAATAGGCATGCATGATGACGCCACAGTCAGACTTTAGGCTCCTGAAGTGATGTCATAGTCAGACACAAATTCCTGGAGCGGTGTGACAATCAGACTTTTGGTCGCAATTGATGCCTCCGATAGAGAGAAGGTGAGGCTGACACTGGGGGTCAGAGTTTCAAGACCCCTCGCAAGGCACTCTCCCCTTTAGAGCCAGGGAGGGGACCCCACAGACTCTAGCGCCAAGACGCACATACCTTCCTCATGCTAGCACCTGCTCTGACACCGCCCTGGATCCTGCAGCCTGGGATACTGAGCGCCCCGTCGCCCCCGGGTACCGAGCTCCATCCGAGTCGATGCTCCTGTGAGGAGTCTCCGTTATCCGCGGGGCTCTCCTCGTTTCTCAGTGGCAGGCATGGAGATGGAGATGACGATGGGTGCAGCCGGGACACTCAGCACATGGCCAAGCTGAGCTCTGCCATCAAGCACCGCGAGCACGCAGGGCGGGAGCGCTGAGCGAGCCCCGAAGCCAGCAAAGGACGCGCCCCCCGGGAGGCTGCTCACATTTAAAGGGACAGGAGCACGGCGAGGGCATCGCGAGAGGATCCCGACACTGGGACCCGGGGCATCCTCCAGCGCACTGTACTGCGGCATCCTCGGGTGCTGGGTAGCGGGGCGTCCTTAAAGTCTGGATACCACTGGCTTATCAGACTCTGGGTACCACAGCATCCTGTGGCACTGTGGCCAATAAATCTTCAAACACTGTGTACCACAGCATCCTGTGGCACTGTGGCCAATAAATCTTCAAACACTGTGTACCACAGCCTCCTCCGGCACCGGGCAGGCTCGCAACACCCATTGGGCTCACCGGCTTCAGCCGCCGCCCCACCCCCTTAACTCCACCGCGTCGTTTCTGTCAGCCGGGGCTGAGACAGTTTCGCGGGCTGGCGACGTCTAATTGCAGCCGCACCCAAGTACTTCACAGGTCTTTAAAAGACCGTGTACGTGTAAATGAGGCTTTTGTTGTGTTTTCATCCCTTTTTACTGCCGCTCTGGTTACGACTGGAAGAATTAGCCCCCCCCCATGGAATCTACAGACACCATGTCCAACAGCCCCTCCGGCACCAGTACCATGGAATCTACAGACACCATATACCACAACCCCGCAGGCACTGGGCTCCATGAAATCTTCAGACACTGTGCACCACAGCCTCTTCAGACACTTGGTTTCATGAAATCTTCAGACACTGTGTACCACAGCCTCCTCAGGCACTAGGTACTACAGAACCATCAGGCACTGAGTACAGCAGCACCCTCAGACACTGGAAACCACAGCATCCCGATACTCTGGATCCCACGGCACCATCGTACCCAGAACCACAGCGTTCTCAGACGCTGGATACCACAGAATCCCCATACTTTTTTTTACAGCTTCCATTAGCGCTGGGTACATCAGCATCCTCATACACTAGGTGCTAAAGCATCCCAGGCACGGGGCACCACAGCATCCTCTGACACTGCATTCACAACATCCTGAATACTGAGTACCGCATCACTGAATACCACTGCACTATCTGATAATGGGCATCACAGCATAGGGTGGCAACGCATACTGTGGCATACTCAGAAACTGGGTACCAGAGGAGTCAGACAATGGGGCCACGTAAACCTCAGGCACTGGGTACCACAGCATCCTCAGACAGTGGATACCAAAGCGTCATCTGACACAGGCTATAGCATTCTCAGACACTAGTACAAAGCATTTTAAGGTAATTGGGGGCCCATTAGGGTGGCGGGCGGACAAACGGGTCCGTCTGCCATAAGGGCGGTTGTCCCGTGGGGGCCATTAGGATGCGTCCGACACACTGGCGGGCGCATCCCGCATTTGTAACTTTTGGCAGGCGGTGCTGAAAGCACCGCCCGCCGCAATGCTAAAAATGCACGTTGCGCAAGTCAAAGCACAACGTGGCAGGCACCGTGCGGTGCCTGCCACGTTGTACATTGAAGGGCAGGGGGTACATACCCCCATTTGCGCCCCCCACCTCCCAGAATCTTTGGTGGCCAGCAACGGGCCCCCACAGGAGATTCCTGCATGCCTATCCGTGGCGGCAACGCCACCACAGAAAAGCATGTTCCCGCTGCCTTCCTAATACCAAATAATATGGTGCATTCATTGTGATTAAGTGACACTGTTTGATATTCATTTTATTTCTCTACAATAAATTCAACCAAATGTATTGAGTTCCACTGGGACCCTTCTTTCCACACCTTCCTAATATGGATGGCGGTGTCTAACAGACACCGCCACCATAAAGAACCCTTTTCCGCCTGGTCGACATGTCGACCGGGCGGAAAAGCAGAGGACGGTCTTTCCGTCTGCCGCGGTCCCCCCAGCCATAGTAGTATGGCGGGGGGGAAAATGGGTGGCGGGCGGGGAAGGATGTCGGGCGGATCGCCACCGCCCGCATGGCAGTGGCGATCCGCCCAACATCCTAATGGGGCCCTTGGTGTCACAAATAACCCTGGGCAGTGAACTCCGCTCCATTTGTTGAGTTTTCCACACTTCACGGAGTATGCGTGATTTAAAAAAATTGTTTTTTTTTCCCTCTATTGTGCTCATCAGCATCAAGTTGGAGAACGGCAGTGAGGAAAATCCACCAAGATATTTCCTTGCTTGCGCTCACCAAGGTATAGTTGGCGAGCGCGAACAAGGAAAATCAACCTTCTGGCAAGATTTCTCAACGTGGGTGGTCGGATTAAACAACTCGCATTGAGAGACCTTCCGTTCGCATTGAGAAAGCTGCAGCTCAAGTAGAAAATCTACTTGAGCAGCACAAAGGAAGCTTCACCCTCTTGTGCTGAGAATGGTGCAGTTTGGGATGATTTTACAGTGCAGGACAAACATTCTGCGCTCAAAATAACTGCAAACGGCATGACCCTAACACACTCCGCTGCTCGCAGAACTCTGCGGAGCACAGCAGAGTTTTTTTTGTCACTGGGCGGAGTCCCGCATGGCTGAACTCCATGTACCCTGCCCACTGTTAGCCACAGCATCCTCAGCCAATAGGTATAACAGCATCATCCAAACCCGGAGACCTCAGCTTCCCTAGATCCCAGGGCTGTGTATCACAGCATCCTTAGACCCTGGATATCACAACACTCTCAAACGCAGTTAACAAAGCGTCCCAAGACTTTAAATCCCATATTATCCTCAGACACTGCGTTCCACATCTTTCTAAGACATTGTCGCCTGCAGCATCCAAAGGCAGTAGGTCCCACAGCATCGCCGGACACTGTGAGTACAACTGCATCCTCAGGCACGGGGTACTACAGTATCACCAGGCTCGGAGACTACAGCATCCTCAGAAAATGGGTATTATGACATCCTCCACCACTGGGAACTACAGAACTTCGGGAAATGGGTATCACAGCATCTTCAGACATTAGACCAAAAGCACCATCAGAAACCGAGTCCCACAGCAACTTCAGGCACTCGGTATTACAGCATCATCAGGCACTGGGGACCACAGCATTCCTAGACATTGGCTACTCCATCCTCTCCAGGCACTGTGCTTCGTGGCATCAGTGGGCACTGAATATCACAGTAGTCCGCATCATTGACGCCGAATACAACTACATCGTCAGACAGTGGGTATCACAGAATTGCCATACACTGGATACCACAGCCTCGTAGGGCCCTTGATACCACAGCATCCTTGGACAGTAGTACAACAGCATCGTCAGGCACTGAGTACCACAGCATTCTCAGCCGCCGGCTACTAGAGCACTGCCAGGCATACAGTGCAACAGCTTCCTGACAGTGGCCTCTATAACTCCAGGCTCTGGGCATCTCGCACCATCCGACAATGGGTACCAAAGTGTCCCCAGACACTGGGTGCCACTTATGTTATGTTATGTTATAAGAGACTTATAACGCGCACACCTACTCTAGAGTATCCTGGTGCGAAACTGACTCATACGTGTGAAAGGGAAAAATTAAAGGAGAACTTGTTTAAAAATGTGGGTTTTTAGAAGTTTCTTAAAGACCCCGAGATCCTGCGTATGGCGTAAGGCAACTGGGAGACTGTTCCAAAGCACAGCTACCTTAACCGAGAGTGACTGACCCCCCATTCTGGAGCGTCGAAAGCGGGGGGGGTGGCCATCAGACGGTGCGAGGCAGAACGCAGAAAGCGTTGGGGAATATAAATGGACACACGTTTCCTAATATAAGAGGGTCCCGAATCGTGTAGGGCTCTGTCTGCTAAGGTAAGGACCTTAAACTGCACTCTCTGGGTCACAGGCAGCCAGTGGAGGTCACAGAGGTGTGCCCTTATGCTGTTTCTCTTGGAGATGTTAACTAAGAGTCTGGCCGCCGCATTTTGAATCAGTTGGAGTATGTTCATTAAGTAGCCCGGAATGCTCAAAAAAAGCACATAGAGTAATCTAAGTGAGACAGAATAAGTGCCCGAGCCACCATTTCCTTGGCTGGCTGAGGAAGCAGAGGGACAAATCGACTGTGTAACTTGAGTGTACAAAAACAGACACCTGTAAGTCTCATGATGTGATCAGAGAATCTAAGATCCTCCCCGAACCAAACCCCAATTTTTTTTCCGGGCCTCCCTCCGACAATGGCCGGGTAAAATCCGAGGGCCACAAGGCCTCCACAAAGTTAGGTGGAAATTGGCCGTATAGGAGGACTTCTGATTTCCCCTCATTGCATTTTAACTTAGCCTGTGCAAGCCATGTGAACATGGCGGAGAGGCAGTTCTGCGCAGCTTCTGTGCACAGGTCGGGCCGTTCCAGGTAAATAAAAGCTGAGTGTCGTCAGCATAGCAATTAAGGATTTTTAACTGTGCACTGCTAGTTTAACCAAGGATTTTGATGGATGCCGTGCTTCCTGGGATTGCTTCCCGCTCGGGAGTAAATGTACAACTTTATGGATAGCACTGGCGCAAACTATGCGAGAGTGACTCCCAGGACACTAGTCTGTAACTGCTGAAATCTGCAGCTCAATTTCTCAATAAAATTTGTCAATAAAGTTTTTTTCAACGACGGTTTCAATTATAAAAGAAACTTTTTTCCTTTGGTTTTTCCTTCAAGGTATTTTATTCATACTTTGAGATTTCATCAATGTTTTTGTAAATTACTATTGTAGTAATGTTTCACTGTCATATGTTCTCTTCATTATTCAATCATAAAATAAAGTTAACAATCCGTGAATGTTCCAATGCATTTCGCCCTTCGGGCTTCATCAGGGAAATCTACAACATGAAAATATATCTATCACCAATCAGCACTCAATGGCATATTCAGTAACATAAATCAAGGGTATTGTAAAACACAATACAATGAAATCTATTAAATAATGAGTACAATGTAACGCTTTATACTATGGTTCAAACAATGTTATCATCCCTTAGCATCTGAAGGTTAAATGTCGAACCGCTCTTACATCTGACATGTGTTCTTAATGGAGAACGCTTACAAACAATTCTAGTGTTAACGGTTATCTAACTTCACGTGGCGCGCTTTCATGTATATCATGACCACTCCTAAACTAAATTTATACATGCGTCATGAGTACCATCTCGGTTAGTGATATATCCTAAAGCTTATACTTGCATTAATGCACATCTTGTTTTAACTTTTGTGCACTAGATAGTACCATTTTCATACGTTAGTCGCTGTGGGCTCCTTTCGGGCTGCCGAATGACTAGTCTATGCTCTAATTTAGTGCAGAAAGGCGAGCCGCTTACGCGCATGTTACTAAAATGAAATGAATAAAACAACTAAAGTTCAGGGGTCGCTGTTCTTACCCGGAGTGTACATCAATTCGCGCGTATTCTCCCGTATGTCTCTAAGGCGTGCACCGTTTCTTCGTCGTCAGCATAGGCCATAATTTTGGCCCCCAGCTCTTCAGCCAGTGAGATCAAAGGAGTCAGATAGATGTTAAAGAGCAAAGGGCTCAAAGTCGAGCACTGGGGTACTCCAGTTATGACCTCCCTGACCGAGGATGAGAAAGGAGGTATCCAAACTTGCTGGGTACGAGTGTCCAAAAAGGACTCCAGCCAGGAACGTACAACCCTGAGATGCCAATGGCAGAAAGCACCCAGCATCATCACACTGGGTACCAAAGCGTCACCTAACATTAGATAACACATCATTCAAAGACACTGGGCTCTAAAGCATCCTTAGCCAACGGTACCCACAACATCCTGAAACAGAGTAAATCGCAGCATTGTCGGACACTTTGTAACACTATGGCAGCAAGCACACGGTACCACAGCATCACTAGAAACAAGGTACCAAAGCAACATAACTCTGCCCATCTGTGCATTCTGTCGCTTCAGGTCATAGCATCCTGACGCTAGCCAATTACAGCATCCACAGCAGAAAGCTCAGGCACTTGGAATCACAGCAATCCCAGACTTAATACAGAAACATCCTTGGCATTTATAAATGTCAAAACTGGGTACCACAACATCCTTAAACACAGGCTACCACAACATCTAGACAATGGGCTTCAAACGTCCCTGGCACAACATGCTATATTATCCCAACATATGGAATGACAAGACCCTCGGAGGGTAGCTGTGGCAACATCTCAACACTGGAAAACACAGCACCCCCTGGTGCTAGCTAAATCATCCTCAAATAGTGGTACCACAGTATTATGGCACTGAATACCACAGCATCCCGATACGGTCAACTTCAGCATCCTTAATAACACGGACCATCTGTATCCTGAAACACTGTATCAAGGACAGTTTCCATAGCAGTATCCTCACAAACACACACATTGGGTACAACAGCATCCTCACAAATTGAATACCAAAGCACAGTGACAGTTAGAGCTATCTAACAGTGGGGACAACATCTTCAGATTCTTAGTTACATTCTACCAGTAGCGACATGGTACACCAGCATTCTCAAAGATGGGATACCACACCATATTGCCACTAGTAGTAAACTATCCACAGATACTGGGTGTCCCTGCATTGTGACACTAGGAGCCACAACAACTAGATACTGCTTATAACATCGCCCCTTGCAGTCACACTAGGAGCCACAACATCGAGTAACCGCTTATAGTAGCGCACTCTGCAGTGACACTAGGAGCCTCAACATCCAGTTACTGCTGATAACAGCGCACTGTGCAGTGACATTAGGAGCCTCAACATCCAGTTACTGCTGAGAACAACGCACTGTGCAGTGACGCTAGGAGCCACAACATCCAGTTACTGCTGATAATAGCACACTGTGCAGTGACGCTAGGAGTAACCCTGGGCAAAGCACTACGCTACGCTCGCATAGTTTGCAAAGTTTGCGCTACTTCGCACTACGCACTACGCAAACTGCACCGGTCATTTTTTGCTTGCTCGCGGTCTTCAACGTCAAATTGGTGACTGCGAGCAAGCAAAATGACATCCCGGCGATACTTTTTCCTTGTTCGCGATCAGCAACATTTAGTTGCCGATCGCGAGCGTGGAAAATAAACCTCCCGGCGAGATTCTCAACGCGGGGAGATCAGGTTTCCCATTGCGAGTGGTCGCGTATGCTTACGACCGCTCGTGATGAGAAACTACCAGTCCGGGTTGAGAAAGCTGCCGCTCGAGTAAAAATCTACTTGAGCGGCAGAAAACGACAGCTCGCACTGTGCAAGATGCCGTTTTCAATGATTGCACAGTGCCGGATGCTGGTCCGCACTGTGCAATCATTGAAAACGGCATCTTGCACAGGACGAACAGGGTACTATGCAGTTCACGTAGTGCTACGCGTAGTGCTACGCATAGCTTGCGCAGTGCGAAGTGCACTTTGCGTAGCTTCGCTTAGCTCTACTTCACAAGCTACGCCCAGCCCTACTTAGGAGCCACAACAGCCAGTTACTGCTTATAACAGCACACTCTGCAGTGATGCTAGGAGCCACAACATCCTGATACTGCTTATAACAGATCACTGTGCAGTGACGCTAGGAGCCACAACATCCAGTTACCGCTTATAGAAGCACACTGCGCAGTGACGCTAGGAGCCACAACATCCAGTTACCGCTAGTAACAGCGCACTGTACAGTGACACTAGGAACAACTTCCACTGCTGATAACAGCGCATTGTGCAGTGACGCAAGGAGCCACAACATTCAGTTACTGCTTTTAACAGGGCACTGTGCAGTGGCGCTAGGAGCCACAACATCCAGTTACTGGTTATAGCAGCACATTGTGCAGTGACACTAGGAGCCACAACATCCAGTTGCAGCTTATAGCAGCGCACTCTGCAGTGACACTAAGAGCCTCAACATCAAGTTACTGCTGACAACAGCGCACTGTGCAGTGAAGCTAGGAGCCACAACATCCAGTTATTGCTTATAACAGCACACTGTGCAGTGAAACTAGGAGCCTCAACATCCAGTTACTGCTTATAACTAGGGGTGGGCGTAGTTCGCGAAGTAGCGCTACGCAAAGCTACATGAAGTGCACTTCGAACTACGCAAACTATGCGTAGCACTACGCGAACTGCGTAGTAGCATGTTCGCACTGTGCGGACAAGCATCCAACACTGTGCAAACCGCATCTTGCACAGTGCGAGCTGTACTTTTCTGTCGCTCGAGTAGACTTTTGCTCGAGCTGCAGCTTTCTCAACACGGACTGGTAGTTTCTCATCGCGAGCGGTCGCAAGAATGCGCGACCACTCGCAATGAGAAACCGGACCTCCCCGTGTTGAGAACCTCGCCGGGAGGTTTATTTTCCATGCTCGCGATCGGCAACTTGATGATGCTGATCGCGAACAAAGAAAAAGTCTTGCGAGGATGTCATTTTGCTTGCTCCTGGTCGCCAACTTGACGTTGAGGACCGCGAGCATCAAAAAATGATCGCTGCACTACGCTATGCTACGCATGTTCCCACTGTGCTACATGAAGTTCAGTAGTGCAAAGTTGCGCAAACTCCGCAAACTACGCAAGCGTAGCGTGGTGCTTTGACCAGGGTTACTTTTAACAGCGCTCTCTGCAGTGACACTAGGAGCCACACATCCAGTTACGGCTTACAACAGCGCACTGTATAGTGATACTAGGAACAACAACTTCCAGTTACTGCTGATAACAACGCATTGTGCAGTGACGCTAGGAGCCACAACATGCAGTTACTGCTAGGAATAGCGCACTGTACAGTGACACTTGGAGAAACAACTTCTAGTTACTACTGATAACAGAGCATTGTGCAGTGACTCTAGGAGCCACAACATCCAGTTACTGCTAGTAACAGCGCACTGTACGTTGACACTAGGAGTAACAACTTCCAGTCACTGCTTATAACAGTGCACTCTGCAGCAACGCTAGGAACCTTAACATCCAGTTACTGCTAGTACCAGGGCACCCTACAGTGACACTAGGAGCCACAGCATCTAGTTACTGCTTCTAGCAGCACACTGTACAGTGAAACTAGGAACCTCAACATCCAGTTACTACTTATAACAGCTCGCTCTGCAGTCACACTAAGAGCCACAACATCCAGTAATTGCACTCTGCAGTGAAACGAGGAGCCACAACAACCAGTTACTGCTAGTAACAGCGCACTGTACAGTGACACTAGGAGCAACAAGACGGCTTGTGACGCAGGAGCTACAAGCTCTCTATTGTGATATAATTTGTCTCCAGGAGACCCATGTAGTATGGTCAAAGCGGCAATTGCTGGAAGAGCTGGGATTTAATCTTATAGCCTACACTAAATACTCTGGTACGGCTAGAGGTGTTGCAATTTTGGGGAAAAAAGATATAGGCAACACAGGTAGAATCCTAACTGACGGATTAGGTAGGTGGGCAATTGTAGAATGTGTTGTTTGCCCTACAATATTCACGATTTGTGCAGTTTATGGGGCTAATTTAGATGAAGCAACCACCCTAGAGTTTTTAAATGTTGAGTTAGCGACTTGGCCCACACCACTGATCCTATGCGGGGATTTAAATATAAACTTAGCACCTAATATCCTATGTAATGAAAAGTCGAGATATAGTGGTAGAAAACCGCGAGTCTTTAAAGCGCTGCAGGCACTAATGATAGCACATGGGTTGGTGGATGTTTGGGCTTTTTTAAGGGGGTGGCCCCTGGATACACTTTTTTTTCTTTTCCCCATGGGAAGTTAGTGTGGCTGGACTATTTTCTCACTCCTCAATTGTTATTAAACTAGGTTGTCATTCAGGTATACCCAAGAATTACATCTGCTCACGGGCTGGTAGTTCTGTCAATAACAGGCATAGTAGCAGTCACAAGGCCAAGGGGATTTTCTTTTGACCGTGAATTATTATTAGAGCAGCAATTCATTGAATATATGAAACAATGGATCACTACTTTTTTTAATATTAATCGCGGGAGCAGTAGGGTGGGCTGCGTTTGGGATAGCTTCAAGGCCGCCTTAAGAGGGGAAGCTCTCAGTTTTGGTTTATATTATCAAAAAAAAACAGGCAGTAAAATTCCAAGAGCTATACCAAGAGTTGATAAAGGCTGAGGGGTCACTTATCCAGGGCATCCAGGTTGGCATTGCTATAACTGACTTCATTACGGCGGTGGCACGGCTTAAAGCAAGGCTAAATCTTAAATGGTCTCAGGAAACTGCAAAAAAAATTGTTATTAAACAGCAAATGCACTATGAGTATGGCGAGGCATGTGGCAGATGCCTCGCCCAAAAATTAAGGTTGAGGGAGGCAGCTCAACGGATAGACAATATCCTAGATTTAAACGGTGACTCTGTTGAAAATGAAAGTGGCATCTTGGAGGTGTTTAGACAATTTTATGAGGTAATATACCGTAGAGATGAGTACGATAAAGACGGTGCGACCACTCTTATCAGTCAGTATTGCATGGCAGATCTCCCTGTGGAGGAGATAGAAGGGCTAGAAGCTCCCATTTCGTTAGAGGAATTAGAAGTAGCAGTAATTGGGCTGGCAACGGGCAAGGCTGCAGGGCCAGACAAGCTACTCTTGGAAATGTATAAAACTTTTTTTTCTTTCCTAAAGGTAGATCTCCTGGCAACAATGTGAATGGCCCAGAAAGGTGCTCCCCCTACGACTTGGAATGAAGCATGTATAGTTGTGTTCCACAAAAAAGATAAACCTGCAAATCTGCCCAGCTCCTACCGTCCCATCTCGCTTTTAAATGCGGATGGGAAGATCTACACGAAGATTTTGGCCAATCGGCTATCTTCTGTTATCTCCGCATTAGTTTCCACTACACAACATGGGTTTATTCCGCACCGAGGAACGGCGAATCATGTCCGCCGTGTGATAATTTTTTTGATTATGTTAATGCAACCCGGGAACCACTTTGTTTAATTTTATTAGATGCCGAGAAGGCCTTCGACCTGGTCTCATGGTGCTTTTTATGGGATGTTGTGAGGCGACGGGGCTTTGGGCCAGAGTTTATGACATCCTTGCAGACACTGTATCGTCAAACTGTAGCCCGCATTAGCACCATGGGACTCGAGTTGGAGGTGGTTCAAATACAGAGGGGTACCAGGTAAGGTTGCCCCTGTTTTCCCCTTTTATTTTCATTATATATTGAACCGTTTTTAAGAATGCTGGAATCTAGCACTAGGATTCAACCAGTGGCTATACAAAATTATCAGTTTAAGGTCCTCGCCTACGCGGATGATGTGGCAGTCGTTACCCCGAGTCCAACTACAGCGATGCAGGAGATCGAACATCTAGCTACACAGTTTGGCGTGGTTTGTTTCTGGCTATAAGCTAAATGCGACCAAAACTCAGTTGCTATGCGCTAATATGTCGAAGTATTCCGACTCAAGGGTATGCCAAGAAGTTACATATCTGGGGGTCAAGCTTAGAGTCTCTACAACTGATCTGGTTAAATCTAATTGGGAGATTCTACTATCAGGGGTAAGGAAACAGTTAGACCGGGCGGAATGTTTGCATCTCTCCCTAGTGGGGCGATGCAGTTTACTAAAAATGATGATACTCCCGAAAATACTCTACTTTTTCAGATGTGGCCCCTTAGAAATCCCTAAGGCCAACTTGGCACAGCTCCAAGCTATTTGCATGCGTTTTATGTGGTCCGGGGGTAAGGCTCATCGTGCTGGGAGATACATGATATTACCTAGAAAGCTAGGCGGTTGGTCAGTACCAGACTTTATGCTGTACTACTGTGCTTGTATGATTCAAGGTATGAACATTTTGTTAACAGGGGCTAGTTCCCAGGATATTGCTGAATGCCCATCCATATATCAGATGTCTCGGGGGTGAAAGCCAAAAATTGTTTGTTTTTGCACCTTGAGTGGAGCTACTACAAGCGCACGAGATTTAAGGTCTTAGAGGTTGCATATAAGGTATGGAGAATACTAAGGGGTATGTTTGGTTTTGAGAAAATTTCTTGGTATACACCACTGGTATCTTCAATATTCCTGCCAGTTGATTTGTGGGATCGGGTGGTGCATAATTGGAGGTTGAAGGGAATAAGGGTGGGGGTGACCTTTATTATGAAGGTTGTCTCAAATCTTTTGAACAATTGCGGGAACAGTACCAGCTCCCTAGGGAGAACTTTGCTAAGTATCTACAGATTAGGAATTACTTGGTGAATAGTGGAGGTATTTTTCAAGCTAATCCCTTGATAGAAGACAATATGAAAGCAGCAAGGATAGGCACGTGATACGGTCATATGTTAAGCACTAAGGCCAATGATATTGAACAACAACATTCTAAACGGGGGAATAAATTGGGTAGGCAGGATATACAAAAAGAAACTTCTTTGGAAATGGCTAAAAATGTATTCCTCTCTGCAAAGTTATCTGCGCAGCACTTCAAATCACTTTTTAATTTATATTATACACCAGATAAGGTGTCAAAATGGCCTGGGGATTTAATAGGGAAATGTTTCCGCTATGGATACCCATCTGCAGACGATGTTCATATTTTTTTTGGGTGCCCATCGTTAGCATGTTTATTGACGCAGGTGGAAAAAAGTTTATCAGAGATTATCGGTACTCCAACGCAATTATCCGCCACGCAGATTCTTTTAGGTGTAGAAATGGGACTGGCGGAGACAGGAATATCAAAGCAACAGGCTAACTTAATATTTTTAGTTACAGCTGTATATAGACTAAGTATAGCATCTTTTTGGCTACAACAGGAACCGCCTTCTTTTGAAGTATGGAGGGCACGGTTCTTTGCAGTATATAATATGGAATATAGTTTATATGCCCTCAAAGGTCATCGAAAAAAGAAGCTTAGTGAACAAATATGGAGCATAGTGTCACTTACCTTGAGTCTGAAACTTGAACCCCGGCTTTGCCTGGGTCACTCAATGTTTGTAATTTAAGTGCTTTACTTTCACTGCTCCACATTGTAACTTAGAATTTATGACTGCTTATATTATTTCTCTCAGCTCTCTTCTGGTATTATGGTTGTCTTAGTGTTATCAACTCTGTTTTGATTTCATGTTTCTCCTTGTTGATTTGAATGCCAGTAATTATATATTTTTAGTGCTAGAGTGACTCATCCCTACTGACTCATGTATTTTGCAAAAATAAATGAAATTAAAAAAAAAAAAAATAAAGGAGCAACAACTTCCAGTTACTGATGATAACAGAGCATTGTGCAGTGACGCTAGGGGCAACAACATCCAGTTACTGCTAGTAACAGCGCACTCTGCAGTGACACTAAGAGCCTAAACATCCAGTTACTGCTTATAACAGCGCACTGTGCAGTGATGCTAGGACCACAACATCCAGTTACTGCTTATAACAGCGCACTGTGCAGTGACACTAGGAACCACAACATCCAGTTACTGCTTATTACAGCGCACTGTGCAGTGACGCTAGGAGCCTCAACATCCAGTTACTGCTGATAATAGCGCACTGTGCAGTGCATTGAGGCTAGGAGCCACAAAATCCAGTTACTGTTGATAACAGCGCACTGTGCAGTGACGCTAGGGGCCACAACATCCAGTTACTTCTTATATCAGCGCACTGTGCAGTGACGCTTGGAGCCACAACACCCAGTTACTGCTTATAACTGCACACTGTGCAGTGACGCTAGGAGCCAAAACATCCAGTTACTGCTTATAGCAGCGCACTGTGCAGTGACGCTAGGAGACACAACATCCAGTTATCGCTTATAGCAGCGCACTTTGCAGTGACGCTAGGAGCCACAACATCCAGTTACCGCTTATAGCAGCGCACTCTCCAGTGACACTAGGAGCCTCAACATCCAGTTACCGCTGATAACAGCGCACTGTGCAGTGATGCTTGGAGCCACAATATCCAGTTACCGCTTATAACAGCGCACTGTGCAGTGACGCTAGGAGCCACAGCATCCAGTTACCCCTTATAGCAGCGCACTCTGCAGTGACACTAGGAGCCTCAACATCCAGTTACTGCTTATAAAAGCGCACTGTGCAGTGATGCTAGGAGCCACAACATCCAGTTACTGCTTATAACAGCGCACTCTGCAGTGACACTGGGAGCCACAACAATCAGTTACCGCTGATAGCAGCGCACTCTGCAGTGACACTAGGGGCCACAACATCCAGTTACTTCTTATATCAGCGCACTGTGCAGTGATGCTTGGAGCCACAACATCCAGTTACTGCTTATAACTGCGCACAGTGCAGTGACACTAGTAGCCACAACATCCAGTTACTGCTTATAACAGCGCACTGTGCAGTGACACTAGTAGCCACAACTTCCAGTTATCGCTTATAGCAGTGCAATCTGCAGTGACACTAGGAGCCACAACATCCAGTTGAAGCTTATAGCAGCGCACTCTGCAGTGACACTAAGAGCCTCAACATCAAGTTACTGCTGACAACAGCGCACTGTGCAGTGAAGCTAGGAGCCACAACATCCAGTTATTGCTTATAACAGCACACTGTGCAGTGAAACTAGAAGCCTCAACATCCAGTTACTGCTTATAACTAGGGGTGGGCGTAGTTCGCGAAGTAGCGCTACGCAAAGCTACATGAAGTGCACTTCGCACTACGCAAACTATGCGTAGCACTACGCGAACTGCGTAGTAGCATGTTCGCACTGTGCAAGATGTCGTTTTCAATGATTGCACAGTGCGGACAAGCATCCAACACTGTGCAATCATTGAAAACCGCATCTTGCACAGTGCGAGCTGTACTTTTCTGTCGCTCGAGTAGACTTTTGCTCGAGCTGCAGCTTTCTCAACACGGACTGGTAGTTTCTCATCGCGAGCGGTCGCAAGAATGCACGACCACTCGCAATGAGAAACCGGACCTCCCCGTGTTGAGAACCTCGCCGGGAGGTTTATTTTCCATGCTCGCGATCGGCAACTTGACGTTGCTGATCGCGAACAAAGAAAAAGTCTCGCGAGGATGTCATTTTGCTTGCTCCTGGTCGCCAACTTGACGTTGAGGACCGCGAGCATCAAAAAATGATCGCTGCACTACGCTATGCTACGCATGTTCCCACTGTGCTACATGAAGTTCAGTAGTGCAAAGTTGCGCAAACTCCGCAAACTCCGCAAGCGTAGCATGGTGCTTTGACCAGGGTCACTTTTAACAGCGCTCTCTGCAGTGACACTAGGAGCCACACATCCAGTTACGGCTTACAACAGCGCACTGTACAATGATACTAGGAACAACAACTTCCAGTTACTGCTGATAACAACGCATTGTGCAGTGACGCTAGGAGCCACAACATGCAGTTACTGCTAGTAACAGCACCCTGTACGTTGACACTTGGAGCAACAATTTACAGTCACTGCTGATAACAGTTCACTCTGCAGCGACACAAGGAGCCGCAACTTCCAGTAATTGAACTCTGCAGTGAAACGAGGAGCTACAACAATCAGTTACTGCTTATAACAGCACACTGTGCAGTGAAACTAGGAGCCTCAACATCCAGTTACTGCTCATAATAGCGTGCTCTGCAGTGACACTAGGAGCCACAACATCCAGTTACTGCTTATAACAGCGCACTGTACAGTGGCACTAGGAGCCTCAACATCCAGTTACTGCTTATAACAGCACACTGTGCAGAGGCACTGGGAGCCACAAACTCCAGTTACTGCTTAAAACAGCGCGCTCTGCAGTGACACTAGGAGCCTCAACATCCAGTTACTGCTTATAACAGCGCATTGTACAGTGACACTAGAAGCAACAACTTCCAGTTACTGCTGATAACAACGCATTGTGCAGTGACGCTAGGAGCCACAACATCCAGTTACTGCTAGGAAAAGCGCACTGTACAGTGACACTTGGAGAAACAACTTCTAGTTACTGCTGATAACAGAGCATTGTGCAGTGACTCTAGGAGCCACAACATCCAGTTACTGCTAGTAACAGCGCACTGTACGTTGACACTAGGAGTAACAACTTCCAGTCACTGCTTATAACAGTGCACTCTGCAGCAACGCTAGGAACCACAACATCCAGTTACTGCTAGTACTGCTAGTACCAGGGCACTGTACAGTGACACTAGGAGCCACAGCATCTAGTTACTGCTTATAGCAGCACACTGTACAGTGAAACTAGGAACCTCAACATCCAGTTACTACTTATAACAGCTCGCTCTGCAGTCACACTAAGAGCCACAACATCCAGTAATTGCACTCTGCAGTGCCATGTAGTATGGTCAAAGCGGCAATTGCTGGAAGAGCTGGGATTAAATCTTATAGCCTACACTAAATACTCTGGTACGGCTAGAGGTGTTGCAATTTTGGGGAAAAAAGATATAGGCAACACAGGTAGAATCCTAACTGACGGATTAGGTAGGTGGGCAATTGTAGAATGTGTTGTTGGCCCTACAATATTCACGATTTGTGCAGTTTATGGGGCTAATTTAGATGAAGCAACCACCCTAGAGTTTTTAAATGTTGAGTTAGCGACTTGGCCCACACCACTGATCCTATGCGGGGATTTAAATATAAACTTAGCACCTAATATCCTATGTAATGAAAAGTCGAGATATAGTGGTAGAAAACCGCGAGTCTTTAAAGCGCTGCAGGCACTAATGATAGCACATGGGTTGGTGGATGTTTGGGCTTTTTTAAGGGGTGGCCCCTGGATACACTTTTTTTTCTTTTCCCCATGGGAAGTTAGTGTGGCTGGACTATTTTTTCACTCCTCAATTGTTATTAAACCAGGTTGTCATTCAGGTATACCCAAGAATTACATCTGCTAACGGGCTGGTAGTTCTGTCGATAACAGGCATAGTAGCAGTCACAAGGCCAAGGGGATTTTCTTTTTACCGTGAATTATTATTAGAGCAGCAATTCATTGAATATATGAAAAAATGGATCACTACTTTTTTTAATATTAATCGCGGGAGCAGTAGGGTGGGCTGCGTTTGGGATAGCTTCAAGGCCGCCTTAAGAGGGGAAGCTCTCAGTTTTGGTTTATATTATCAAAAAAAACAGGCAGTAAAATTCCAAGAGCTATACCAAGAGTTGATAAAGGCTGAGGGGTCACTTATGCAGGGCATCCAGGTTGGCATGGATATAACTGACTTCATTACGGCGGTGGCACGGCTTAAAGCAAGGCTAAATCTTAATTGGTCTCAGGAAACTGCAAAAAAAATTGTTATTAAACAGCAAATGCACTATGAGTATGGCGAGGCATGTGGCAGATGCCTCGCCCAAAAATTAAGGTTGAGGAAGGCAGCTCAACGGATAGACAATATCCTAGATTTAAACGGTGACTCTGTTGAAAATGAAAGTGGCATCTTGGAGGTGTTTAGACAATTTTATGAGGTAATATACCGTAGAGATGAGTACGATAAAGACGGTGCGACCACTCTTATCAGTCAGTATTGCATGGCAGATCTCCCTGTGGAGGAGATAGAAGGGCTAGAAGCTCCCATTTCGTTAGAGGAATTAGAAGTAGCAGTAATTGGGCTGGCAACGGGCAAGGCTGCAGGGCCAGACAAGCTACTCTTGGAAATGTATAAAACTTTTTTTTCTTTCCTAAAGGTAGATCTCCTGGCAACAATGTGAATGGCCCAGAAAGGTGCTCCCCCTACGACTTGGAATGAAGCATGTATAGTTGTGTTCCACAAAAAAGATAAACCTGCAAATCTGCCCAGCTCCTACCGTCCCATCTCGCTTTTAAATGCGGATGGGAAGATCTACACGAAGATTTTGGCCAATCGGCTATCTTCTGTTATCTCCGCATTAGTTTCCACTACACAACATGGGTTTATTCCGCACCGAGGAACGGTGCTCCCCCTACGACTTGGATGAAGCATGTATAGTTGTGTTCCACAAAAAAGATAAACCTGCAAATCTGCCCAGCATCCAGTTACTGCTTATTACAGCGCACTGTGCAGTGACGCTAGGAGCCTCAACATCCAGTTACTGCTGATAATAGCGCACTGTGCAGTGCATTGAGGCTAGGAGCCACAAAATCCAGTTACTGTTGATAACAGCGCACTGTGCAGTGACGCTAGGGGCCACAACATCCAGTTACTTCTTATATCAGCGCACTGTGCAGTGACGCTTGGAGCCACAACATCCAGGTACTGCTTATAACTGCACACTGTGCAGTGACGCTAGGAGCCAAAACATCCAGTTACTGCTTATAGCAGCGCACTGTGCAGTGACGCTAGGAGACACAACATCCAGTTATCGCTTATAGCAGCGCACTTTGCAGTGACGCTAGGAGCCACAACATCCAGTTACCGCTTATAGCAGCGCACTCTCCAGTGACACTAGGAGCCTCAACATCCAGTTACCGCTGATAACAGCGCACTGTGCAGTGATGCTTGGAGCCACAACATCCAGTTACCGCTTATAACAGCGCACTGTGCAGTGACGCTAGGAGCCGCAGCATCCAGTTACCCCTTATAGCAGCGCACTCTGCAGTGGCACTAGGAGCCTCAACATCCAGTTACTGCTTATAAAAGCGCACTGTGCAGTGACGCTAGAAGCCACAACATCCAGTTACCGCTGATAGCAGCGCACTCTGCAGTGACACTAGGAGCCACAATATCCAGTTACCGCTGATAACAGCGCACTGTGCAGTGATGCTAGGAGCCACAACATCCAGTTACTGCTTATAACAGCGCACTGTGCAGTGACACTGGGAGCCACAACAATCAGTTACCGCTGATAGCAGCGCACTCTGCAGTGACACTAGGAGCCACATATCCAGTTACTGCTGATAACAGCGCACTCTGCAGTGACACTAGTAGCCACAACATCCAGTTACTGCTTATAACAGCGCACTGTGCAGTGACACTAGTAGCCACAACATCCAGTTATCTCTTATAGCAGCGCAATCATCAGTGACACTAGGAGCCACAACATCCAGTTGCAGCTTATAGCAGCGCACTCTGCAGTGACACATAAGAGCCTCAACATCAACACAACGCTAAGTTACTGCTGATAACAGCACACTCTGCAGTGACACCAGAAGCCGCAACAACCAGTTACTGCTTATAACATCGCACTGTGCAGTGACACCAGGAGCCACAACACCCAGTTGCTGCTGAGAACAGTGCACTCTGCAGGGACGCTAGGAGCCACAACATCCAGTCATTGTACTCTGCAGTGTAACGAGGAGCCACAACATACAGCTACTGCTGATAACAGCGCACTCTGCAGTGACACCAGGAGTCACAACAACCAGTTACTGCTTATAACAGTGCACTGTACTGTAATACTAGGAGCCACAGCATCCAGTTACTGCTTATAACAGCACGCTGTGCAGCGACACTAGGAGCAACATCTTACAGTTACTGCTGATAACAGTGTGCTCTGCAGTGACACTAGGAGCCACAGCATCAAGTTACTGCTTATAACAGCGGACTGTTCTGTGACACTAGGAGCCACAGCATCAAGTTTCTGCTTATAACAGCACAATGTGCAGTGAAACTAAGAGCCTCAACATCCAGTTACTGCTTATAACCGCGCGCTCTGCAGTGACACTAGGAGCCACAACATCCAGTTATCTGCTCATAACAGCGTACTGTACAGTGACACTAGGAGCAACAACTTACAGTTACTGCTGATAATAGCGCATTGTGCAGTTACGCTAGGAACCACAACATCCAGTTAGTGCTAGTAACAGCGCACTGTACAATGACACTAGGACCAGCAACTTCAAGTCACTGCTGATAAGAGTGCACTCTGCAGCAACGCTAGGAGCAACAACATCCAGTCATTGAACTCTGCAATGAAACGAGGGGCCACAACAACCAGCTACTGCTTGTAACAGCACATTGTGCAGTGAAACTAGGAGCCTCAACATCCAGTTACTGCTTATAACAGCGCACTGTACAGTGACACTAGGAGCAACGACTTCCATTTACTGCTTATAACAACGCATTGTGCAGTGACGCTAGGAGCCACAACATCCAGTTACTACTTATAACAGGGCACTGTGCAGTGGCACTAGGAGCCTCAACATCCAGTTACTGCTTATAACAGCGCACTGTGCAGTGGCACTAGGAGCCACAAACTCCAGTTACTGCTTAAAACAGCGCACTATGCAGTGACACTAGGAGTCTCAACATCCAGTTACTGCTTATAACAGCGCACTGTACAGTGACACAAGAAGCAACAACTTCCAGTTACAGCTGATAACAACGCATTGTGCAGTGACGCTAGGAGCCACAACATCCAGTTACTACTTATAACAGGGCACTGTGCAGTGGCACTAGGAGCCTCAACATCCAGTTACTGATTATAACAGCGCACTGTGCAGTGACGCTAGGAGCCACAACATCCAGTTACTGCTTATAACAGCGTACTGTGCAGTGACTCTAGTAGGCACAACATCCAGTTACCGCTGATAGCAGTGCACTCTGCAGTGACACTAGGAGCCACAACATCTAGTTACTGCTGATAACAGTGCACTGTGCAGTGAAGCTAGGAGCCACAACATCCAGTTACTGCTTATAACAGCGCACTGTGCAGTGACGCTAGGAGCCACAACATCCAGTTACCGCTTATAGCAGCGCACTCTGCAGTCACACTAGAAGCCACAACACTAAATTACTTCTGATAACAGCACACTCTGCAGTGAAACCAGGAGCAGCAACAACCAGTTACTGCTTATAACATCGCACTCTGTAGTGACACCAGGAGCCACCACACCCAGTTACTGCTGATACCAGCACACTGTGCAGTGACACCAGGAGCCACAAAACCCAGTTACTGCTGATAACAGCGCACTCTGCAGAGACGCTAGGAGCCACAACATCCAGTCAGTGCACTCTGCAGTGTAACGAGGAGCCACAACATACAGTTACTGCTGATAACAGCGCACTGTGCAGTGATGCTAGGAGCCACAACATCTAGTTACTGCTTACAACAGCGCACTGTGCAGTGACGCTAGGAGCCTCAACATCCAGTTACTGCTGATAATAGCGCACTGTGCATTGATGCTAGGAGCCACAACATCCAGTTACTGCTGATAACAGTGCACTGTTCAGTGACGCTAGGAGCCACAATATCCAGTTACTGCTAATAACAGCACACTGTGCAGTGACGCTAGAAGCCACAACATCCAGTTACCGCTAATAGCAGCGCTCTCTGCAGTGACACTAGGAGCCACAATATCCAGTTACCGCTGATAACAGCGCACTGTGCAGTGATGCTAGGAACCACAACATCCAGTTACTGCTTATAACAGCGCACTGTGCAGTGACACTGGGAGCCACAACTTCCAGTTACCGCTGATAGCAGCGCACTCTGCAGTGACACTAGGAGCCACAATATCCAGTTAATGCTGATAACAGCGCACTGTGCAGTGACACTAGTAGCCACAACATCCAGTTACTGCTTATAACAGCGCACTGTGCAGTGACACTAGTAGCCACAACATCCAGTTATCGCTTATAGCAGCACACTCTGCAGTGACACTAGGAGCCACAACGCTAAGTTACTGCTGATAACAGCACACTCTGCAGTGACACCAGGAGCCGCAACAACCAGTTACTGCTTATAACATCGCACTGTGCAGTGACACCAGGAGCCACAACACCCAGTTGCTGCTGAGAACAGTGCACTCTGCAGGGACGCTAGGAGCCACAACATCCAGTCATTGTACTCTGCAGTGTAACGAGGAGCCACAACATACAGCTACTGCTGATAACAGCGCACTCTGCAGTGACACCAGGAGTCACTACAACCAGTTATTGCTTATAACAGTGCACTGTACTGTAACACTAGGAGCCACAGCATCCAGTTACTGCTTATAACAGCACGCTGTGCAGCGACACTAGGAGCAACAACTTACAGTTACTGCTGATAACAGTGTGCTCTGCAGTGACACTAGGAGCCACAACGCTAAGTTACTGCTGATAACAGCACACTCTGCAGTGACACCAGGAGCCGCAACAACCAGTTACTTCTGATAACATCGCACTGTGCAGTGACACCAGGAGCCACAACACCCAGTTGCTGCTGAGAACAGTGCACTCTGCAGGGACGCTAGGAGCCACAACATCCAGTCATTGTACTCTGCAGTGTAACGAGGAGCCACAACATACAGCTACTGCTGATAACAGCGCACTCTGCAGTGACACCAGGAGTCACAACAACCAGTTACTGCTTATAACAGTGCACTGTACTGTAATACTAGGAGCCACAGCATCCAGTTACTGCTTATAACAGCACGCTGTGCAGCGACACTAGGAGCAACAACTTACAGTTACTGCTGATAACAGTGTGCTCTGCAGTGACACTAGGAGCCACAGCATCAAGTTACTGCTTATAACAGGGGACTGTTCTGTGACACTAGGAGCCACAGCATCAAGTTACTGCTTATAACAGCACAATGTGCAGTGAAACTAAGAGCGTCAACATCCAGTTACTGCTTATAACTGCGCGCTCTGCAGTGACACTAGGAGCCACAACATCCAGTTAGCTGCTCATAACAGCGTACTGTACAGTGACACTAGGAGCAACATTTTACAGTTACTGCTGATAATAGCGCATTGTGCAGTTACGCTAGGAACCACAACATCCAGTTAGTGCTAGTAACAGCGCACTGTACAATGACACTAGGACCAGCAACTTCAAGTCACTGCTGATAAGAGTGCACTCTGCAGCAGCGCTAGGAGCAACAACATCCAGTCATTGAACTCTGCAATGAAACGAGGAGCCACAACAACCAGCTACTGCTTGTAACAGCACATTGTGCAGTGAAACTAGGAGCCTCAACATTCAGTTACTGCTAATAACAGTGCGCTCTGCAGTGACGCTAGGAGCCACAACATCCACTTACTCCTTATATCAGCGCACTGTGCAGTGACGCTTGGAGACACAGCATCCAGTTACTGCTTATTTTTATTTATTTAAACTTATAACGCGCAACAGCTACCCTCAGTGGGTTTCCCGGCACCAGGGACAGACTCAAGAAGAAAAAGGACAGGTACACTAAACTAGCTTGTATGAGCCCTCACAACCTACTGAAAAAGCCAGGTTTTGAGTCCCTTACGGAATCGAAACAAGTTTGTCTCCGTCTTTAGGGCCATAGGTAGAGCATTCCAGGATTTGGGACCTAAGTGAGAGAAGGACCGACCGCCCATCACTGCACACTGTGCAGTGACGCTAGGAGCAACAACATCCAGTTACCGCTTATAGCAGCGCACTGTGCAGTGACGCTAGGAGCCATAACATTCAGTTACCGCTTATAGCAGCGCACTTTGTAGGGACACTAGGAGACACAACATCCAGTTACCGCACAGCAGCGCACTCTCCAGTGACACTAGGAGCCTCAACATCCAGTTAAGGCTGATAACAGCGCACTGTGCAGTGACGCTAGGAGCCACAACATCCAGTTACCGCCTATAACAGCGCACTGTGCAGTGACGCTAGGAGCCACAGCATCCAGTTACCGCTTATAGCAGAGCACTCTGCAGTGACACTAGGAGCCTCAACATCCAGTTACTGCTTATAACAGCGCACTGTGCAGTGACACTAGGAGCCACAACATCCTGTTACCGCTGATAGCAGTGCACTCTGCAGTGACACTAGGAGCCACAATATCCAGTTACTGCTTTTAACAGCGCACTGTGCAGTGACACTAGGAGCCACAATATCCAGTTACTGCTTTTAACAGCGCACTCTGCAGTAACACTAGGAGCCACAACACTAAATTACTGCTGATAACAGCACACTCTGCAGTGACACCAGGAGCCGCAACAACCAGTTACTGCTTATAACATCGCACTGTGCAGTGACACTAGGAGCCACAACACCCAGTTACTGCTGATAGCAGCGCACTCTGCAGTGATGCTAGGAGCCACAACATCCAGTCATTGCACTCATCAGTGTAACGAGGAGCTACAACATACAGCTACTGCTGATAACAGCACACTCTGCAGTGACACCAGGAGTCACAACAACCAGTTACTGGTTATAACATCGCACTCTGCAGTGACACTAGGAGCCACAACATCCAGTTACTGCTTATAACACTGCACTCTACTGTGACACTAGGAGCCACAGCATCCAGTTACTGCTTATAATAGCACGCTGTGGAGCGACACTAGGAGCAACAACTTCCAGTTACTGCTAATAACAGTGTGCTCTGCAGTGACACTAGGAGCCATAGCATAAAGTTACTGCTTATAACAGCGCACTGTTCTGTGACACTAGGAGCCACAGCATCAAGTTACTTCTTATAACAGCACAATGTGCAGTGAAACTAAGAGCGTCAACATCCAGTTACTGCTTATAACCGCGCCCTCTGCAGTGACACTAGGAGCCACAAAATCCAGTTATCTGCTTATAACAGGGTACTGTAAAGTGACACTAGGAGCAACAACTTCCAGTTACTGCTGATAACAACGCATTGTTAAGTGACGCTAGGAGCCACAACATCCAGTTACTGCTAGTAACAGCGCACTGTACTGTGACACTAGGAGCAACAACTTCCAGTTACTGCTGATAAAAGCGCATTGTGCAGTGACGCTAGGAGCCACAACATCCAGTTACTACTTATAACAGCGCAATGTGCAGTGGCACTAGGAGCCTCAACATCCAGTTACTGCTTATAATAGTACACTGCAGAGACATTCGGACCCCCAACATCCAATTACTTCTAGTAACAGTGCACTGTACTGTGACAGTAGGAGCCACAACATCCAGTTACTACTTATAGTAGCACACTGTGCAGCGACACTAGGATGAACAAGTTCCAGTTACTGCTGAGAACAGCGCACTGCACAGTGGCACTAGGAGCCTCAACATCCAGTCACTGCTTATAACAGCGCACTCTGCAGTGAAACTAGGAGCCTCAATGTCCAGTTACTGCTTATAACTGTTCGCTCTGTAGTGACACTAAGAGCCACAACATCCAGTCATTGCACTCTGCAGTGAAACGAGGAGCCACAACAACCAGTTATTACTAGTACAGCGCACTGTACAGTGACACTAGTAGCAACAACTTCTATTTACTGCTGATAAGAGCGCATTGTGCAATGACGCTAGGAGCCACAGCATCCAGTTACTGCTAGTAACAGCACACTGTACAGTGACACTAGGAGCAACAACTTCCAGTTACTGCTGGTAACAGTGCACTCTGCAGCGACGCTGGGACCCACAACATCCAGCCATTGCACTCTTCAGTGAAACGAGGAGCCACAACAACCAGTTACTGCTTATTACATCACACTCTGCAGTGACTCTAGGAGCCACACCATCCAAGTACTGCTAGTAACAGCGCATTGTACAGTGACACTAGGTGCCACAACATCCAGTAACTGCTTATAGCAGCACACTGTGCAGTGACACTAGGAGCCTCAACATCCAGTTACTGCTTATAGCAGCGCACTGTGCAGAAACACTAGGAGCCACAACATCCTATTACTGCTTATAACAGCGCACTCTGCAGTGACGCTAGGAGCCACAACATCTAGTTACTGCTTAGAACAGCACACTGTGCAGTGAGACTAGGAGCCACAAACTCCAGTTACAGCTTGTAACAGTGCACTGTCCAGTGACATTAGGAGCCAGCGAGCTCTGCAGTGACATTAGGAGCCTCAACATCCAGTTACAGCTTAGAACAGCGCACTCTCCAGTGACACTAGGAGCCTCAACATCCAGTAACTGCTTATAAAAGCACACTATGCAGTGATGCTAGGAGCCTCACAATCCAGTTACAGCTTAAAACAGCGCACTGTGCTGTGTCACTAGATGCCTCAACATCTAGTTACTGCTTATAACAGCGCACTGTGCAGGGGCACTATGAGCCACAAACTCCAGTTACAGCTTATAACAGCGCACTGTCCATTGACACTAGGAGCCAGTGAGCCCTGCAGTGACTCTAGGAGCCTCAACATCCAGTTACTGCTTATAACAGCGCACTCTGCAGTGAAACTGGGAGCCACGGCATCCAGTTACAGCTTATATTAGTGCACTGTGCAGTGACACTAGGAGCCACAATATCCTATTACTACTTATAACAGCGCACTGTGCAGTGACGCTAGGAGCCACAACATCCAGTTACTCCTTATACCAGCGCTCTATGCAGTGACGCTAGGAACCACAACATCCAGTCACTGCTTATAGCAGCGCTCTCTGCAGTGACGCTAGGAGCCTCAACATCCAGTCACTGCTCATAGCAGCGCGCTCTGCAGTGACGCTAGGAGCCTCAACATCCAGTCACTGCTACTAACAGCGCACTCTGCAGCGACGTTACGAGCCTCAACATTCAGTCACTGCTACTAATAGCACACTCTGCAGTGACACTACGAGCCACAATGTTCAGTCACTGCTTACAGCAGCACACTCTGCAGTGACGCTACAAGCCAGAACATCCAGTCACTGCTTATAACAGCGCACTCTGAAGTGACGCTGGAACCACAACATCCAGTTGCTGCCTATTGCAGCGTGATCTCCTGTGATGTTAAGAGCCTCAACATCCAGTCACTGCTACAAACAGCACACTCTGCAGTGACGCTACGAGCCTCAACATCCAGTCACTGCTTACAGCAGCGCACTGTGCAGTGATGCTGGGAGCCTCAACATCCAGTCACTGCTTATAACAGCGCACTGTGCAGTGATGCTGGGAGCCTCAACATCCAGTCACTGCTTATAACAGCGCACTGTGCAGTGACGCTAGGAGCCTCAACATCCAGTCACTGCTTATAACAGCGCACTGTGCAGTGACGCTAGGAGCCTCAACATCCAGTCACTGCTTATAACAGCGCACTGTGCAGTGATGCTGGGAGCCTCAACATCCAGTCACTGCTTATAACAGCGCACTGTGCAGTGACGCTAGGAGCCTCAACATCCAGTCACTGCTTATAACAGCGCACTGTGCAGTGATGCTGGGAGCCTCAACATCCATTTGAGATCAAAAGAGAGAGCAAGGGATGTTATCACTTAGAAGTGAAAAAAGAGATAACTCCTATTCCCCTGATAGGAATATTTATGAAAACAATGAGAGGAGTATCCCCTACGTAGAGTTTTGGAACAAACTTTCGGAGGGTGAACTTCTTGGCAAAAAGGAAAAAATCAACCTTTTTGTTTTAAAACCCCTCACTCACCAACCTAGTGGTGACTTGCTTCATCATCGGGGTCCACCCTGGTGACCTAGCGTCACCAGGATGTGCTTCGACACCTGTGTTACAGTGGAGCAGGTTGTGACTGTAAGTGCAAAAAATGTGTTAAAAATTGTCCTGGTTTAACTTAAAATTAAATTTTTATTTTAAAGTAACAGAACAATGTTAAAAATCGATGGCGAGATACTGGTAGGTGGGTTACGACCAGAGTATCTCTATATGTGTCTGTGTGGCTTGGTCGACATGTTTCTACCATAAGGGCTGTTGCCCGGTATTCTTCAGGACCAAAGAACAGGTGGACGGGAGGTGTGGGCCCCCTAAAAGGCGCACCCTATCCTGATCCCCTGTGTACCAACTGGAAAAATAACCAGTGGTTAATGTGCTCAATCAAGGTAATGAGAGCCGTCTGAAAAAGTTAAAAGAAAAAGAGACCTGTGGAGAAAAGTAAAAAGATAAACTGTTTTCAGTTAAATTCATAATTACTCTCCTGTTACGTCGTGAAGTGTCTCTGTGCTGTGACTTTTCATGCCAAAGGGAAATGCCCTCCGAGTGATAAAGTATCATGTTCAATACGTGTAGCTGGAAGGGAGGTATTATCCGGGCACACACACTTATCAATAGGTGCGTGTGTTTTTACATGCAATATTATTTATCGCCTTCATATCGGTTTACGAGCATGCATTTCTTTTCGAATACACGCATCCATGTTCTATCATTCATTTCATTCATCCACTATCCATATTTGTGCGCAGTGAGTCTCGATGAGCACCTTAGGTAGATGTGGCTGATCGTGGCGTTTTATCGTATGTGCATTAGCATTCAGTTGCGCCAAAATGACAGACTGTAACATACAGGACATACACACAAATAACATGTAGGAGTACACACAAATTCCATGGTTCGAAGTGGGGGCTTACTTGTTTCTAGGCTCTAAAGTGCTTCAACGGGCAGGGGGTAGGTTCTTCAAACCGACATAACATATTCTGAAATGGCGCGAGAAATATTTACAAGGTGAGTGATACATATATATTATTGGCGCGCACCGAGCGGTATGCCCGGCGGGAGTCAAAGTGTTCTCTGGTTCTGGTTTCCAGCTTTCTGGGTAAGGAGAGGGGCATTTACTTACAGTTTGCGGAAGAAGGTAACGGCCATTAACCTACTGCTATCCTCCTCTGCTCGGCTAGTGGTGCCGTGTTGGAGTACTATCGTTAAGTGCTATTTTCCTTCCGGGATAGGCGTGGTGCCGTCCGCCGGAGGGGGAGGAGTTACTGGGCGGTGTCGGAACGTGGTGACGATTGCAACGTGTATGTTAGTAAACAAAACGCGTGCCAGGATTTGTTCCGCATTTGAGTGAATCGAGATGGATTGACTAATGCCGGCTGGTGTGTTAACATCAGCACGTTGTAAAAGAATGTGGTAGGGGTGTGGGTGACAGAGGGAGTAGCCTGTCATGTCGGGAGGAAATTAAAACGTACAGGGTTATTTTGCACATTGAAAAAGGGTGTATTTGGGAACCACAGACTGCAAGTGGAGGTTGATCTGTATTGTCAACGTAAAATATATGCAGATGGGATCATGGGCCAGGGGGTTGGGTCGTGGTACACTGACCCAAAGTATAGTAGATCATTTGAGTACATTAGCCCATGGGATATTATCATTGAGTCCAATCTTGTGCGTGGAAAGTCTGTAAATCCACCTTTGTTCTTTCTCGTAGAGGCGTGACTGTATGTTAGGGCCTGGTTGAATTTGCTCAATAACAGTCCACCTCATGTCATTGGGGGTGTGCTGCATGGTAAGAAAATGGTCTGTGAGTCTTGTGTTATTTTTCTTGCACCTGATTGTGCTGCGATGTTCAGATATACGTTGCTTCACTTTGCGGGTGGTCATTCCAATATATGGTTTGTCACAGGAACATCTGATTAGGTATACAACATTCTGACTGTTGCAGTTCGTATGTGCTCTCTGTTCCCACGTTTTCCCTTCCTCAAGGTTCAATGTTTTGGTATTGGTGGTCAAATGGCAGACACTGCAATCCCCACATCTTGAATGTCCTGTGACCGGGGGGAGTCCCCATATTTCCGTGATGGTTGGGTTGGTAGTGGTCAAGGTTTGTTTAGGTCTAGTGTTCACCAAAGTGTCTTTCAGACTGCGTGCCTTCTTATAAGAGAACAGAGGTTTTTCCCATTTGTAGTTACCCGTGTGGAGTATGGACCAGTGTTTTTTTATACTCTTGCTCACCTGGTTGGATACTGCATTATACGTCGTGACGCATGTTAGTGGAACGTCACCATCGTTTTTGGTTGTGTCTTCCAATAGGGCTTGTCGGGGTTGGTTCCGTGCTCTCTTCTGGCATTTGTTTGTTATTTTCTGGGGGTAGCCACGGGAGGATAGTTTTTTTGTTAGGTCTTCCGCCTGGCTTTTGTAATCGGACAATTTACTACAGTTTCTTCTGAGGCGGAGATACTGTCCATAGGGTAGGTTTTCCCTTAGGGGACGAGGATGGAAGCTGTCGTATCTTAGTAAGTTGTTCTTTGCCGTTGGTTTGAAATGTGTCTTAGTTATCAGATTATCATTTTCTCTTTGTATTTCAATGTCCAAGAAGACCATCTTATTCCTGTCTATGCAGTGGGTGAACCGTAGATTCTGGTCACGGGTGTTCAGCCAAGTTATGAATTCCATTAAGGTCTCTTGTGAACCTTGCCATATAGAGAAGACGTCATCTATGTATCGCCGCCAAAATTTTATATGGCTGCCAAATGGATTGTCAGCTGCCAAGACGTATTTGCTTATAACAGCGCACTGTGCAGTGATGCAGGGAGCCTCAACATCCAGTCACTGCTTATAACAGCGCACTGTGCAGTGACGCTAGGAGCCTCAACATCCAGTCACTGCTTATATCAGCGCTCTCTACAAGTGGGCACCAGTGTAGCAGGAGACGTTAACGACCTTCGGTACAACAACTTCCCCAAGTCTACATAAACATGGTGGCTCACGCAGACCTGTCCCTCTCCAAGTCAGGATGGATTAGACCATGGGTACTCGCAAACATTTTGCCAGGGGCCACAAAACTTGGTCTGATGGGATGGAGGGCTGCACTGATGCCAGCAGAGTTTCAGTCGGGACATCTGGAGCACTGGTAATAAAGTGGGTGAAGGGGAAGTAAAGTATATACATCTAGAGTCTGAATTGCTCAATATGAAACCAGCAACTCTAGATTAACCCCAGCTTCTCCACTTAACTAAATTGTGTGATCCCAGGTAATTGTTTTATTTCTCTTTTCCTCCTTTTTCATTATTACATATGAGGGATCTCGAAATACACGACTGCAGAATGTGTGCTGTACAAAACCTTCTCCTGTGTTTGGCTAAATAGAACATAATGATGTCCATTGTTGTCAGGGGGGTGGGATGGGGGTTGAAAACTGGAAGATTCTAAATTCATGTTTGAAAACTATCACTTAGAAAGAAATATCTCAATATACTGATATAATCTGATGTACTAAGGAGAAATGGTTCTGTATATTAAGGATATACACATTTTGAATTTTGAACAGACTTTAACATATTTTTAAACTTCTGCTCCAAGATGTCATTAGAAATAAAAGTGTTCCTAAATTTAAGCTATTTAGGAACACCTAGTTACTTTATTCTTTGAACTTAAAGTAATCGTTAAATAAATGTTTGCCTGTTTAGTTAACATTGTTTCAATGTTCATTCTGAGTCGAGTTCAGAGCTGGGGTTGACCTTGGGGCTGTATGTGGCCCAGGACGTACTCTGAGTATCACTGGATTAGACAGACCCAAGGAAAGATGGCGGCTTTTTGTCCATTCTGGCTTGTAGAATCAAACAAGACCCTCTCCAGACCTCCCAGGAGGCAACATTTTTATGTCCTCCTCCTGGGTGAAAGGAAGGTCTTGAGGCATCAGAAAAGGTCAGCACAATAGGCTGTTACTATTTTCCATGGTCCTCTTACGCAGGGCGTGAGTGCAGCAGAAACAAGGCCCACTTCAGTGCTTAATTTGAGCCAGTGGTTTCCAGTGCTCAGGACCTGCACTTAATTGTCAACACCACACTTAGGACAATCTGCCACATGGTGGCACTGCTCATCTAATTTAGGGATGAGCAGGTAAATGGTTGTTTATGAATATAATATACATGAAAAAATTACTAATATCTGCCTCCCCAGCCATTCCTTTAGCTTTGGGGACCTGGAATAATCTGATCTGTTGCACTTGCATACTGGAGAGATGGTTAGTAGTTGTTTTGGCAGCGATGACGGGGGCGATGGGTGGTGCAAGCTGTTACAAAATATATATGAATATCCATATAAATTAATGTGCATGCACTTCAAAAGATTTCATGCTTATATAAGATCACATTAACATGAGGCCTGGAGCTCAAAAGGGCTTCCTATCTGGCCTTGACTGGACGAGCTTCAACAAGCTATTCTGTGGCCCCTTACAGGTCACCTTGCTTGTCTTGACTTCATGATATGCAAGTGTTACACAGTGCAGAGCCTGCCTTTCTGGTCTGCCCATATCTGGCTGATTTACATGGTACAGACATTGCACATCCATGTCAGCCATACTTGGCTTGGTGCCTTATTCTAGTTCTGCTGATATGGCATTACTTTAGGTATATAGCACCTAGAAATCTGTCACTCTGGGAAGAAGCGGTCTGACAGCCCCTAATGTGGCAGGTCTGACTTCTTCCTTGCTAATTAGCAATGATGCATGCTTTTGGTACCATTAAAAAATGTTCATTCTGTTTCTGAGCAAACCTGCTATGTCTGGTGAGTTTCATTCATTTACTTCTGGGAGGGGGCCAGTATTTCCCCATCAAATATTTAACATCGTTTTAATGTTCATTCTGAGTCGAGTTCAGTGCTGGAGTTGACCTTGGGGCTGCAAGTGGCCCGGGACGTACTCTGAGTATCACTGGATTAGACAGACCCAAGGAAAGATGGCGGCTTTGAGTCCATTCTGGCTTGTAGAATCAAACAAGACTCTCTCCAGACCTCCCAGGATAACAAATATTTATGTCCGCCACCTGGGTGGAAGGAGGGTCTTGAGGCGTCAGAAAAGACCAGCACAATAGGCTGTTAGTATTTTCCGTGGTCCTCTTACGCAGGGCGTGAGTGCAGCAGAAACAAGGCCCACTTTGGTGCTTAATTTGAGCCAGTGGTTTCCAGTGCTCAGGACCCGCACTTAATTGTCAACACCACACTTAGGACAATCTGCCACATGGTGGCACTGCTCATCTAATTTAGGGATGAGCAGGTAAATGTTTTTTTATGAATATAATATACATTCAAAATTACTAATATCTGCCTCCCCAGCCATTCTTTTAGCTTTGGGGACCTGGAATAATCTGATCTGTCGCACTTGCAGGCGAGAGAGATGGTTAGAAGTTGTTTTGGCAGCGATGACAGGGGCGAGGGGTGGTGCAATCTGCAGTGGCCTCCTGGTCCGGGCCTTGGCACGTATTATTTTACAAATTCAGCACTGCCCACTTGACTATAGAGACATCAGAGACATTTAGGGCCTCATTTATGAGAAATTACGCATTGCTGCGTGAAAGCAGCGATGCGTCACTTCTCAGTGCGCACTTCTTGCGACATACCTGATGCGTCATATTTGATGTATGATGCATCATGTCGCAAGGCGTTACAGATACGTCCGTATTTCTGACGTATCTGTAAGAGCAAAAGTAACGCATTGCTGAAGTGTGTCACAAAAGTGACGCAACTCCAGCAATGCGTCCTTTCACATGGGGCAAGTCCCATGTGAAAGGGCCTGCGTCAGTCTTACGCCTGCTGTGAGGCAGGCGCAAGATTTTGACGCAACGGCGTCCTAGAAGTGACGCAGTGAAATCTCATAGATTTCACTGCATCACTTCTACGAGGCTTTTTGCGGGGGAACGCCCCACCTTGCATACATCATACCTGACACAGGTATAATGTAGCGCAGGGGTTCACAAAGTGACGCATCTGCTTAGATGCGTCACTTTGTAAATAGTGAGCAACAGGAGGCATGTTTTACGCCGCCCATGGGTCACAAAAAGTGACGGATCGGAAGCGCAAAACTGACGCAAGGCCTCATAAATGAGGCCCTTAATTCACTAGGCCTGTAGGGCTGGTATGCTCGCCTGGGCTGACTCCTGCTCTGCTTATGACCCGCTTGCACCTGGGGAGCTGGCCCGCATGGCCCGAGCAGCAGCCAGCAACCACAGGCTGTCAGTAGAAACCGCCGATGTGCGCTCAGGGCCGGATAATGGCCTCCCCTCGGTCTGGAGGGCAACAGTCAAACCACCTCTAGAAACGAGGCCTCGAGCCGTCGCCACAGGGCGGCGGAGCAGGGCACAGCCGGACCTACAAGGAATCAGACCGTACAGAGAGGACGACATCCGAGGGGCTCCCCTGAGGCAACCCCGAATCCCCCCAGAGGCATTCCAGGCACACCATGGAACATTCCACTAACAACCACAGAACATTCCGGCGGGAATCTAGGAACGGTTCAAGAAGCAATAGATTCCAGGGTCTAATCCAGAGAATTCCGGGGGAAATAAAGGAACATTAGAGCGGCAATAGAGACTCATTGGGCTCTTAATGGAAAATCAAAGAGTTTTCTGGAAAAGGATTTCATAATTAGTTAACAAGACTCGAGGGAGCAGTTAATTTATGGGCTTTTAGGGCAATTTATTTGTGTAAGGGGACAAATGAGAAATATTCGATGAGCCTGGGCAACTGGCCAGTTGATGAATAACGAATTATTAAATTGGAGGCAGCTGCACAGCGCTTGGAGGCAATGTAGGAACATTAAAGGGTAGCTGGAAGGAGGGCAATTGAATACGCCATTCAACATTAAACAAAAAACAAAAAAACAAGATTACGGTTATTTGAGGGCAACTGCTTGGAAAAAGCAAGAGTACAGAGGGTCAGATTATGAGGTAAAAAAACTGTAAACACTGTTAAATGCACGTAAAATAGTCCAACCCACCTGGACACTGTGGGTGAATGGAGTAAAATCTGGTCCTCAGAGTTAGAAAATAGAGGGCACCAGAAAAAATATTATCCAGAGAAAATGGGGGTACCAACTAAACATTTTACATTGTTCTGCAGCGACGAGATTGTTTTTCAGCCCTGTGAGCCCCCGACTTCAAACCGGTTTAATGTATTATATCACACGGTTCAACTGAAGTAGCTTTAAGTCTACTAGCGCCAAGAAGCTTCAGTGTCAGTGCGCTTTTTAAATAAATAAATGCAATGAGCTGGCTCTGCTCTGTAGGAAGTCAGCTTTTCAAGTCCAAGTTACACATGTCTCTGCTGCTTAACCCCCCTGAGCTACGTCAATGTAGTAGGAAATTGTCGGCCCCAAACAGCAAACTCTGCTGCGGAGACACATCACCTTTGAACTAGGGTGTTAAGATCAGAACCTCTAACCCGCAGACAACACGACATTAGGCACATGAAACCCTGAGCTACCCTATTCAAATGGGAACTGGCAACTAGTTTCAAGTCACACATGGAACAAGGACATTAACCTCCTGAACTACACTTATTGAGAGTGCACATTTCAACCTAAAAGTTACAGACATAGCACTCAGCAGCAGGATCATTCAACATTAACAGATTACAGATGCACACACGAACACAGAATTGCAGGCAAATTAACCCACTGAGCTACCTTACCGATACTGCAACATGTGATGTGCAGGTTTCACATACATCAGAAGTTAACTCTCAGGGGCAGATTTACAAGCCCCTTGCACCGCTGGTGCATCACGTTGCGTGACACACCTGTGGAGCAGCCTGCACAGTGATATTTACAAGCACAGGCAAAGTCGCCCTGCGTGACTTAACCTGCGCTTGTAAATATCGCCCCTGTTCGCGCAACACTTTGCGTGTTAGGGGCGTGACATGGGTGTTGCTGTGGGTGTTCCCACGCAATACCCATGTCCACTGATGCATTTCCAGATTTACGAGAAATCGTAATTCTGGAAATGTGTCAGAATGCTACACCGGGGTGGCGTAGCGAGGTGCAACGAGGAGAAATGTTTCATATCTCCTAATTTTTTTTACTCTTTTAATGCATGCTGCATTCTACAGCACGCATTAGAAGAGGAAATCACCTCAATTGATTGTTTTTGTGCAGGAAGCTGCCCCTTCCTGCACAAAACAATCTCCCCACGATGCAGGCATCCTTGCACCATGGTCCTAGGGTGCCTGCGCCGGCGCATGGCTGAAGTTTGTGCGCCAGCCCCGGGGAAAGCACAGAGATGTGACATATTGTTGTGAATATGTTGCATCCCCATGCTTCAAAACTAACACAGCGCAGCGCAGCAAAATGACTTGCAGCACTGAGCTGCGTTAGTTTCTTGTAGATCTGCCCCTCAGAGTTTACTTAATGAGATAGAAAATGATGACGCATGGTATACAGGTCAAACACACTGCAACAAGTACATTAACCCCTTGAACTAACCACCTAAATGAAAAGTGATTCCTTGATCTGCAGGTTACACTTCCTCGAGCAGGCATGTTTCCACTTCAGAGCAATCTTACTGAGACTGGGAGCTGTGACGTGTAGACACACAAACCCCCACAAGAAGAGGTTACCACCTGCACCAGGTAGCTGATGCCCACAGCAAGCACATTTACCCCTTCAGCTAGCTTTTATCACAGTAGACCCTCACTACATTACTTATGTTATATCATGAGATATAAATATTGTCTCTACTGGCTTTTTGCAACCACTAAATTATTTTTCAAGCAGCCGTATGGACTAATAGGTCAATTTCCAAAAATAAGGAATCAGAATGGGTAACAATTTATCATGAATATTTTGGAGGTACAAATTGTGACCTACTCCGATTGCAGGTCATCACAGGGATGGTGACCAGCTTTGGTCAGTGGTCACCAGGTCTCTGATCGCTTTTAAATAAAAAAAATGTTAATACAGCTCAATGTTCTTACAGGAAATTGGGCTGCATTTAAAAATAAAATATTTTTTTTTGTTTGCTTCAGATTTGGACACTAGGGCATAAGATGCATCAAGGTAAAATCCACTCGCAAAGGGACAGATTCTCAGAATCTGCCCCTTTGCGACCGGTATTTTTGCATTTGGGATGCATCATCCCAAATGAAAAATCGCAAATTAAGAAATCGCAAAATTGCGATTACTTGCATTTAAGGAATCTCAAATTGAGATTCCTTAAATGCAATGCATTAAAGTTTAAAAAATAGCGATTTCGCTGATAGGGCTCGCAAATTACCATGAAGTTGAACTTCATGGTAATTTGCAAAAACGTTGAAAAATGCACTAAAGTGCATTTTTCAAAGTTTCATGTTGCGCACACACATGCCCTAAGGGTATGTGTGTGCGCAACATATGTGCACAGATCAATTTCAGGGGTGCAACAGGGTGTCCTTTAGACACCCCTGCACCCTTGAAATCGCATTCTCAATTTGCGATTCGCTAATTGCGATTCGCAAATTGAGAATGTCTTCCCATTCATTCATATGGGCCTCTAGGCCTACAGGAATGAATGGGGAGGTATTCCTTAATTGCGAGTCGCAATATGCGAGTCGCAATTAAGGAATTTTAAGAAATGAAAAGGGGGGGCTCTTGGCCCCCCCGCCCGCATGGCGGCGCGGCGATCGCCCCCTCCCTTTGTGCCCCTCGGTGGTGGGGCGTGCCCTCCTGGGCGCGCCCCACCACCGATTGGCTGGTGCCCTTCCTGACCCGGATGCCATGGTAGGATATCCGGGTCAGGGGCGGGCGTGCCGGGAGGGGCTGGGTGGGGGCGTAGCCACCCCCACCCAGCCCCTTGGGGATAAAGAAGCGGGGAGCGCCCAGGAGACCCTCTTCTCCCTGGACGCTCCCCCACAACGTGTCGTGCCCCGCGCTCGGGGCAGGAGCGTCCAGGGAGAAGAGGGTCTCCTGGGCGCTCCCCGCTTCTTTATCCCCAAGGGGCTGGGTGGGGGTGGCTACGCCCCCACCCAGCCCCTCCCGGCACGCCCGCCCCTGACCCGGATATCCTACCATGGCATCCGGGTCAGGGAGGGCACCAGCCAATCGGTGGTGGGGCGCGCCCAGGAGGGCACGCCCCACCACCGAGGGGCACAAAGGGAGGGGGCGATCGCCGCGCCGCCATGCGGGCGGGGGGGCCAAGAGCCCCCCCTTTTCATTTCTTAAAATTCCTTAATTGCGACTCGCATATTGCGACTCGCAATTAAGGAATACCTCCCCATTCATTCCTGTGGGCCTAGAGGCCCATATGTGCAGATCAATTTCAGGGGTGCAACAGGGTGTCCTTTAGACACCCCTGCACCCTTGAAATCGCATTCTCAATTTGCGATTCGCTAATTGCGATTCGCAAATTGAGAATGTCTTCCCATTCATTCATATGGGCCTCTAGGCCCACAGGAATGAATGGGGAGGTATTCCTTAATTGCGAGTCGCAATATGCGAGTCGCAATTAAGGAATTTTAAGAAATGAAAAGGGTGGGCTCTTGGCCCCCCCGCCCGCATGGCGGCGCGGCGATCGCCCCCTCCCTTTGTGCCCCTCGGTGGTGGGGCGTGCCCTCCTGGGCGCGCCCCACCACCGATTGGCTGGTGCCCTCCCTGACCCGGATGCCATGGTAGGATATCCGGGTCAGGGGCGGGCGTGCCGGGAGGGGCTGGGTGGGGGCGTAGCCACCCCCACCCAGCCCCTTGGGGATAAAGAAGCGGGGAGCGCCCAGGAGACCCTCTTCTCCCTGGACGCTCCCCCACAACGTGTCGTGCCCACCTCTGCCGCCGGTTATGCCCCCGGTGGCGCCGGCAGTCCCAGCAGGCAATTTAGACTCAATCCCCCCGGAACTGGTATCTCAGATAACGGCCTTGATGCCGTGGTTGCAGAAGGGGGGGGTGTTACCGGCTTCGTCAGATCATGCCGCAGAAGCGGAAAAATTGGTGGAAAAGATTAAATCTGCAGCGGTGGCTGACAGTACTGCAGTGCCCTCATCTTCTTCCCTCGCAGGTTCCAGTCTCGCCCAACCGAACGGAGGTGGTGGGCAGCCGGCCCAGGTGCCTGGAAATGGTAAGGAGGTGGCACTGCCTCTCTTGGGAGATGGTTCTATACCCTCCAGGAGTGAGAATTTAGCACAACATGTGTCACAGACTGTGAAGGAGATGATTTGGGCTGATAAATATGTGTACATTTATTCATTACTGCTTGATAATAGGGAAATGGAGCATGCAAAGACGCTAAAGGAGTGGATGCATCCAAGCGAATGGAGGGCACAGTGTTCTAGATTTAGGGTGGAAGAAACTCTGCTTAACTGGATCAGGGCTTTCGCAGTGTTCACAGCTATCAAGGCTGAACGACCCCCCAATGTGCAGGCGCCACTAGCGTGCTATCAGAGCAGGATTGTGGGGTGGAGTGAACAGTACTCTGGGGATGCGTGGAAAGGGTATGATGTCAATTTCAGGAAAGCCTTGGAATTTAATCCATCACTGACATGGGACAAGGTTGACTCTATGTCATGGCATCAGCAATTCTCAGAGAGCTCTCCCCCCCATCAGTCCACCAGTGCAGTCAAGATTTTTTCCGCCAGACCTCAACAGCCCTTTCGGCCACCCCAAGCGGGTGAGGTCCCGGGCAGGAATAGGGGCGGCGGGTCAGAGAAGAAAGGGGTGTGCTGGGATTTTAATAGGCGCACCTGCACAAGGGCCCCGGGCACCTGTAGATTTAAACATGCATGTGGGGCCTGTGGTCATCCCTCTCACCCAGAAGCATCTTGCAGGTCCAAGCAGGGCAATCAGGGTCAGAGGGGAAGAGGAAAGCCAGTGTAGTACAAACAAGTTGGGTCCCCCCACGCCTGTAGATGTTCTGGCAATGATCCCATGGTTAAATAGATATCCGGACCACACAGCAGCCACACTACTTCAGGAAGGTTTCTCCCAAGGCTTTAGGATCCCGGCAGGGGGGTACACAGGTAGCGCCCATTGCAAAAATCAATTGTCAGTGAAACTCAACCCTACAGTGGTGGCGGCAAAAATTAGCAAAGAACTGTCTCTGGACAGGATATCTGGCCCATTTGTGAAGGTACCCGTCCCCAATTTTGTGTGCTCACCGCTAGGAGTAGTTCCCAAAAAAGAGAAGGGCCAGTTTAGGCTGATCCACAACCGGTCGGCGCCCAGAGGAGCGTCTTTGAATGATGCGATTGATGAAACGATTTGTAGTGTAAAATATGCCTCATTTGACCAGGCGGTCGACCTGTTGCGTGCTCTGGGGCCAGGGGCCCTGATGGCGAAGTCAGACATAGAATCTGCTTTCCGTCTCCTCCCAGTCCACCCAGCCGATCATCATCTCCTAGGTTTCACTTTTGAAGACAAGTTTTACATGGATAAATGCATGCCCATGGGCTGTTCCATATCATGTGCATATTTTGAGACGTTTAGCTCTTTTCTAGAATGGGTCATGAGACAGGCGACAGGCCATCAGCAGGTCATGCATTACCTGGATGATTTCCTCTTCTTAGGTGCGGCGGGCTCTCAGGAGTGTGCCTGGGCACTGCAGGAATTTTGCGTGCTCATGCGGGCTTTTGGGGTCCCGCTAGCGCCGGGGAAGACTTTTGGGCCATCCACCTGCTTGGAATTTCTCGGTATCGAAATTGATTCAGTGGAAGGATGCTTCAGGTTGCCCCAGGACAAAGTATCTAGGTTTAGAGCAGCGCTGCGACAATGCCTACGTAAACACAAGGTTTCCTTGCAGCAATTACAGGAGGTGGTGGGGCAACTGAACTTCGCTCTGCGGGTTATCCCTATGGCACGCCCTTTCTCACGCTCCATTGCCCAGGCAATGAGGGGATTACGGGAGAAACATCACCGCACGAGGTTGTCATCTGAGGTTCGCCAGGATATGCTCATATGGATGGCGTTCCTGGAGGGTTTCAATGGCAGGGTAGTGTGGCCCGGTCCCCCCACCACATCAGCAGAGTTGGGTTTATGGACAGACGCGGCTGGTAGTGTGGGATTTGGCGCCATCCTGGGGAACAAGTGGGTCGCCCAACGATGGCCGGAAGAATGGAGAGCATGGGGTTTGACCACCAATATTGGCTTCCTTGAACTCTTCCCGATCTGGGTGGCATTGAAGGTCTGGCCCGAACACCTATGTAATCAATCAGTGGTGTTCTGGTCAGATAACATGACCGTGGTGGAATGCATAAATCATCAGGGGGCGCGCTGTCCTTTCATACTGCGCCTGATAAAGGAGATTGTGTTGCAATGCTTGAAAATGAATGTGGTCTTCAAAGCCAAGCATGTCCCTGGCATTCTCAATAATGCAGCTGACTCCCTCTCTCGCTTTAAAATGCAGGTTTTCAGGGAACATCTTCCTGCAGCAGACCCCTCTCCGGCTCACTTCCCGGCAGTACTTTGGCAGATTGGTGCCCCAGATTACAGGACCTCGTGGTTGCTAGCTTAGCCCCCAGGACCAAGACAGCTTACGAAGGGGCGTTTTTGTCTTACCGTACTTTCTTGGGGCAGGAATGGGAGGGTAGGTGGGCACAGGAGGACAGCTTTGCAGCCTACTTAGAAGGGATGCACAGGGAGGGTCGCTCCGTAGCGGCTGCGAGCAGGCATAGGGCGGCGGTCTCCTTCTTTGCGCAGGCTAAGGGCATGCGAGACCCCACTAACACCTTTATGGTGCGCAAGGCCTTGAGGGGTTGGCGCCGTTTACAGGGTCACCCTGCTGATAAAAGAAGGCCCATTGGGCTAGCACGGCTGACATCTTTATTGGTGGCACTGCACAATGTCTGTAGCTCGGAGTGGGAGGTACTTCTGTTCAAAGCTGCATTTTCCCTGGCTTTCTATGGGGCTTTGAGAATTGGTGAGTTGGTAGCAGCGTCCAAACAGGATCAGCAGGGCGGCCTACAAGGGGCCTGTGTAAAAATCAGGGATGATACCATGTGGGTGACAATTCAGAAATCCAAAACCGACCAGGAGTCACGGGGTCACACCATAGTGCTCCACCGAGCCCGTGCCAATCCTTGCTGCCCGGTTTCTCATGTGGAAATCTTCCATAAACAGCGAGGGGGCGCGGCGGGAGGTGCACTGTTGTGTCACGCCGACGGTACGCCCTTGACCAGGTACCAGTTTAGAAGGGTCTTGGAGCTGACGATCAGACAGGCAGGTCTGGACCCCAAGGAATTTGGCACTCACTCATTTAGGATTGGGGCAGCAACTGAGGCAGTGGCAAGAGGCCTCCCGGTTAAAAATGAGAAGGAAATTGGGAGATGGTCCTCTGAATGTTATAAACGATATGTGCGAATTGACATGTTGTGACAGGATGGTGCTCACACCCGGCTTGTTTTGGTTTTTTGCAGTTTCTCAAACCTGTGACGCAGGGGAGGAACTCTCCACCGGGCATCAACGATCCACGCCATCACGGAACAAGCATCGGGATCAACACAAGAAAATGGTTTGGATCGTGGGTCACTCGTATGTGAGGCGTGCTAAATGTGTTTTTCTTTCAGGAGACCGTACAAAAAGGGCTGCGCAAAAGGGGTTTGACATTTCATTCTTCGGGAGAGGGGGTCTATGTCTCACCCAGTTCAAGGACTTCTTCCAGGGACTCTTAGCTCAACAGCCCGCCCCCCCGTCAGTGGTGATACTTCACCTGGGGGAGAATGATTTGGCCAAATTGGGGAGACGCATCCTTATTGAGGAGATCATCTCCACTGCGGGGTGGGTGGCCAGGACTTGCCCGGGTTGCACGGTAGTATGGTCGCAACTTATCCCTCGGTGGCAGTGGCGAGGGGGGGACTCGGTTAGGGCGTTGAATCACTCGGTAAAGAGGATCAACACGCAATTGGACAAACTTTTTCGGGCCCCCCGGTTGCAGACGATTCCACATGGGTGTATCTGGGGCGAACAATATTACCTAGGGGATGGAGTACACTTGACTGAGGCGGGGAATGTCTTGTGGTCTAACAATATCTGGGCCTGGTTAGAGGGTTTTGCTAAACAAGATTGCTGATTTGGGTCTAGGTAGGGGGAGGCCAGATCGTCGGTTAACAATGCTGGCCTGTGGCGGTAAGGTCATGACCGGTGAGCAGCTATTTCAAGGTCTGAGGGGGCGGGCATCATCCATGGGAGGTTCCCGTCCAGGGGGAGGGGCCATTGGCCACTCCAAGAACTCCAGGGGCAAGGTAACTGGTGCTTCAAAGGGGCGCAGGTTGGAGTAGTCACGCTTTCCTTAGGCTGGTAGCCACCCCGCGCGCGCATACTTATGACGTCACTGGATGGCGCAGAGTAAGGGCCCTCCTTTAGTGGGTAAATGGAGTTCACGGCGTAGACCGGGTAATTACCAGGACCGGCTGCGCATGCGCACATCACTAGGTAAGGCGCAGCTAGTAGGACCTGACACCGGTTAGCGACCTTGCCATATGGCCAGAAATGTAGTATACAAAAATCAAGATGAGGATGTTAGCTTCGGTTAGGAAACAATCTGTATTAGAGTTTCTGTTAAGGTTAGCCTCTCAAACTTGTTGACAATATTGTATCTAATGTCCTGCTGATTTTTGTATAAATTGTTGATCATGCAATTAAAAACCTTTTAATTTCATATCTTAATAAATACGGCCGGGAGGTCCCGCGGCCTCCCGCCTTCCAAAGATAACCAGGTATCATGTTCATGTGTCAGGTGTTGGTGTGCTCAGATGGGGGGGGCGGCAGCCAGTCGCTGACCATGTGAAAAGGGGGGGCTCTTGGCCCCCCCGCCCGCATGGCGGCGCGGCGATTGCCCCCTCCCTTTGTGCCCCTCGGTGGTGGGGCGTGCCCTCCTGGGCGCGCCCCACCACCGATTGGCTGGTGCCCTCCCTGACCCGGATGCCATGGTAGGATATCCGGGTCAGGGGCGGGCGTGCCGGGAGGGGCTGGGTGGGGGCGTAGCCACCCCCACCCAGCCCCTTGGGGATAAAGAAGCGGGGAGCGCTCAGGAGACCCTCTTCTCCCTGGACGCTCCCCCACAACGTGTCGTGCCCCGCGCTCGGGGCTTCTTGTTTTTCCCACCCACCATCCCTGGAACTAAATGATTGAGGTTGTCTTAGTCTAGTTTAAGCGTAATCTGTAGGTGCTTGTTGAGATCCTTGATATGCATAAGTGATCCGTGTCTGGTTTGTATATTATGCTGATGATGCTTTCTTTAGGAATTTTTTCCCCTTTTAGTGAATTGTGATGAAACATGTTATGATATTGCAATTGTGCTTAGGACTTTTTTCCCTTTGTAGCTTTAAATTGATGTTTTGATGTGTTAGCTAGAGTAGTTGTCATTAGAATTTTTCTCCTAGGTCGTCGTATTTATTAGGTTTGGGGCATGCGGTAAGGTCATGACCGGTGAGCAGCTATTTCAAGGTCTGAGGGGGCGGGCATCATCCATGGGAGGTTCCCGTCCAGGGGGAGGGGCCATTGGCCACTCCAAGAACTCCAGGGGCAAGGTAACTGGTGCTTCAAAGGGGCGCGGGTTGGAGTAGTCACGCTTTCCTTAGGCTGGTAGCCACCCCGCGCGCGCATACTTATGACGTCACTGGATGGCGCAGAGTAAGGGCCCTCCTTTAGTGGGTAAATGGAGTTCACGGCGTAGACCGGGTAATTACCAGGACCGGCTGCGCATGCGCACATCACTAGGTAAGGCGCAGCTAGTAGGACCTGACACCGGTTAGCGACCTTGCCATATGGCCAGAAATGTAGTATACAAAAATCAAGATGAGGATGTTAGCTTCGGTTAGGAAACAATCTGTATTAGAGTTTCTGTTAAGGTTAGCCTCTCAAACTTGTTGACAATATTGTATCTAATGTCCTGCTGATTTTTGTATAAATTGTTGATCATGCAATTAAAAACCTTTTAATTTCATATCTTAATAAATACGGCCGGGAGGTCCCGCGGCCTCCCGCCTTCCAAAGATAACCAGGTATCATGTTCATGTGGTATCATGTTCATGTGTCAGGTGTTGGTGTGCTCAGATGGGGGGGGCGGCAGCCAGTCGCTGACCATGTCGCTATTTTTTTTGTGATTTCTTCATGCATTGCATTTTGCTATTCCTTAATAGCGAATCGTTATTTTTCGCTATTAAGGAATAGCAAAATGGGTTCTTGATGCATCTGGGGGTATCTCTTCCCAACAAACTTTTTTTTCAAGATTCCTAAACTAGAAGGGGCACAAGCAGACCCACTTCCCCTTTGTGAATGGGGTACTCCCTCCTTTGAGGTGTTGCTATCTTTTCAATGTTTTGCAACTGGATTTCGGTGGCGAAGCATTGATCCATAGCATATCGATTTGATATTTAGAATGGGCATCTACAACACGCCACTTCCAAATAGCGAATTGGCGCCCATTTCTAAACACATTACTGAATCTGAAACATTTTTCCGAATCACTAGATGTGTGTAGAACATAACATAATGTTTTTTGCATTTGCAAACCGTTGATATACCGATTTGGGGGGTTTGCGAATACAGAATACAGAAACCCTTCGTACATGAGGCCATACGCACCTACCTTGGCGATGTAGTGGACTCAATATTTTTGTAGGCCAATATTATTGATTTCGATTAAGTATCTATCATACAACCTCAGGCCCATGAAGCAGCTGAGCTATCTTTTTCCCAGTTGTGTAGTTGCTCTGTCTCCAGTGCTTAATTTGAGCCGGTGGTTTCCGGTGCTTAGCACTGGCACTTCAACACCAGCACTTTTCATGAGCATCAGTTAGGGACACATTAATTCATGTTAGGCACGGGAGGCTAAGTGATTTGCCCAGAATCCCAGGATGTTAAGTCAACCCTGAGATTCAAACTAGGTTCCCCAGATCTGAAGTCGTCAGCTCTGCCCATTACACCACATCCTCTCCCCACTTTCATAGTTAGTAGTTGGTTCTGTTTTAGGCCGCGCTAACAGGAGAAACGGGCTGGTGCAAGCTGCCTCCTGACTACTGCCCGGCACTTATATGTTCACAAATTAACCATGCCTGTCTCCCGCTGCAGGTCGCTATTGTCGTACCTGGGGAGGTACCGGCTCAGACTCCATCTCGTCTTGGCTCCGGGAACCGTACCGCGGGGTATGTGTGGCTGCGCAGCAGCCATGCCCGACCTGCTGAGCACGCGGTGCACACACTAACGATATTACACACGGAGTTGAGGCAGTGACATGGCTAGAGACCGTCTACGCGATCTCTCCGCCTAGAGCGCCTCTGCATGTTCAATTTCGCGTATTAATCATTTTCTTTCTTCCCATAAACAATTTTATTAGTCCGTCAATGTCACATAAATAGCACAAAACAAACAGCACGTCAGCTTTAACAGATTACATGGACTCCAGGCATCAATCGTGAGCGAGTGTAGACTGTCACGATCCTTAGAGACTATTACAGCCCGGGCTGGTACTTGGTGCCCCCTTTGCAACACCTCAAGACCCTCCTTACAGTCTGTGGGTCCCCTCGCGCCAAGCTCGAAAAAAACCAGGGTCGTGTACACGTGCCATTTAGTGTGCAAAGAAGCGGCGGTGTAACAAAGGCCCCCGGGCCGACTCCAGGGCCCAGTCAGCACAGTACCGCGGCCTGAGAGCTCTTGAGTATGTGTGTGTGAGGAGGGGGGGGCGGGGGGACGCGTAGGGGAGGTACAGGGAGTGCTCCCATGTACTTTGCAGGGGGTGGGGGGTTCTTCCATGTACTTTGCAGGGGGTGGGAGGGTTCTTCCATGTACTAAATTGCAGGGGGTGGGGGGGAGGTTCTTCTATGTACTTTGCAGGGGGTGGGGGGTTCTTCCATGTACTTTGCAGGGGGTGGGGGTTCTTCCATGTACTTTGCAGGGGGTGGGGGGGTTCTTCCATGTACTTTGCAGGGGGTGGGGGGGTTCTTCTATGTACTTTGCAGGGGGTGAGGGGTTCTTCCATGTACTTTGCAGGGGGTGGGGGGGTTCTTCCATGTACTTTGCAGTGGGGGATCTCCCAAGTTTTGTTAGGCCACTGCAATGAAGGGGCATTTTATCAAGGCCTGGTGATATAATTATCGCTGCTTTTAACGTCAGCAAAGGACACGCTGGCGCGTGAGTCCATGCCTCAGCGCCCATTTCCTTAACGCCCAGCTTTGCAACGCTAATGATATGCAAAGTGGGCGTACCTAACTTAAGTAACGTGGATAATGTCGCTAACAAACCTTTCTCCTATTATCAATCTGAAGAACCGGGTTTTAGAACCCAGCGCCCGAAGTCTTCGAGTTCACCTGTCTTGGAATACACAGAGACATGGGATACTTCTCGGTGATGTCAAAGATCAAATTTATTGGCTGCAACCAGGAACAGAAGTCTACGGAGTACGACACGGGTAGTTCGCTAGACACTGCTCAAATTTTCGTATTGCGAGACATCGTATTTTATGCTAAAAATCACATTCCTGACAAACACCAATTATTTACAAACTATCCAATAATAGGTGACATTGCAAAAGGTATCACATAACGACAAGCCAACTTTTCAGTTGTCCAGCCCACCATCAATTACATGGGAAAGCCCAATGTGATTTTTAGCATAAAAGACGATGTCTCGCAATACGAAGATTGAGCAGATTCTGACGAACCTACTTGTGTCATACTTCGTAGACTTCTGTTCCTGGTTGCAGCCAATAAATGTGATCCTTGACGTCACCGAGAAGTATCCTGTGTCTCTGTATTCTAAGACAGGTGAACTCGAAGACTTTGGGCGTGCCCCTGGCGCCACTGGGTTCTAAAACCCGGTTCTTCAGTTGGCGCCCAACGTTGGGCGACTTCAGTGGTACCGGTCCAAGCCTGAAGATCGTGAGGAGCTTCGTGAGGAAATTCTGGAAGACGGCCCCCACTTCATCGACCCCGGCATGTCGAATGTGGACTGAAGGTTTTTACTGCGAGGCTTCCCGCTTTCCGACGGCTACGAAGGACTGCTGCCCTGACTGTCGCCCTGTCTTGGACCCTTTGTGACGATTTGTATGGCGAGATGATAGACGGGTCTTCTGGTGACGTGATCGATACTTCAGTTAAGTATAAGTGGAACGTTCCCAGTCCTTAGTTTTTGGTTTCCTTCGGGATCTTTGATTTGGAACTTGCAAGTGCCAAAGCCGAGGGACTCGTATATTTGCGAGACTATCGTGTTTGGTAATCCCTTGAAGTTTGAAGCTAGATTAGTGAGCGAAGATGCCTGGTCTTAGCAAACTTGGAAAGATATTTTGTTGTAGTAGTAACAGGGATTCCCGATTGGAGGACTCGTGTCCGATACCTCCGGTTGGAACTCTGACTTATGAGCTCTATTCTAAACATGGCATGGGCCCCATTACGTATAATGAATTGTGGGTCCGATACACTAGGAAAGAGGGTGTTCTAAAACGGCCCCAACATGGTAGCTATGACACAGAGATTTTAGATAATTTAGAGGTTAAACTATTTAAGAAGAAAGCCCGGCCGGCGATGTTTGACTCTTTCTGCCTCTGGCGTAAGGAAGCCAAACAGAAAGAAATTAAACAAGCAAAGAGAAATAAAAGAGAGAAGGGTATATCGATAATGCAAGCTGATATACAGTTTAAAGATAATGAAGAAGAACAAGCAAGTGAGCAGTTGCATAGGCAACATAAAATGGCCATCGATGAATGTTACCCAGCTTTGTCACCTCTTCTACAAGGTGCAATGAAGGACCCTGAAAAGGATCCTTTGATGTCACATTTGATGAGTTCGCCACCCCCTTATGTGCAGAGTGCTACGGCACCTCCGCAACCTTTAGTTGCGCAACCTCCAGCTGTTCAGCCTCCTGTTGTTGCACAGCCGCCAGCTCCTCTTCAGCTGGTTCCTTTTCCTTTGGCGCAGCCTTCTCTAGGGCAGCCGACTTTGCTATCAGTTCTGCCTCAAATTCCTACGACTTTTTCTCCTGTATTTGCTACTTCTTCTGATACTTCTTCTGCTATTACTCCTACGTTTGCTTTGTCTCAGCCTGTTTTGCCTCCTGTCCTTATGACAGCTTCTCCTTCTGTTCGACAGAGAATGACTGATACTGTTACTGGTCTTTTGTCTCCTTTCTTTGGGTCATTGACTGTGACCCCTGTTTCGGCGCGTAAACAGTTACATAGCCAGCTTTCTAGTCGCGAAGAGCGGGCAGTATTGGATCATTTGGCTCGTAAATGGGTTATTAATTCTTCGAGATATGATTTAAAGTCGGTTATGGATGTCTTCCGACAATGGGAAGCCCCAAAGCAGAGGTATGGCTTCGACATCATGTGTACTTTCCTTTGTGAAGAATGGGAAGATGGTGAGTTGGGTCAGACTCCATCGGAGTTGTTTAATGTACAGTCCGAGTTTGCGAAAGGAACAATAGTGGGTTCCGATGTTAAGAAAGCATTTGCGACGTTGCTTGCGTTTAGGAGTGAGTGTCCTTCTCGGTCGTTGTTTGAGCCTGATTCTTCTGTTCGGAGAAAAGCGCGACAGTACCCAATGAGAGAGGTTCCTCCGGTATGGAAAGAGGCAGTTCAGGCCGATGTTAACAATGGTATTCCAGCTGTAGAAGCTCATTTTCAGCGTGTTTGGGTACATGTTTCGTGGAAGAGAGCTGAAGTTTTGGCTCTTAAGCAGACTCTACCTGATCCCCGCAAAAATCCTGCAGGGTATTATAAAGAGTTGTCACAGACAGCTGATGCGTGCATTATGAATTTAGCCGATATAGATATGTTATTTGGTGATGTGGTTCCTCAACCCTTGTGGGGAACGATTCGTCATGTGGAACATGCACAAGATTTAGGTGATACATGGGCTAACATTACTGCTGCAGATGGTCTTCAATGTGGTGGAGCTAAACCTGAAGCTTTAGTTGCAGAACTCCCCAGTAGGATTATTAATTATATGAAGACTTTAATGCCTGCTATGCGAGTGAATTGGGATAAATTGTCTGCATGTAAGCAGAAGAAAGATGAAAGTGTGTCTGATTTCTTCACTAGGTTCGAAGAGACGTTTATAGATCATAGTGGTCAAGACATGAGTACGGAAGGTGGCCAACGGTTGTTCGTGGATAAGTTTGTTCATAACTTGCTTCCCGAGTTGTGTAATAAGTTGAAGGATTCAGAGAGTTCATGGGCTGTTTCTTCATCGGCCCAGATATTGGCTACTGCACAATATTATGAGAACAGGGATAAGGATGAGAAAGAGAAAGCAGAGAGAAAGACTAAAGATTTAAAGACGAAGGTTCTTTTGCAACAGGCGTATCCGCCTTGTTATATTCAGTGTGAGTTTCAGCAACCTCAGCAGTTTCAGAGAGGATCTCAAAGGCCCAAGTCTTTCCAGCAGCGTGTTCCTGTAGGCCCTAATCAGTGTGCGTATTGTAGAGAAGAAGGCCACTTCAAGAGTAGTTGTCCGGTTCTGTTACAGCGTACGAATGGCGCTTCTGGTGTGAGAGGTCGAGGTGTTCAGCAAGCTCCTAGAGGTAGAGGACGTGGTGTGTTCCTCCAGAATGCACGATCCTTTCCTCCACAGAATACGATGAATTGCTTTTGATCAGCAGAATGTTGCGTCTGGTAGATCGACTCAGTACTATAATGACGATTACTATGTTGAGAGTGAGAATGCTGACGGTAATGATTGCTAGGACAGCCATAGACAAAGAAAGGGAGTTGTTTCAGTTCCAGTAGATCAGAGTGGACCTTATGTTGAAGTGATTACATCAGGTGTGTCAGAGCCTTTTCTGTTGGATACTGGTGCAGCAAAGAGTTCTATCATGCACTCTAAACTCCATGGCGCACCTTTGTCTGGCTTGACAAATGTTTCGGTAGGTTTTTCTGGCGCCCGAGTTCGCAATCCAGTTTCTAGTCCTTTGTCTCTTTCGGATGGACCTTGTGAATTAGAAGCACCCCTCATTTTAACCACAGGTTGTGGTGAGAATTTGTTGGGTTTCGATTTGTTGAAGAGATTGTATGCGACATTGCATTGTTCTCCTTCGGGAGTACAGCTTACATTGGGTAGGAGAGTGATCTCTCCGATGTATTTGTCCAAAGATCGGCTTCTATTGAAATTGCGTTCTCTCCCTGATACTCTTTGGGCTACTGGTCCTAATGAAGTGGGTCTTTTTGAGATTCTACCATACGTTGTGACACTGAAAGCGAATGCTAGATTGCCACGTATTCCCCAATATAGGATTTCTAGTGATGGTGATAGAGAACTTTTAGCGATCATCTATGATCTGATTGAGAAAGGTGTGATTGAAGAGACGAGAGTTAATGTGTGCAATAGTCTGGTTTTGCCTGTCCTGAAACGTACTGATTCTTTGCATCCTCCTGTGTATAGGTTTGAGATTGTTCTTCGAGAAGTGAACAAGATTGTCGTGCCACAGTTTCCTGTTGTTCCAGACATTACTGCTTTGCTGACTATAATTCCTGCTTCAGCTGCCTGGTTTTCGGTGATTGATCTGAAGAATGCCTTCTTTAGCATCCGGATTGCCGAGGAGAGTAGAGATATTTTTCGCTTCTCTTTAGGAGGCCGAAGTTTCCGGTTTAAGCGCGCTCCTCAAGGCTATTGTGAGAGTCCATCCATCTATAGTCAGGCTTCGAAAACACAGCTTGATATGATTGTTTTGCCTGATGGTGCTGCTCTTATTTAGTATGTAGACGATCTGTTAGTTGCTGCTGATGATGAGGAGACTTGTAAAGAAGCTACTCTTTCATTGTTGCGACATTTGTCTGACCTTCATCATAAAGTGTCACTTTCGAAGTTGCAGTATTGTCGACAAGAAGTGACCTACTTAGGTCATCTCTTATCGAAGGAGGAAAGAAGGTTGACCCCAGAACGAATTCAAGCAATTGCGAAAATGAATGTGCCAACTACACAGAGAGAAGTGTGTGCTTTCTTGGGTATTACTTCGTATTGTAGGCAATGGATTCCAAACTTTTCGTTGCTTGCGAAACCTTTGTTAGCACTTACTCTTAAGGATACTCCGAATCCTCTTCCTTGGTCTAACGAATGCCAGAAGAGTTTTTCTGAATTACGTAATGCATTGTGTTCGGCTCCTATGTTGGGTACCCCCGACTACAGTAAGCCTTTTACACTCTGTGTTCACGAGAGAGAGGGATGTGCATTGTCAGTTTTGACTCAGCAGTTTGGCGATAAACAGCGTCCATGTGCGTATTTCTTGTCGACTTTGGATGCGGTAGCTAGAGCGTTGCCGAGTTGTTTGAGAGCTACAGCAGCAGCAGCTGTTTCTATTCGACAGTCTGCTGGTTTGGTAATGGATAACATGCTGATTGTGATGGTTCCACATGCAGTGGATACTTTATTAAACAGGACAAAGACACAGCACTTGACTAGTGCTCGATTGTCAGGTTACGAGTTGACGCTTTTGGCGAGTCATGTGCACATAAAGTGATGCAACACGTTGAATCCAGCTACGTTGTTGCCGATTTCTGTAGAGACGGATGTTCAGGAACAGCATGATTGCTTTCTTAGGACAGAGGAAGAAACAAAGGGTAGAATTGATTTGAAAGACACTCCTCTTGCGAAGTTTGATGGTACCTTATGGGTAGATGGTTCATGCTTTAAGCTTCCAAATGGTGATACGACTGCAGCGTATGCGGTTACGACTTTGCATACGATTGTTGAAGCTGCACGTATCCCACAAAATTCAGCTCAAGCAGCAGAGTTGATTGCACTGTTGAGAGTGTGTGTGTTGTCAAAAGGAGAGTGACTGTGTATACCGATAGCCAGTATGTGTTTGGTGTGGCCCATAGTTTTGGGCGTTTATGGAAGGAACGTGGGTTCCTCACGTCGCATGGTACGAAAATTCAGCATGGTCAGATGGTGAATGAACTTCTTGAGTCACTTACGTTACCGATGCAAGTTGCGATCGTGAAATGTAGTGCACATAGGAAGATTACCGATGACGTTGGTCATGGTAATGCGTTTGAGGATGAAGTTGCGAAAGAGACGGCGAAAGATGTGATGAGTCGATTGTATGTTGCAGGTTCAGCAAGATGGGTTCCGGATAGAGGAATGTGTGAAGATACGATAGAGAGTGTGAAATCAATTCAGGCTGAAGCTATGGAGAAAGAATTGAGTGTATGGAGAGAGAGTATGGGGAAATTGGATTCGACTGGATGTTGGATTGAGTTGTCAGAACATCTGCGATGGTTGTTACCTGATGCGTATGTGCTTGCAGTGGTTACGATGGCGCATAGAATGGCTCACATTAGTGTGAAAGGTATTTGTAAGTTGTTGGCTCCAGTATGGCAGAATGCTGGAATTCCTAAGTGGCGGAGAATCTGGTCGAGAATTGTATGGTTTGTCTGATGTATAATCCTGGCAAGGGAACTCCAACTCCAGCTGGTCATTTTGCGCCTCCGACGTATCCGTTCGAGGTGCTGCAACTGGATTTTATACACATGGATAGATGTAACATTTAAAATACGTCCTTGTAGTTGTTTGTGCCTTTTCGAGATGGGTAGAAGCATACCCCCTGAAAGATAATACTGCCTTGTCCACTGCTAAAGCCCTACTCAATGAATTTTTCCCCAGATATGGTTTGCCAAGGATCGTGTGGAGTGATAATTGAAGTGAATTTGTGGGTAAAGTCATGAAGAGAGTGTGTGAAGGTTTGGGCATTAGGCAGAAATTTCATGCTGCAAATCACCCCCAATCAGCTTGTTTAGTCGAATGCTACAATGGCACTTTGAAGCTGAAGTTAGCCAAGATTCAGGCGAGCTCTGGTCTCCAATGGCCCGCTGCTTTGCCGTTGGCACTTTTGTCAACTAGAACTACAGTGCATTCTCGAGTGGGCCTTAGCCCCTACGAGATCATATTTGGTCGCCCGGCAAACATATGGGGAGTGCCGAGGCCGACAAAGTTTAGCGAGATTGAACATCCTGTGCTGATCGACTATTTGTATGATTTGAGGGCTAAATTGCGTGTCTTACACCAACAGGTTTACAATACACTTCCACAAGCATCTGAAGATCCAGGACACGCCATTGATCCTGGTTCGTGGATTCTGGTGCGAAATTTTCAGCGGACAAAGAATGATCAGCCCCGCTGGACTGGACCCTTTCAGGTCCTGTTATCGACACGTACCGCAGTGAGAGTTCACGGCAAGAAGAACTGGATCCACGGCGTACATTGTAAGAGGCTCCCTTTGCCTCTGCCGTACGACCAGTGGGTCCAGGAAGGTGTTGGTGATTCAGAGACTGAGACTGTGCCACGTTTTGTTCCATTCAGTGACGCGCATTTGGTTGGGACAAGCTCTGAGCGTGAAGATGACAATATTTTGCAAGAAGCTGTGTTCCCTTCTTTGAGACTGGACACTACTGAGCCTGAGTTGTTGTTTCGTGATAAGACATTGCCTGGTAAAGGCCGTTATAATTTACGACCAAGAGTCGATGGACAAATAAAGTAATTCCTTTTTGTTTTTGAAACTACGCTCTCTCATCCGAAAAGCTGTTTTGACCTATTTTTCTTTTTCGAACCGCCATCCGGGTTCAGCTGTAGGGTCGCGGTATAAAGCCTTAGAGTGTACAACCGTGCCGACACAAGGTCGACGGGTCTGGTTTATTCTAGGGCGTTCCCTGGAGTTACAGACATACACCTAAGCCGAAGAGAACCAACTGCCGGGAACAGCACTGTTAGAGGATGGAGTTTTTTTGAGATCGGGAGAGCTGTGGTAGAAATTAACTTTAAGACGAGACTGTGTAAACTAATGAGTAGAAAATGTTTTTTGATAACGTGTCTTTCTATGCTACTTAGCATGACGATGTTTTTGGTGGGATATGTTGTTTTCTCTTTTAAAGTGACGTTTGCACCCACTACACACCCTATGTCTTTTCCTACTACTATTTCTTCGCATTCTTTTCATCCTTTGCCTGAACATGAATCTATTAGAAGATCAGAATTTGTTAATAATTCCTTTGTGCAACTTCTACATCAGCATCAGTTAGTAGTAAACACCACTAATTGTTGGGTGTGTGGGCTTATGCCTCATACTACGGATAAAGGTATTCCTTACCTGGTTCTGCCATTCAGCTATAATGGATCTGTGTGGGCGTATAGGACGATGTTCATCTATGCCCATGAAGTTTATCCCCTGCGTTCCATGAAAGATAATCCGAGTAATAGTGCTCTAGTGAAAGGAATAGTGGATATGATTAGAGGAATCAATTCCTATGAGACTATTCCTAGAGATGAGACGCTAGCTTATATTGGATGGAACATGACTGGATATGGTGTTAGTCTGAGTGAAAAGCAGCGAGGGAAAAGGTCATCCCGATTTGGATCGTACCCCATCCTGGTCATTTTTGTCTACAAGGTAATGGCAAGAATCCGAGAGCTCAGTTAGGGAAGAGAGTTTGCACTGAGAAGTAGGTTTTAGCGTCCCAGACTTCCCCACTGTTTTTAGCAGCTAAGGGTACGTATTTTGTCTGCTACGATAGAGCATATACAGGGTTGCCCCCTGATTTTTCGGGAACATGTTATGTTTCGTTTTTGTTGCCCCCTACGTATATTGCAGCCGCATATTACCACAGACCGAGAATTGCTAGAGGTGTCTTCAGTAAGGAAGATACTGTAGGACAAGAATTGGGAGATTTTCTCAAGGGTTTCCTGCCGTTTTGGGGACCTATGGTTAACAGTAGGAACATACGGCAATTGACGAGAGTGGTTGAGTCCATCGTAGTTGAGACTGCTGGTGCCCTTAGTAACTTGACTGCTGAGCTCCAATCGGATCGTCTTATGACGTTGCAGAATCGAGTTGCGTTAGACGTCATACTTGCAGATAGTGGAGGGGTTTGTAAATTGATTCAATCAAGCTGCTGCATTTTCATTCCAGACAATGCCCCGACAGTGTACCAGGCCATTTCCAAGCTACATAAGATCTCTGAGTCTGTACATGTGGACAAAGGAGATTGGTCGTTGATGGGATGGTTTTGGGAATTGTTATCTACTTGGGGATGGAAGATTCTGATGATCATTGGGATGGCTTTAGCTATTCTTTTCTTGTTCTGTCTTTGTGTACAGTGAGCTCCTGCTATGTGTGGCCTTTGTGCTACTACGTGTGCAAGGAGACCTGTCTCGAGAGAGTTACTAAGTAATAGGACCATGCTCCAGCCACATCTTGATGATTTGATGAATATAGACCTGGATTCAGATTGACGTGAGTTTAGGTTATTGCCTATGTAAGGGCAAAAGGAGGGTCTGAGGTTCCGTGACTTCTGAACTCGTTTCATAAAGGTCATGGTTTTGTTACGAATTTGATAGTGGCGAACCATAACTAGTGAGTGCGGCAAGTACGAGTGATTTCGCCATATTAGACTGATGGATTCACTATGTATTTAGGGATTCTGTTCTGAACCCTCGGGTTCCATTTTGTGTACGGCAGCCATTTTGTGGTTGCCCTCACATAGGCCGATGACTACGGCCGAACAAGTCTTTAGTACACGTACACTTTAGCAGACTCCTAGGTGAGCTGAGCGAACTGACCCCGTTGCCTGAAGCTAACTAAGCATGGGGGAATTTTGCAAATCTGGCTTTCGCGAATTTGCATATTTGCGAACTCGCAATCCGCAAAATCCACGAATTTGCAGGGTTTTTTTGTGTTCGCAAGGGTTTCTGCCAGTTCGCGAGGGTTTTGTACCAGTTCGCAATTGCGAACTTACTTGTCGGCTCGCAACGGTCGCAACTTTGTTGTTTCTACGTCTGGTTCATCATCACAGGTTCACAGCACCCTCTGTTTCACCACTGCCACCCTCTGATTCACCCATACCACCCTCTGGTACATCACTGCCACCCACTGATTCATCACTGTTGATTATGGGGGGGAAAAGCAAGCACACCTGCCCTGCTTCAACTGACATGAATTAATTTGGGGTTGATTTATGTGTCACTGAATTTAAACTACCTGTCTGGCACCTGCTTCCTTATCTGTAATTGGCTTTCTGTTGCAGTGCAATTTTTTTTTCCCAGGACCTTTGTGGCCTACTTGTAGCTATTCTATGAGCCTGCTGTGAGGGTCAGAGCAGGGTCATAGAATAGTTGCAAGTAGGCAACTGAACTCTGGAGGGGCCCCTCAGGAAGCACTACAGGGAATGGTTACTAATAATGACTTTGAACTTTTGCACCTGCTGAGTGCTTTCAGTTTTGCAAAACTCGTTTTTTTCTGCAGAACAGCAACTGTAATGCCCCAAACAAACGTAGGCAACTGAACTCTGGAGGGGCCCCTCAGGAAGCACTACAGGGAATGGTTACTAATGATGAGTGAACTTTTGCACTATTGAGCAGATATTCCCTCAAGAGAATTCAAACAAGACTTATTGTCACAGTGGGGAATGAAACCGATAGAAGGGCACCACAAATGTGGAAAGGGTATTGCTTGTGAAAACACTATAGAAGGAACAGAATTTGTACACCAAAAAATTAAATGGAAACATTCAACCTTTACAATTTGCAGGCGAAAAATGTCGTCTATGCTTTCATCTGCCCGTGTAAAAAGATTTACATAGGTAAAACCAACCAACAAATAAATCAGAGAATAACCCAGCATTGTTCTCTAATTGAAAAGAAAGTGAATATGGCCCCTATGGTTGATCACTTTGTAAAAGAAAGCCACTCTGAACATGATTTTAAATGGACAGTATTACTATCTCTGAATGCATCTAAAATCACTGCAGATATTGATTCAATGCTGTTGGCTAAGGAGGCGTACCAGATAATGAAATTTAACAGTGTCTTAACAGGCCTCAATGAGATGTCAGAGTTGTCAAGAGTTAAAAAAATTCTAGAGATCATGTCACATATTAATCAGTCTATAAGATATTTAGCCACTTGCTATTTTTAGATCTATCAGAAATAATGGCTAATAGCAAAAAAATCCTAGGTACCTAAGACGTTTTTTGACATATCCACAAGAATCTGTATTCTAGAGAGAAGAAAAAAATGACACGTGGCTGGTTTACAGTCTTTGAAACGGCAGTCGGCATTATTTTCTTGGTTTCATAAAGTTTTATTTGTTTTGAAAAATCGGAGTTTTGTACTTCTAAATACCAATATTGCAGGCCAAAATCAAACACTAAAATGTGCGTATGTTATGTATTCCAATTGAACCTAGTCTTCAACATAAAAAAGTCTAATTTGAAGGATTTCTCAGAAGTTCACTAAAAACTACGGTTCCCAGTATTCATTGAGGTGCTATGTTAGGAAACTTTTATATTAAAATCCGGTTTACCACGCTGGAGCACAGCAACCTTATGGTGGCGACAGGCGTTTTTGAGAAGTAAGAAGTTGGCTTCTCCCTGCTCTAAAAGAATTAAAAGAAACAAGGTGAGAACCGTTGGTTATTTATCACCTCCTCGCGGTTACGCGGAATATCGGGAAAGCCATAATTAAAGACGCTGTCCTTTCCCCACGGAATTCAAATGGATGCTCAGTAAAAACGGATGTTTATATAAAAGAGATGGGACAAACCTTTAATAACAAGACCCATAATACAGGTAGGAAGCGCCCCACATGGGTTAATACTATATGAAAGCATGGTTTTGAGAAGCATTGTGTAATATACAATTGCTTTCCCTCTGCAGATCATAATCCGAAAGAAAAGCCACGCACAGCAATAACGAGTGTTATAGTTGCCAAAACAAGGTAAGCCTCGTACGAATTCAGAGTTTAGACATCTGTACGTTTTCAACAAGTTAAGTTTATTGGGCTATTCTATCATTAGCATGCTTTTTGTAGTGAAACCTCGTCCTTGTTGCCCCAGGAATAATTGATGTCATATTATTTCTTCTGCTAAGAAGCTACCAGAAGGTAGGAATTAAGGTTAGATTTAACAAATAAAGATTGCTATAGATAAAAGGTAGCATGACTAGTGATGTGTATATATATATATATATATATATATATATATATGTTTTGTTTTTTAGATTGCTTCAATATGCTTTTAATAAGAAGCCCTGATGAAAGCCCGGGATGGAATTAACCATGGCTAGAAACGCGCTGGCATATTCTCTAGTGATATGAATTTGTCGAACTGTTAAATCAGGACAATCATATTGAATTAATTTTGTAAATTGTTCATTCCTTAGGTTGTTCATAGTAACTCCTTTTTTATAAATTGCATGAATACACATGATTTGTTCATGATTCACATGATATATTGTGCCATTCTGAATGTAAAATGTTGGATTACTATTGATTTGGTCTATTGTAAATGTCTATATGTGGTCATAATTTGTTTTGCAATTTTTGTTAATTTTTTTTCCATGTTTCTCTTGGAAATAAGAGAGTCTCCTATTTAAAAAAATAATGAAAGAAAAAACAAAAGGGTAAATAAATAACCCGTACCACTAAAAGCATATAGTGTGGTTATTCATAAATAGCAAATAGGATTCTAGGTACCCCCCTAGTATACAGATTGATTATTGGCCCTACCTGGCTCCACTCATTTGGGCCTGACCCCTTTGTTTTTGTTCTAAAATAGAAGGCAGCAGCAGCACGCCTCGGCACGGGGACCAAGACACTCTACCAAATTCACCCTCATAGGTGTGACCGACTTTATTAAAATTTCTCTGGACAATAATAAGGCAGTATCATTAGTACTGCCTGCTTTTGATACCGTAGCTCATCATAGGCTACTGCAAAGAGTGATGGAAATTGGAGTGGTAGGGCCGGCTCCCCAATGGCTTTTCCAGCTTTTTAGAGCAGAGTACCCAAACCATCAATCTGGGTCCCTTTCGATCTGGTGCTAAATCCCTTCTGAAGGGGGTTCCTCAGGACTCTTGCCTTAGTGATACTCTTTTTAATATATATGTGGCCCCCCCCTTGCAAATATCATCAGAAACCATTACTTTGTTCCTTTCTCACATGCGGACGACACACAACTTCTTTTGTTTGATAATAACACAGTGGAAACAAAACAGCTCTCTGCAGACGGTTTGCAAGCTATCTGTGACTGGATGACAATTAATTTTCTCCAGTTGAATGCGATAAAACGGAAGTTCTTCTGTTTGGCACAGCACACATCCTATGGTTACCCCGATTGGTGGCCTTCAGAACTAGGCCCTGCCCCCAACCCGTCAACCAAGGCAAAAAATCTGGGGGCCTTATTTATGAAGGCCTTGCGCCACCGGTGCGTGTCTTTTTCCCATTTTAAAAGTCACGTAAAAGTGGCGCAAGTCCTTCATAAATAAGGCCCTGGGAGTTTACCTAGACCCCTCTTTATTTATGAAAGACCATGTGGCTGCCATTTCAGGCACTTGTTTTCACATGCTGAAGCTCCCTCAGAGAGTGTTCCGCCTCCTCCCTTTATCTGTCCGCTAGACCCTGCTCCAAGCTTTAGTGCTCAGTCGACTGGACTTCTGTAATGCACTCCTGGGTGCAGCAGTTGAGATAGTGTTAAACAGGTTGCAAGTAGTTCAGAACATGGCAGCACGGTTGACGCTTAATATGCCTCCCAGAACAGCTTTTCTTCCTTTATTGAAATCACTTCACTGGCTCCCCATCCGTGACATTATCAAGTTTAAAATCTGTTGCCTGGTCCATAAAACTATCAATGGGGGCCCAGATATCAGGTAGAAAACATCATCCACTACCATCCCAGCAGATCTCTGTGCTCTGGACAGAAGGCTCTGCTAGTAGTGCCTCAATTTAATAAACTTCGAACTGGGGGCAAACCTTTAGCCTACCTAGACCCACATCTGTGAAACTCACTCCCCAATGCCTTATGCAAATGCCCTAATCTCCTTAAATTCAGGAAACTATTGAAAACTGAACTTTTTAATAACTGAGTGTTCCTCTACCCTCTATTTCCTCCGCTGTCAGCGCAGAGATACCCCTGATTCCAGCACTCTACAAATTCTTCATTCATTCAAAGCATTTTTGAAGGGCTATGTTACACAATGCACTGTAACTTATTTGTATCTCTTCTCATGCTCAAAGTCTGCACCACAATTTTCAGCTTATATAGTGTTCCTACATCATTCTAAGACTAAAAAGGCTGTAACAGCAAGTGGTATTATAACTACATTCATTGCTGCCCATTTTACCAACCTGATAAGGATTAATGGCAGAATAAGCTTGCCAGGAATTTTAACGATGCTCTGTTTGCTACATACATAGGCTAAGGCAGGTGCCATAAACCACCCTCCCCAAACTATTATACCAGCTTGTAGATTTCATTAAAGCAGCGGCGGCCGGCACGGATCATAGGTAGGGGGGTGGGAGAGGGGAGGACGTGGGGGTTAAGCGGGTATAAAAAAATAAAATTAAAGCTTACCTTTTTGCAGCTTCCTCACCACATCTCTATTCCGTAGTCCTCCCTCGTTCGGCCACAGGAATCACACCCAGGCTCCCAGTCAGCCAATCACAGGCACTTAGCAGCATTGTGAATGGTCTGAGCACTGTGTTTCGGCGCTCAGATGCTGACTAGAGGGCTGGGCATGTTCTCCACGTAGGCTGCGATGCAGCCTGCATGGAGAATATGTGAAATGCGCAAGACTGTTTTGGGCGGCCCGTGAGGGCCAGCCAAGTAGTCATTGCGCACTTAGGAGGGTGCCGCCTACCACTCCTCCCCTGCCCCCGCCCCCTCACGCAAAGAAGCGTATGCAGGAGAAAATATAATGATAATAATGCAAGTTATTATCATTTTATCTTCCTGTGTATCACTGCAAAAAAGCATTGAGACAACGCTTCTCCGCCTTAGTGGAGGAGCCGCCACTGCATTGAAGGTTCCATACACACAACATAAAACTCGTCTGTGGTGATTAGAAGGGAGAACAAATTTGGAAATATTCCTTCACAAGTCCTACACCGACATCCCCACCTGGAAGTAGAGGCGCTGCTCAGAAGAGGCAGATTTTGTTTGCGCATGGTCACAGATCTCGATGCAGCCCCCCGTAACAGTGATGCCACCCACCAGCAGGGCGTAGCTTGAGGAGTGGTCTTTGGGGTGTTACACCCCCCAGCCACATGCCAATTGATTATCCAGGCGACTATTATGTCACGACTAGACTAGGCCAACTCTTTGATGTTAGGCACCAATAAGGAGGAGGTGAATCGCCTTCAGCGAGTCCAAAATGCTGCCGCCCGTGTCCTGCTCAGGCTCCCTAGAACCTGCTCCACGTCGGGCGCAGTGCGGCGCATTCACTGGCTACCTGTTCCTAAAAGGATTGAATTCAAGGCACTCTGTCTTACTTTTAAAACCCTAAAACTCTCGTCCCCTGAGATTCTATCTAATCTACTGGTCCCTTGCGTCCCCACGCGCCAGTTACGCTCTGCTGAGCAATACTTGGCTTCGGTCCCCCGGGTGAAACGTCTCAGAGCGGGAGGCCGGCCTTTCCGATATCTGGCTGCTAAGCTGTGGAACTCTCTTCCCGTTCAGACCCGCCACCAGGATGGCCTGTTTCCTTTCCACAAGGCCATCAAAACTCATCTGTTTCCAACGGGCTAGTCCTGCTTCCTTTCTGACTCCGCTTTCAATGCAGGGACGCCCCTTTGCTGGGACAGCTGCGCGCTTAATAAAACTACCTAACAATAACAATATCTATTTTCGGGTGAAGAGTTGGCTACAGGTGCTTTCAGTCAGGTATGGTGATGTGTCCGTTGGATTTCACCAGGAATTTCGACACACACACACACACACAGACAAACTGCACACATACACACCCACTCCCTCTCTCTGTTTTGAAAGTCTTAAAACTGTTGGTCAGTATACAGAAAATCGAGTTTTCCCTCACTTAGTAGTCATACCAATCTGCATTCCTCTCCCTTTTCCCTGCCCCGTAAGCGCCTCTTGTGCACCCTGCTTGTCGTATAATGTGTTTTAAAATGATGTGCCTGCTTGATTGTTCGAAAATCTGAAGCTCACACCCCCCCCTTAATCTTACTGACCAAGCTACACCCCTGCCCACCAGCTCCCATGCACTGAGTGTGAACAAGACCAGTGGCACTGATTATTGATTCCCTTGGCTTGCCAACAGCTCTCGGACTGCCAGGCTGTCGGACGGCAGGCTGCCCCGGAGAGGAAAGGAATGCTTTAAGAGTCAGAGGGAACTGTCGGAGACTAGTTGGTCATTTATCACCCGGCCCGCTTGGTCCACGCACCCAGAAGAGGGAGAGGAAAGACAAGAGCATGGGACAATGGGAGAGGGAGTGGAAAGAAAGTACCTAAATCCCAGTGGGAGCGCAATATAAAGACACTAATCAAAGTCAATCAAGCTGTACTTGGTCCATTCTCCTGAAGAAATGAACCCAGGAGGTGCTGCCCAATAAGGAGGCAGAAAATTAGAGTGACATTGAAGTCAACGAATGGTAAGCAATGGGTGGGCTTCAAGCCCCTTGTTGTATACAATATATCTTGCAAGCAAGAGTGTATGCAGCACATGCACTGTCACCGGCGAGATCTAAAAAAAGCCCGGCTAATCATTTCTAAATGAGCTCGGAAACACAAGCTGAATGCTTTGAGGTCGATCTGCCAAGTGGCAGCCCCAGGCCAGCCAGTCCGAGCGACGGCAGCTGATGGGGAGGTGCTGAAGCCCTTTCAACCCAATGGGCTGTTTAGTGTGTGTGTCCAAAGATGGGGGTTGGTAGAAGCCTTACCTACAAGTGTTGTCTTTTGGTCTCAAATTTAGGGAAGAAGATATCTTCCAGGCTTGGGGCAATGGCATGTAACAACCTGATATGTCTGGAGCAACATGTCAAATAAGCATGACTGAATAGCTTCACAGACCGCATCTACATACCAGTATGACTTTTGGTGTGCTAGACAGTGAAGTTCTGATTTCTGAAACAGCCAGGTCTTTATTATTTTTTGCGAATTCAAGGTATGTTTTGGTGGCCCTTACTTTTTTTGGAAGTGTGTTCTTGTGTGTGCATGTCTGGTGTGGGGAAGAGCCCCCACATATTCAAGTGTTGGCGGGAGTTCACCAAGGGGCAACAGATGCCCAACCCCTGGGGGCAGTAAGTAATGTATACGCATTCCTGAAAACATGGCTTAGCCTTCATTAAATATTCTGGAGTCCACCCAAGTGTGATGGTAGCCCAAACCCTGGAGGCACTGTTAAGCGACTAGTAAGTAATATATAGAAACCATGCAGAAGCTTCAGAGGCCCATCCATGGAATCACTGTTAAGTCACTATTAAATACGGGTCCACTCAGCCTTTCATCTATCTGAGGTCGATAAAATGAGTACCATTGAGTTGGGTAACAATAAACATCTGTTATTCAGCGCCAAGAGACCTCGTTGGGGTGAATGTGCGCTTCACAAATACCCATGTTATGTTATGTTATGTTATACTCTGCTTTGTCCACTCAGGTGCAATGGAAGCCTAAGCCCTGGAGACATTTTTAAGCTACAAGTAAACGCAGTGCTTAGTTTGTAAAAGAATGAGTGCTGGCGCTCAACGCTCTGCTCAGAAGCCTGTGCTGGTGCTATTTAATGTCTGCATAGTGTTCAATCCATCTCATGCCTCTTAAATGCAGTACCAGACACTCACTGCCCCTTTATCTCAATCTTGCATGTTTCTGCTTTCTCACTTTGTGATGGTTTTTCCATTTTTCTTTTCCTCAGCCTTCCCACTTTGTGTGTCTGTCCCTCTCTCGGTCTCAGGAAACATATGATGAGGAAAAATAAGTGCCCGTCCCCAAAATTTAATGCCAGTGGCCCCCACCTGCACCCCCCCGGCTCTAATTAAGAACTAAGTAAATGCAACACATTCAGAAGGTGGCCATACGAAACCAACAAGCTCTGTACGTCAAAACTAATAGAAATACTCCTAAGAATTGTATTGTATTGTATTGTATTGTATTGCAATATGTATATAGCATTGATATAGTACTTCCTACCCTTGATCGTATGTGTGAAGTGTTTTTATGTCATGCATGATGACCACTGAGATGCGGTTATTGTGTTACGGGAAGCAGTGCTTTGCAGTAGGTAGAGGAAGAAGCATGAGAGAGAGAAACTCAGTTTAAGATTTTAAAAGACTGGCAGATTTGAGCAGCTTTGCAGATTCCTTTGGGGTGTTTCTTATCATCGTAGTCTACTTGGCTGGTTAATGCACTGGGTTGTCCACTCTAATATTTTGTTCAAAGTTTTTGGCCCTGACCTGACTTGGTTGGGGAGAGAAATGGTGAAAGATTTGCTGAGATGGGCTTTGGTACTATCAACGAATGGCTGAATGCCATTGTGAGATGTAAAGAAGCGGTCACAGTGTAGCTAAGTGGGACCTGCAATGGTGGATTATATTGGAGTCCTCCAGTTGGCCGGCGGTGTGTGATAGATCTCTTCACCTGTTCCATATCTATTCATTGGTGGAGGCTTGTTTATTGGCTGATGCAGTACTGGATGATGGACAAGACACATAGTTTATATGTTTTATATGAGTGTAAGATTATTAAGCTACATTTGGCAGTCGACCACTGAGTGTTACGGTATTAGAATTGGTGTGGGCCAGAAGGGTTATATTCAAATTGATATTACTATATAATACATGGGATTCTGTAATCCCTGTAGAAATGCAAGTGTCTAATTTCTTTATAATCAGAGACTTGTGAAGCACTCAGTCTTCAATTATAATAAAAAGATGACAGAACTGGACTATTATAAGATGTTACAGTCTAATTCTGATATCACAATGCCTGTGCTAGAGTCAGCAGCTGAGGAGAAAGGCAGGTCAGGCCACAGAGCATTATTGAAGCAGCTGTTTAAAGCAACAATAATAGAACATTGATTTTCTGTCTTTTGCTCTATTTTTTAGCTTACAATGGCAAGCAGAGAGAACATGTTATTTTTTTGCACTTATCAGATAGAGGAAAGCTAGAATCTTTCTGCATGTTTATACACATTCCGAAACAGTGCAGCATTGTTTTTTTAGAAACTGTTTCTAATATCTGTTTACAACAAACGTCTAACAGGTTTTTATATATTTAATTTTGCACTAGAGGTTGTATTTGTATTCTTCATGTTTGCAAACATGCTCTCTCTTTCATATGAAAGAGCTACGCCCGAAGTTTTAAGTGGTTTGCGGTAAAGGTGATGGTGTGACTATGTATTACATGGGACAAAGTACCTCCTGGCAAACATGATAAGGATTTTGGAACCCACCTCGGAATTCCATAACCTTATAAAGGAACTTGGCCTTCAGCCTCATTCCTCTATATGGTTATGGAATTCCTCTATGATTTGCAATATCCCTATAATGTACACAGGGGGTACTTTATACCTTATATAATACCCAGGCTAACCACAGGTCAGCTCTTATTAGCTTACTTGGATCTAGAAATAAGTATGTTGGTTGGGTTGTTCCACATCTGTGGGTTGTAAACTAAAGATTGAACTTAACCTCTTGCATGCTCATGACGAGCTGAGCACGTCATGACCTGTGGAAGGCTCAGGTGCGGGGAGAATTCCCCCGCTGTGCTGGACGTTCCACGGAGACAATGCACCTGTGACAAGCTGAGCTCTTCATGAGCACAGGAGCACCGTAGCTCATGACGAGCTCAGCTCGTCATGAGCATGCGGGCGCTGTGCGCGCCCCCCTCCCCCCCCCCCCCCAGCACAGCGGGGGAATTACCCCCGCAGCGAAGGGGTTAAATGTGCAATCATTTCACCGGGTGCAATTGCAGGATTGTGGGATGATGTAGCTATCTTGGAAATACCCATGTTTTCAACTGTCTGCTGAAATGTATATGTTCCTAAATGCTTACATCTTGGCTGGTAGCAAGTTTCAGAGCTTGGCGACTTGTACTGAGAAAGTAGTGTATCCTACGGATTATTTCTAGTAAGGTGGGATGTTGATTTTTGGTGCTAGCCTGGAACGCAGTGTCCTGTTGTGTTTGTAAGGCTTCAATTTAACTTGGAGGTATAGTGGTCCTTTTCTTTGGGAGACTCGGTGGACAATGCAGAGTGCCTTGAACATTGCAGTTCTATCTATATGATGACGGCGGAGTACATATACACAATTTTTAAATTATCAAACTTATCTCACAAAGGTTTTCATTGTGTAAAAATGTTTTTAACCAAAATTATTTTTTACAATTTTCAATATGTATTTCACAAAATCACCATTAAAAATCTCTATCATAGACAATCAGTGCCCCTTCCACATTCCTCAATGACTTACGTTACACAAGACCATCTTCGTTTGGCGATACACATACTGTAAATTTTCTTGGTACTGCTTTACATCATACTTAGTTTTCACTGGTGGTACGGCTATTTTCATGCTCTGATCACATTTGTTCTGACTATTTATATTGCAGACGCACATCTCTGTTGTGTCCTTGCTCATCTGTTCCACTTCTCTGACTCTGTCGTACCAACTGGTTCTGTGTAATCAACTGTACTCTCATGTGCATCTTGCATTACATGAACTTTACCTTTATCGCATGTATTTCTGAATGTATGCCACTTTTTTATTTCTAACTATTAAAAACTACTTGAACAAAAACATGTCATTATTTATTTTGTTTTCAAACATTCCCACCCTTTTAACGTTTTTAAAAAATCCCCTCCTCCACCCTCCTGTAGTAGCTATTAATTCACCTCCCAACCTACCGTCATTGCTTTTAATTCCCCAAAACCCTCATGTCGTTTCTTACAGCCCTCCCACCTCACCAGAGAAAGAGCTTTGGCAATGTATTTATTTTTTTATTTTTTGCAGCTTTATATAGCACCAAATCGATCCAAAGGTATTGCACACTGGTCCCTCTCACCCACTTCTTGTGGCGAGGTTAATGCATACTCGAGTTTTATTTTGGTGTGGTTACTTTCAAACCTTCCCCCGTCCCATTGTTGTTTTCAATGCCACCATCCACCTTCCCATTATTGTTTTAAACCCCTCACCCGCCACTATTTCCAGTTCTCCCCCACCATCCCTCTGTGGCTTTCAATTCACCCCCACCCCTCCTGTTGTTGCTTTTAATCCCCCAAAACCCTCCAGTCGTTTCTTTCAGACCCCCCACCTTCCCCTCCTAACTCGCCAGAAAAAAACATCACCCCTAGCCATCCAGCCAGATTGCCTTTGACAATGCTTCTTTACTTAGATTTCTGCCGTGCTGCGCTTGGGCAGCATGCATTTCTGATGTAAGAGGCAGAGTTCTAAACAGCTCAGACAGTGTGACTGACACGAGAAGGGGTGCTGCAGTTTCTCAAAGCTGCTATCGATTGTTTAGTGATAGTAGCTCTGCGGTACAGACCAGAGCCTGTGCGCGTGGGACAGCAATGCACCAAGGGTCCTATCAGCAAGGGCCGGCGATAATTATCGCTCAACGCTCTTAGCGCAAGAATAATTATCGCCGGCTAATGCTGGATTGTATCGATGAGATAGCGTGCCATCAGCAACACTTACCTCAAAAGCGATACAATTCCAAGCGCAAGCTGCCAAAAGTGTGATTATCGCTGGAAATCCAGCGATAATCGCACAACGTTTGGCGATAGCTTGATGATAGGGCAGGGCATACTTTGCCATTATATCCGCCTTCCATTGGATATAATGGCCAAGTCAGACTGAAAGCAGGCGTAAGGAAAGTAGCGATAACCGAGGTTAGCGCTACTTTTCTTATCGCTATGCTGTTTAGCGTGCAGCTTGTTAATTGGAGAAATGTTGATTAGCGACATTTCTCACGTTATTTAGGTGTGGAACGCCCACTTTGCATCTCATTAGAGATGTAAAGGGAGGCGTAGGGAAAAAGGGTGCTAACATGCGATTATGCATGTTAGCACCCTCTTGTTATTAGGGCGATAGCTTTACCTCTTATTTTTGGGCTTTTAAAGCCAAAAAAGCGGAGATAAAGCCCTTGTTAATATGCTCCCAAATAATGGTCTGTTGCTACCAATTCCTGTGTAGGTTATGCAGATATCTCGTCTGGGGTAAAAGGAATGTGACAGCCTATATCTTAAAGTACCGGCATGACCACAACACGTTAGGGAAACATACTGGACCATTTTTGGCGCTACGCATCCCATTTGACTCAAAACACAGTCAGTATTTGTGATATATTCGCAGCTTTATTTTACTATTATACTTTCTGTGTAACCTGAATACAGCGAGCAGCATCTAAAACAAGCATTGGAAATGCAATAGGTCTCGCAGCATTAGAGTTAGTGCTTTTAGAATTGTTTATGGGTTTTTTTTGTAAATCTTTAGCATTTTTGTTTCCTGTAGCCAATGCTAAAGAATTACAAATAAAAAAGCCATAAACAAATCTAAAAGCTCTAACTCAAATGCTCCGAGACCTATTGCACTGTGTGAGAGTGAGGGTGAGGGTGAGTGAGAGTGAGAGTGAGGGTGAGGGTGAGGGTGAGTGAGGGTGAGTGAGGGTGAGTGAGGGTGAGTGAGGGTGAGTGAGGGTGAGTGAGGGTGAGTGAGGGTGAGTGAGGGTGAGGGTGAGTGAGGGTGAGGGTGAGTGAGGGTGAGGGTGAGTGAGGGTGAGGGTGAGTGAGGGTGAGGGTGAGTGAGGGTGAGGGTGAGTGAGGGTGAGTGAGGGTGAGGGTGAGTGAGGGTGAGTGAGGGAGGGTGAGTGAGGGTGAGGGTGAGTGAGGGTGAGTGAGGGTGAGGGTGAGTGAGGGTGAGTGTGAGTGAGGGTGAGTGAGGGTGAGTGTGAGTTAGGGTGAGGGGTTGTGGGTGAGGGGTTGAGGGTGAGTGAGGGTGAGTGAGGGTGAGTGAGGGTGAGGGGTTGAGGGTGAGTGAGAGTGAGGGTGAGTGAGGGTGGGTGAGGGTGAGTGAGGGTGAGTGAGGGTGAGTGAGGGTGAGGGGTTGAGGGTGAGTGAGGGTGAGGGCGAGTGAGGTGTTGAGGGTGAGTGAGGGTGAGGGCGAGTGAGGTGGTGAGGGTGAGGGGTTGAGGGTGAGGGTAGGTGAGGGGTTGAGGGTGAGTGAGGGTGAGTGAGGGTGATGCATGTTATCAATTGCTTTCATAAATTACACAATATTGGGAGGTAAGGACATTTCAGTGACGAGAAGCCAACCAGTTATGTCACAGGAGACGAAAAATAAATAACAGCTGTTCTCTCACGGCACTTCCGCTCTCATGGCAGAGCTGGGCTGCAGGAACTCGGAGGTTAAGAAAACAAGCGGTATAAGGGCATTATTATGCAGCCTGTTAGAGTTACAATCTACTACCTGGCAGCTGAGTGTTGTGGTATTATTGTGGGCGAGGAGGGTTATATACTGTAATTGCATTAATGGAGCGTTTATTAATCGCCAACGAACCCAAAATCTAGTCCTGCTTTCCGAATGACCAACGCATATGCAAATAACCACCACAGAAGTTGTGGTTATGTAAAAATGGGCCATGCATATTCACTTTGGATATAATAAAAGCTGAGATGGTTTCACTATTTCGGATGAACACTTTTAGCGTCTGAGACATGATCCGTGTACGCACTCCGGCCAGATCCTGAGAGCATGGAATAAAACATGCCAACCTCCCTGTGCGCGCAGCCCTGGGCACCCATCTGGGCATAGCGAGCGCCGTGCCACCCTGCGCTCTCTTCATCCTCTGCCGTGTGAGGAGGTCGCAGAATCCAGGAAAGCTGCCGGCGTCCTACCGCCCCCTCATGTTTCGGGGTTTCCTTGGCAACGTGCTAATGAGATGCGTGTCACATGGCTGCTTAGGTCAATAACCACGAAGGAAATAAATAAACAACAACCGTGTGTACTGCATGTCGATGGCGAGGGCAGAGGCCAATGGGGGGACAGCGGGTGATTGGGGAAGCGCTAAGGCTGACGCAAACAGCGAGGGAAGGGGGGCCTTTGAGAGAGACGGCAGACAGGACCGGCGCCAGGAGATGGGGCCTCGGAGAAGCCTCTGTTGCAGACAGGATCAGCGGGGAGGGGGCGGAGAGGGGAGAGGTGAGACGAAGGAAGGGAGGGGAGGGGGAGGAGAAATGCGACACGGGTAAACAAAAATGTGTAGAGTGGGAAAGACGGACGGACGGAAGAGAGGGGAGGGGGGAGGAGAAATGCGACGCGTGTCACATGGCTGCTTAGGTCAATAACCACGAAGGAAATAAATAAACAACAACCGTGTGTACTGCATGTCGATGGCGAGGGCAGAGGCCAATGGGGGGACAGCGGGTGATTGGGGAAGCGCTAAGGCTGACGCAAACAGCGAGGGAAGGGGGGCCTTTGAGAGAGACGGCAGACAGGACCGGCGCCAGGAGATGGGGCCTCGGAGAAGCCTCTGTTGCAGACAGGATCAGCGGGGAGGGGGCGGAGAGGGGAGAGGTGAGACGAAGGAAGGGAGGGGAGGGGGAGGAGAAATACGACACGGGTAAACAAAAATTTGTAGAGTGGGAAAGACGGACGGACGGAAGAGAGGGGAGGGGGGAGGAGAAATGCGACGCGTGTCACATGGCTGCTTAGGTCAATAACCACGAAGGAAATAAATAAACAACAACCGTGTGTACTGCATGTCGATGGCGAGGGCAGAGGCCAATGGGGGGACAGCGGGTGATTGGGGAAGCGCTAAGGCTGACGCAAACAGCGAGGGAAGGGGGGCCTTTGAGAGAGACGGCAGACAGGACCGGCGCCAGGAGATGGGGCCTCGGAGAAGCCTCTGTTGCAGACAGGATCAGCGGGGAGGGGGCGGAGAGGGGAGAGGTGAGACGAAGGAAGGGAGGGGAGGGGGAGGAGAAATGCGACACGGGTAAACAAAAATTTGTAGAGTGGGAAAGACGGACGGACGGAAGAGAGGGGAGGGGGGAGGAGAAATGCGACACGGCGGGGAGGGGAGGGGGCGGAACGGGGGCGGAGAGGGGAGAGAGAGAGTAGGCAAGGGTAAACAAACACGGACGTGCACGCGCCCGTGACTTTTAAGGTCAATGCGCATGCGCATAAGCTTAATGCGCATGCGCATTGACCTTAAAAGTCACGGGCACTGCAAGGAATCGCCACGATTCCTTGCAGTTAGATAAAGAGTCGATGAGCCCCTATAGTCTCGCTTGCTCGATGCGCATGCGCATCGACAGGCGAGACCTAAAAAGGGGCGCGGCCACCATTAAAGTGCTCTCGCATTTGCGAGAGTTTGAGCTCTTGGCATTAAAAATAACAAAGCCTTTTATATATGTGTTGCTTTTAAAAACAGATATATAAAAGACATTGTCCTTTACAATGCCAATAGCTTAAACTCTCGTAAATGCGAGACCTATTGCATTGGAAATGCTTGTTGTACATGATGTCACGCAGGACTGTCCCTAGAAAGATAGCACTGCTGTCCCTTTCCTGTGTGACTTGGGTTCACCCTTGTCAGTTCTGCAGTGACAGCACTGCTGGCAGTTAACTCATGTTACACAATTCATCTCAGTTTCCCTGTCCACATTTGTTTGCCACTTAACATGTGTTACATTACTGTTGTTGGTTTTTGTGTGTGGCATCAACGTAGAAAACTTCACAAGTATGATATATCACAACTGCTATTGTTCTCATGGAATTATTTTTTTGGTCGACTTTGTCCCTGCCAGTTGTCACACGTGACATGTATATCACCGAGGACAATTTCCCTAAATGGCTTCGGCTCTTTCACTTTTCGTTTGCGACATGAATCCAAATATGTCCTAATGTAACGTCACTGATTTGAGCTTTTATGCACAATATCGCTAATTTTGTAATTGTCTCTGATGACCTCACCTTTGACAGCTGGTTTTCTCGGGTGACATCAACATTCCCTTATATAATATTTCATCTGCCTGCTGCTAGTTTCCTTGTGTGATATTACTACTGTCAGATGACCTGTGACAGCACCTCTGTCTGTTCCTTCATGTGACATCCCTGCTGGTAGTTCATTAATGTGAAATCATCACTCACTCTTAGATGCTTTATTAGATGCCATCACTCTGGTCCATATTATGACACAACCACTCCATGGCAGTACTTGTTTCCCTGCTTTCTCACTTTTGTGCTGCATTCGCTCAGAAATGCAGCAACGCTCGTTCCAGGTTGCTCCCTCTCCCACCTCCCCAGCTCATAGTTAGATGTGAACTCATACACACCATCGCACTTTTACTTTTTTCTGCTGATGCTGAACAATATCTGCAAAAATACAATGGCAAAACGAGTGGATCTGCATCCTAAAGGCGAGACTTATTGGCTTTGCCAGTGCTTGTTTTACCACTGCTTTTCTCAGGACTTTGAAACTGAATGAGAGCCGGCTATCTTTTTGTGCTCACAGTTACTTTAAAGGGGTGCAAGAGTTCGCCTTTTAACATGAAAACCCACATGCAGAAATGTTTATGAAGCATGAGTGGAATCCTAGCATTTGTGAGAATTATGCAACGCTAGCTTACAACCCATAAACTTTGCAGACCCTCTTGTTTGAGGTACAACTGTTTATTCTGGGCCAAATATATAAGGATTTGAATAGAACCATGGGCGGCACATTTGAGCAATGTTTATATTCAGCTGGAAGTCACACTCTATCTCCCAGGAGCAGTGGCGGCTAGTGCGGAACAGGGGTGGCAGGGCGAAAAAATATATAATACTTTCCTCTGCACAGCCGTTGTCTGTCCTTCCTCGTCTTTTCTCTGCTTCTTTTCCTGACACCGGAAGCAGAAAACACACAGGCTCCCCTAAGCCAATCACAATGCTGCTGTCACCAGCATGACAGCAGCGTCCTGATTGGTCTGAGCGGCCTGGTTCAGCGCTCAGACAGGGAGTGGGAGTCTGTGCCTATTCTCCAACCAGGCTGTGCAATACAGCCAGGTTGAGAACTTATTAAGTGTGCACGATTGTTTGGCTGGCCCAAGACAGCCAGCGAAACCGTCATGCGCACTTAAGTGCACATATTTCCTCCTCCCCCTGCACTGACAGCCGAACCCAGCCCCGCCCGCCCTAACCTGATTCACACTGAAAAATAAAATGCTAATAACATTGTTTTATTATAATTTAATTTTTTCCTTTTTTGCACTGCTGAAAGGCAATGGGACGACACTCTTCCGTCTTAGTGGAGGAGCCGACACTACCCAGGAGTCACTCGGGACCTACTTCACCATGAATACAAAACCCTAAAATTGAGGCTATTCAACTTAAAATTCTATATCCAAGCATCATAAAGCTATGAAAGCCCCTCTCAAAGAAAATATTTATTAACCTACCTACATACTAAGGAGGCAATTAACTAATGGTTGCATGGGCACTCGCATGACGCAGCACAATTTTACGCTGCAGGTGTAGTTTAAAAAAAATAATTAATAAATCCCCGCAATGCTTTGCATCGCGTACAGCCACCTAAGCCCTCGCGCAAAACCTAATTAACTAAAGTGTCTGCCTTTCTTAAATTTAATTATGTGTTGTTTTAAAACCACAATAAATAAAAAAAACGTGGGCTGGTAAATGTGCAAGGCGGATGCCCGCAGCAGGGAGCCTGCGGATCGCAGCTGCATTAACAGATTGCTTTTATACATTTAAAAGCACAATAAAACCAAGATGTGCAGCCTCAGGCAACATTTCTTATCACAGCAATTGAAGAGCATTGACGTAGGTACAGATGTGGCTGCTCAGGCTGCAAGGCATGCCTTCCTATGGCAGGGACAACCAGGGAGACAACAACAACACACTTCATCATGGGTGAGGACGCCATTCAGACCAAAGGACACACGTGATCCGTGTCATCTTAATGCATGGGCACACTGGGCAGTTGCCCGGGGGGGGGGGGGGGGGGGCCCTACGAACATCGGGGCCCTATGCAGATTAGAATTTAACACACATTTTCTGTTAAACATTTTTATTACTGCGAGTGGTTGTGTAGGCAGGGTCCAGTGCACTGCTTTGGCCAGGGGCCTATAATGCTGTTAAGATGGCCCTGCCTCCACTAAAAGGGGAAATTGAATTGCCTGTGGAAAGTACCAAAGTCATCCGATGAGACAATCACTACAACTCTTACCCGAAAGATAACTGCCCAACCCAAGAGGATAAAACAACTACAGACTAAGGCTTTAACATAACAGTATAGCTGTCAACAATGAAGCCTTCTGCTGAAAGAGAACACCACAACTGTCAAAGAAGAGAAGTCACCTAATCCAAGTTGTATTAGTAACGAAAAAGAAAATAAAACCCACAAAAGCTTTTCTTTTAAGTGCACCTCAGGGTTTTGGGGGAAACAGAAGCAATGGGGGAACCTGAAGCCAGACCAGGGAACGTGGAAACAAAAAGAGGGGGGTGGTGTTGGGGGACAAATGCTCACGCAATACAGGGGTGGGTGGGTGGCAACAAACGCACAAGCAACACAGGAGAGGGGCCAGAAGGGACGTGGAAGTGGCAATGAAGGTGTGGGTGGTATGGGGAAGCAAAAGGGAGGGCACAGAAAGCAATGGGCCAAAGCACATGAGTGAATTCAACAGGGAGGGGAGGTAGTCAACAGGGAACAATTTAGAGGTAGAGAAGTACAAGAGCGTGTTGGACTGAAAATGCGTCTATTCGACTCCTTCTAGCTTTTTGCGAGTTAAGTTAGCATTTGCTGCACCATTTTGTATTTAGCCGCCATTTTGTGCCATGATCTGAACTAAGCTTCTGTCTCATACTGCCTGCCTCGGCAGAAAGCAGCCTCAATTGTTTCCCTATTTCTTCAAGGTTGAGCTTTGCTGCCTGCACTAATGAATAGATCCTTCTGCCACTGCATACCTTTCCCAGTAGATAGGCCTGCTCCCAGTTTCAGAGAGACGGGCACAGGCCGAGTAACCTTGAAACTAAGACAGCATGTACCCGGTCTTAGGATTGTAGCTCATCCTTCTGTACCTCCTTTGTTCATCAGCTCCCAGACTGGAAAATTCCAGTCTGGGCTGGTCTTTAGGGGTGCTGGAAATGTATATCTTATATTACTATGTTGGCAGGGTCAATCCCTCTGCAGCAATCTAAGAAGACTAGTCAGACTGGACTCCGCTCGAGCGCATGCTAATAAATAACTTTGTTTGTATTCTCTACTGTCTGACCGACTTTTCATTTGTATGGAAGGTGGTCGCGAGTGACCTGGGTGACCCTAATCGGTTCACTTCCTTCAATTGGTGCCTGAACAGGGACCCCATTGAGTGAGTGACCCTTCCGTGCCCACAGATGGATGAGGAGGATGGGGCCATGTCAGGTCGGACGGGCGGACCGGGGATCTCTTCATGAGAGAGTCTGGTACTTGCAGCTGCCCTGTCTGTCTGGCCGGAGGGTGTCTCAGGCAGTGGTCTTGAACAGCGAAACCCTTGAATCTGACCGTTTGGTCTGAAGAGTCGGCAGTGGAGAATAAACTCGTTTGACCTGTGTGCATCAGGTGCGTTTGCTTTGGTTCTTTGTGGCTATGGTGCCTTTTTGATTTGTATTTGGTACGGTCTGAGGATAGTTTTTGGACAAGGGCTTGAATTTGTTTAAGTTTTTTGTGAACATGGTACCATTTTTATATGGATTTGGTGAGGTCTGAGGACCAACTTTGGTAAGATATTTGCAAATATCTGCTCGGCATAAATAGTGAACTCGTTTTTGGATGAAAAAATGCCCTGTTTTAGTAACTTCTGCTGTATGGGTTGTCTACTGATGCTCAATTGGAAAAGAGTCAGCTTGCGCCCCCGGAAGGAACTCCAAGTTTTGAGATGTATGTCAAGTTAGGCCTTGGCCCTATTATGTTTAGTACATTATGGCACAAATATACGATGGACAATGCAGAGTTGCAGTGGCCGTTGACAGGCACTTTTGTTGAGCAACGGCATAATTTTCTGCAGGATAAATTGTTTGCGAAAAGAAGTATGTTACAGGGAAGGGTATACCCAAGTAGTTAGCAGGGTATGCTCAGACGTGAGTCCCTTGCTTCCTTTGCCACTGGATTCAAGATAGCCTGGCTGATGAGGATTAAGAATCTGAAACCGGTCCCAGGATGCTTGTTTCCGGTCCAGGGAAGATATGGCTTGGCAGTTCGGGCTGGACTGTTCCCATGAGGCACAGGGTCAGACTGATATGCATATGGCCATGTTTGAACTGGGGTGGCGGAGTGAGCTAAAGAATGGTGATGGATTAAACTCAGATCAGTTGACTGGGAGTGAGTGTTTGATTTGCTCAAACGCTCCGTCCATCATCACCTTTTGTATCACTTTGTTCGCCATAAGTTGGCAGGGTATGCTCAGACGTGAATCCCTTGCTCACTTTGCCACTGGATTCAAGATAGCCTGGCTGATGAGGATTGAGGGCCATATGTATCAACATTCCGTTTTGCGATTCCTAAATAGCGATTTTTAAGGAATCGCTATTTAGAAATCTCAAAATGGTATGTATGTAGAAAATCGCTTCTTTTTAGCGATTCCTTAAAATTCCATAATTGCGATTAGCAAATTGCTAATCGCAATTAAGGAATAATTTCCCATTTATGTCTATGGGCCAGGAGGCCCATAGGAATGAAGGGGAAATTGCAAATCGCAATTTGCTAATCGCAAATTGTGAATATTTTCAAGTGTGCAGGGGTGTCTCAAGAACATCCTGCTGCACCCCTGAAAATGACATGTATGTGCATATGGCGCACATACATGCCCTAAGGGCATGTATGAGCGTCACATGGCACCTTTTGTTTTTAAAAAAAAATGCTTTTTTAAAGGAATTCGCAATTTACCACCAACTAGAAGTTGGTGGTAATTTGCGATTCCTTAATGGCATTTTGGAATGTTTTTTTCCTTGATACATTGCAGTTAAGGAATCGCAAAATTTGCAATTCCTTAAATGCAATCGCAAAATAAGGAATGGCAAATTTAGCAATTCCTTATTTTGCACCAAAAATGTTTTATACATACCATTTAGCGAAAATGGGTTCGCAAACGCCGGAATTCTGTGAATTTCGGTGTTTGCGAACCCATTTTGCCTTGATACATCTGGCCCTAAGAATCCGAAACCGGTCCCAGGATGCTTGTTTCCGGTCCAGGGAAGATATGGCTTGGCAGTTTGGGCTGGACTGTTCCCATGAGGCACAGGGTCAGACTGATTTGCATATGGCCATGTTTGAACTGGGGTGGCGGAGTGAGCTAAAGAATGGTGATGGATTAAACCCAGATCAGTTGACTGGGGGTGAGTGTTTGATTTGCTCAAACGCTCCGTCCATCATCACCTTCTATATACCCAATTAGTGTCACTGGGACCTGGGTGTATAGCGGTACAAATGGGAAGGGGTCCCAGTACACATTTATTCACAACAATGCAAAGTAGTGAGTACAAGAATAAAAAATAAATCTAAAGAAACCACTAGAAAAGGTACACCATTATTTAATCACAATGCGCCTCACAAAAATGTATTGCAAATAAAAATGCAAAACTTCATCATAAAAAACATTAGTGCCCCAAAGGGTGAGGGAGGGAAAGTGTCAGTGAAAGAGTGATGCAAAAATTAGGAAGGGATAGAGTGAAGGTCATGTGACCTTTATCAAAGCAATTCTAAGTATTGGCTTCAGCACAGAGCCAGAGTATAATACAATGAATGTTCATAAATTATGCAATGCCATGCTTTCAGAGTTTCTCTGCAAATCCATCTGGTCTGGATAGAAGCTGGCAGGTGGACAAGTTGTCGACGTTTCGACCCCACAAAGTTATAGGTAATAGTTGGACCTTACGGGGGTCTTTCTCAGGACAGAGGTATGGTAGGGGGCGGACTTCCTAGAGTGCACGAAAAGGATTACAGTAAGGAATGGTCTGGATAGATCCAAAGACTTTGAAGCAAGGAAACGCATATGGCAGCGGAATATTACAGTGAGTGACGTGCTACACACAGGTCAATGGGCAAGATTACTCATTATATAACAACTCAGGAAATAGAGGGTCTAAGGGAAGTTTATAGACCTGCCCAGGTTATCATCCCCTCTTGTGCCACAATGAAAAACCAAATAAACCAGGGGGTCTGTTAAAGAGTAAAGTGTACTCCAAAATGATAAGACTCAGAGCCAAACAATAAGTGCCAGGTACAATACCTTGGAGTCTTCAGAGAAATACTAAAAACCCAACACTTATTATCACTTCCTTATTTTCTTTGAGGGCCAGTAAGGCCGTCTTCTCAATCCTGCTAATATTGAATTTGGTATGCTTGTGTTCTTCCAAAATCTTGTTGACACCACATTCTCATGGGCCAAAATCTTGTTTTTCATGGCATAGGTTGGTGGAACAAATGTCAACGGGATTCTCAAACCGGTGCAAGAGGTTCTTGATTGAAATGTCGAATGCCTGAAGTGTACCAGAGCCGGATCTTCCTAAAGAACCTGTGTAGTTCCGTTCTGATGGCAAATTTGTTGGGAGATGCTGTTGGAAGATACGAAAGTCCTTAGCTTAGGACCTTGATCTTCTCCTCTTTCAAGGTGTAGGATGAAAAGTTGACCACTGGATTAGGTGGGGGTCTTACCACCTGTATACTTTCCGTTGGGTAGATATCTCCCGTGCTCCTCTGGTTAGAAACTGACCTGTTTCTGGGCTCTGTCCCTGCCTCCGTCTCAGTTCATGTTGTTGGGTTGCTGACCCCGCTGTGGACCCCTGGACCAATTGTTGCCGCGTCCCCTTGGTGGCCTATTGGCCTTGTCCTAAAAAGAGGACCTGCAGTGGATAGCTGTAATCTTGATAACCATAGCCCGAGCTTGGGCCTGGTTGCTCGATGTCACTCTCTGAACTGTAGGAGGAATCGGAAAAAGTAGTGTAGTTACGTCGTCCTCGGAAACCACCTTGGCCGAAGTTCATGAAGCGTCCCTGGTTGTCTTGTCTGAAATAGTCTTCCTGTATGTATACATACGTTTTCTTCTTATCGTAGAAACGGTTGTCACGTGTCAGTTTTTCTAATTTCTTAGTCTGGGTTGTGGTTTCAAAATCCTTCAGAGTGGCATCCAAGCGTGTCTATGCTTCTTTGGCATTGATCAAGGTGTGAAAACAAGTGGGCAGTCAATGTTTGATTCCCTTAGAACATGGCAAAAAGGAAGCTAAACAGAGACGAATTAAAGCAGAAAAGGAGGCCAGAAAGGGAAAATGCAGACAGTGACTCAGAAAGCTGTCGCGTATGATAAAGAGAAGATTGAGAAGGGGAGAGAGTATGCCGATAGGAAGTTTTGATTGCAATGTGAAAAGTCATATGTGGTTCAAGAAGAAAATGATACATTTGTGGAGGAATTGTTAGACACTCGACCTCCACCTCCATGCCCGCAGAGAATATATCTTGCAATCCCGCAGCCTCAGTCGCCTGTTTTTTCTGCCCCATGCTGTTCTCTGTTTCTTCTGCTATTGATCCAGCTGCTTCGGCCGCCGCGCCTCCTGTCCTTTCTGTGGCTTCGCCTTCTGCACCTGCGATGACTCCTAGTCTCCCGACTACGCCTATTGTGTCGACATCTCTCCTCTTTTCAGCCCTCTCTTTAGTCCTTACACCCACAACACAGCACTAACAACATTGGTGACTGCTCCTTCTGTTACTACTCCTTACCTTTTCCCTCATTCCCCAACAGTACTGGGTAGCGGAACGCCTGTACGTGATCAGGAGACGGGGACCTGGCAACTGCTAGGGAGCGACGGGGGAAGATATTAATACGATCTGATGTGGGAGAGGAAGAGCAAAGGGTGGTAGCCAATCAGGCCGCTCATCATCCCAGCTATAGTACGGAAGATATGTGGAGTGTGATGAGAGATTATGAGCAGTTTGTGCAGCAGCATGCCCTTAAGCAGTCGGCTACATTAATTGGATTGTGGGAACAGTGCTTCAATAATGTAGCACCCCAGATTATTTATGATATAAGGGACAATGTATATGCTGCTGGTATGGCGCTGGGTGAGGTTTTCGGTAATGTTGCAAAGTTGGTAGCTTACTGAAGTAGGCTGCTTGAGAAGAGCCCAAAGACAGTATCCCAGTTTCCGATGAGGGAAGCCCATCCCATATACCACCCTGAGTTACCGGTGCTCCGAGGTCAGCATAATGCTGTTGTTAGACAAAGGGTAGAGGCCCGTTTCCAAGAACAGTGCCTCTGTACTTCATGGAAGAGGAGTGAGGTGTTGTCTCTTAAGACTCAGTTGCCCGACCCTAGGAAAAATCCTGCTGCATATTATAACAAATTGACAGTGGGCACTTCATCTAAAGTGATGACGTTAGTGGATATTGAAATGTGCTTTGGTTTACTGGTGCCCGTTGATATTTGGAGGCACGCGCAGGACCACGTTACGGAATTGGGTGGTACTTTGGATGAGATTAGAGCATGGGACAAGCAGAGGAAGCCGGATTAGAAGCCTAAGGCTGAGATACTAGCTTTACACGGCCAAATTATTACCTATATGCACAATCTTATTCCACCGAGAAGGATAGATTGGGTGAGGCAACTGGGGCTGCGAGCTGTATTGAATCTCTGTAAATTGTGGTGAACTTGGTGAACCTCGGAAATAGCGCGTTTCACCATTGAAACTGCACCTGAGCGTTTTTAAGCAAATTGTTTTTACTGTTGTTCCTTTACTTGGGGGGCTTGCCTAGAGTTAAGGGGAAATACTTTTCAGGCACACTGGCACCACTGACACATTTCAAAAGCCCACAGTCGGCACTGCCGCTTTTGCCGAATCTCGGCAACGGTGGGCGCCATCTTGAGGGAGGCAGGGAGAGCGCTCTAGTCGCGCCATACTCCCACCCCCTTTTCTCCCTATATAATGTGTAGACCGGCCAGACGGCGCAGCGGGCGTGCCGGACGCGCGCCGAAGCCGCGCCTAAGCCAAGCCCGTCTGCGCCCGTCCGCGACCGGACCGCGCCGGGCGCCGGCCATGCTGCCCGGTTGCAACACACTATTAGGTATGACAACAAATATCTACTGTCCTTACGTCCTCCACTCGCTCATCACTGTTCAGACTGCCCCCCTATTGATCCCCTTACCAGCCCCCTTGTATGTCCCCGTTGTGAGTGGACTCCCCCTGTGCCTATGAATGACGTTATCGACGCGCATTCCCCCTCAAATATTCGTCCTACCCACTTCAAGGGAGGTCTTGTTAATGCCAGGTCCCTAGCCTGTCACTGCCAAGACGTGCATGACTTAATATTAAGCCACGAACTGGATGCCCTGTTCATTACCGAAAGCTGGCTCAATGATTCCTCCAACCCCGATCTGGCTACTGCCCTCCCCCCTGACTTTACCATCTTCAGGCGGGACAGACCTTCTGGTCGAGGTGGCGGGGTCGCTCTAATCATTAAGGAAACTTTTCCCTGTCACACATTTGATCTATGCCACCTCAAGGATACTGAAGGCTTGGGTTTTTCAATTAAAATCAACGCCTCTTCTTCTCTCTCGGGGGGGCTCTTATATCGTCCTCCTGGAAATCCTACTTCCTTTCTTAACTCCTTGGATGAGGCCCTGGGAGCGCTCATGCTACAGTACCCCAACTTCACTCTTATTGGTGATATAAACCTACATATGGAATCGCTCACTGACCCCATACCATCTCCTTCCTACACTCCTTAAACATCTTTGGACTTTCCCAACGTATCACCACTGCCACTCACAGTGCTGGACACACTCTTGATGGCATTTGCTCCAATCTCTCAACCCTCTCCACGTCCTCCCCGCTACCTCAAATTTGGACCGATCATCATTTTATCCTGTTTGATATTATGATACCTCTTCCTACCCTACCCAGTACCAGATGTACCTCAGCCACCTTTACAGTCAACTGGAAGAAGGTGACCGAACGCATAAAGCTGGAGTCAAAACGACTACCCCCATCCCCTATAGTAACTGGAGATGTCGAAACTGACTCCTGCAACTTCCATATCTGGATGAACCAAATTGTCTCGGCCAATACCGAGTCCAAAAACCATCAGGAAAAAGGTCCTAAGAAGAAAAAACCCAATGCCCCCTGGTTCACTCAGACCTTAGCCGATAGTCACCTTCTATGTCGGAGATTAGAAAGACACTGGAGACAAACATATGACACGGTCTCCAGAACATGCTATGTACAACAGAGGAAATTATACCTCGCTGACATAAAAACAGCAAAAAAGGAATATTTCACTAAGCTCATAACGGAAGCCCACCAAAACCAAAAAACGATCTTTACTATAGTTAAGTCATTCACCCATCCGAAAGCCCTCACTCCCGAAATACCCCCCTCAGAGAGCTTATGCAACCAAATTGCAGATTTCTTCGTTGACAAAATCGTCAACATCCAGAAAGATTTTCCTCCCCCTCCGACAAACCCCTTAGAGGTAATAGTCAACTACCCTCCTCTCTCCAGTTTCAAATCTGTCTCCCTGCAACAAACCAGCAAGGCAATTCGGGCCTGTAAATCATGAGCGCCCACTGACTCCTGTCCTCCTATCATTTTACATCACCTGATTGAGGCAGTTAACCCTTACATTAATGCCATTGTCAATGAATCTCTCGAATCCGGACTTGTACCGGATGACTGGAAGAAGGCCACCGTAAAACCCTTGTTGAAAAAGCAGAACAAATCGCCAACGGACTTGACTAACATGCGCCCTATCTCCTTACTTCCTATTCTTGGCAAAGTCATGGAGCATTTAGTACATGAGGAGCTTAAAACTTTTGCAGAGGCCCATAACATCCTGCACCCTCAACAATCGGGTTTTCGCGCCGGTCACTCCACCGAAACAGCTTTGATCGAACTTGCTGATTCCATCAAATTCCTGCAGGATGAGGGCAAGCAAGCTGTCCTCATCCTGCTTGATCTCACAGCAGCGTTCGACACTATCTCGCATGCCATCTTAATCAACAGAATGCGAGAGATTGGCGTGACAGACACAGCCTTGGCCTGGATTTCATCTTTCCTATCTAATAGGTCCCAGACTGTGTCCCTCGGTCCCTATCTATCCTGCGAAAAACTCATCACATCTGGAGTGCCCCAGGGGTCTATATTAAGCCCTCTATTTTTTAACATCTACATGGCACCCCTCCTAGCCGTGATAGAATCACATGGGATTCTTGTCACGTCTTATGCTGACGACACTCAATTGGTCGTCACCATTGACAAACAATGGACTGACGCAGACCTCCGGTTCAAAAACTGTCTCTCTGATGTTTTCAAGTGGCTGAATACTAACCACCTAAGATGCAACAGTGCTAAGACAGAAATCATCCCATTGGGTAAAAATCTGTCTTTCTGTCCGAAAGACTGGTGGCCCTTAGGATCAGAAGCCCCTCCCAGTGCAGTACCATCAGCCCGGAACCTAGGCGTGCAATTCGATTCATCTCTCTCCTTCGATGACCACGTTAGGATTACTGCCGGTCGCTGTTTTGGACAAATAAAATCTCTGAAGAAATTCTTCGATTTCCTTCCAATTGCAGCCAGAAAGTCAGTTGCGGTAGTCCTCATTCTTTCCCGACTTGACTACTGCAACGGCCTTATGGCCGGAGTGAAAAAAGCTACCCTCAGAAAGCTGCAGAGCATACAACATGCTGCAGCCAGACTGGTTTTACAACTCCCTAGAAGGTCATCAGCGTCTGCAGCACTAAATTCGCTGCACTGGCTGCCGTTGCATAAAAGAATCCTTTTTAAACTGCTCCTCACAGTTTTCAAAACTATGCAAAACACAGGGCCCCACTACTTTGCAAATCGTTTCACGAGCTATAATCCCCCGCGTTGTTTGAGATCCTCCGGGACAAATCTTGTCTCAATCCCCAGATTCAAATACAAGACCAAAGGTGGGAAATCCTTCACTGTTCTGGCAGCCAAAGCCTGGAACAACCTGCCTGCCAACCTTAGACTCACAGAAAATGAGAACAATTTCAGAAAACTTCTCAAGACATGGGTCTACCAACAACCAGACTCCTCTGTTCTGGCTGCCATTTAGTCTCATTTCTTCATCACACTCCACTTTTTCCAGTTATCCTCTGCAGCTTGCTCAGCGCCATGATGCTCCCCTGGGAGCGAACGTCTGCGCTTTACAAATGCACATAAATATCAAAATATCAAATATCAAATATCAAACAAGTTAACGGCATGTCGTCAGAAGAAAGATGAAAGAGTGTCAGATTTTTTTACTCAGTTTGAAGGAGTGTTCTTGGATTTTAGCAGAAAGGATTTGTCGGGGGAAGGGGGTATCCGATTGTTCATTAACAATTTGTTACGAACTGCTTCCCGAGATTGCGACTCGCTTGCAGGCTTCGGAGAGCACTTTGACTACTTCCTCCCCTTCTGTAATATTAAGTATGGCACAGTATTATGAACACAGGGAGAACGAGGAGGAGAAGGTCGAGAAGAAGCACAAGGAGTTGAAGATGAAGGTGTTCTTACAGCAGGCCTCTAGAAGGAATGCAAGGGGAATTGGTGCTGGTCCGGCCCGGCAGCAACTCTGTACTAGTGGGAACGCTGCACCTGTAGGGCCGAATCAGTGAGCGTACTGCAAGGAGGAAGGGCACTGGCATAGCGAGTGTTCGTTGTTATTACAGAAAGTCGCGGCCCCGGAGGACGGGGTTCTCGTGGACGGGGCAGTGGAGCAAGTGATCAAGATAGGGTTTGGGGGGGATGGGACATTACAGGGTCACTCTGATCAGAACTATTTTGATGACCCTTGAGGGAGACAGTATTATGATGGTGATTATGATCTGGACGAGGTGACAGGGATGTCTTACAGCTAGGACAGCCAGGGACAGAGTGAGGGACCAGTTCAGATACCTGTAGATCAGTGCGGTCCTTATGTCACTGCAAATTTGCAAGGCTCAGTTATGAAATTCTTGGTGGATACAGGTGCAATGAATAGCATGTTTCTCGTGCAGCTCTGTCTGGCCAAAATAATGTTTTGGTAGGCTCCCTGGATCCAGCTGCCCAACCTGTTGTGAAAGGGCTCCATCTGCGTCCGGCATGAATGTCCTGCAACAAACTATGAACAAGCGTGTCATGAGAAACCCCCCGAGCGCCCCTCGTCCACCAGCTGTGTTTCTTCTCCTGTGTCTCCTCTACTATTTTCTCTTCTTCTAAACTCCTTTCATCATGATCCAACTGTTTCTGCTCCTCGCCGAAATACTCCCTCCCTGATGGCACCATGGCCCTGTCATCAAACCTGTCTTCCACCTTTCTTTTAACACAGATGTCCCTCTCCGAGGAAGGAAGGGTGTCATAGAAAGCCCTCCTGCCTCGGCCCCTGACTGATGCAGTTTGATGCTGCTCCTCACTGCCCGAAAGGCCGCATTGACCCATCCCGGTTGTTGCACTACTAAGGCCCCTCTAGACCTTTGTGTGGCCGTGTTGTAGTTGTCCTACGTCACTATTTGGCTGGCCACCCTAGACCCTACTATCTCTTCTCCTCAGGGACTGTGAGCTGTATAAGCCTCTCCCAACTCCACATGTCCTACTTGATGCTAGCCCTGCAAAAGTAAAGGCAGGGCCGGTGTGCCGCTGATAATGTCCCTCTGTCCATGCTCCTCATTCTGGTCTGGAAACCCACAGCCAACTGCACCCATGGCTCCCCCAACTAGCCTCTCCACCTGACACACTAGCCTGTCCTAGCCCCAGGGCCGGCTTTAGTACTGGTGGCGCCCTGCGCGACAATGTTTGTTGGCGCCCATGCAATGATCACCTCGCCAGGGATTCCCTCACTACCACCATTTGACAATGCCCCTGACCCAAGTCTTCATAACCGCTGTCTCTTAGATTCATTAGTTTTATAGCACCACTCATACCAGTTTGAGGTGTCAGAGCACTTTTCATCACACATACATTGAAAGGAGACAATCATACATGTGCAAATCAGTGTTTAGGAAAGGTTACATAAGACAGAGGCCTACAAGGTGTAGGAGTCACATGTCACCCATGCTAGTAGGCAGTATAGTGTAAGAGTTCTTGGTCTAGAAAGGCACAAATTCAGAATTTAAAAAGTAACACCATTGTTAGGGGTTTTCTTTAAGAATTGATTTCTACCCAAATAAACCATTTTGAAATATTAGGATAAGGAAAGACTGGGCAAAAAAAAACACATGGCTGTAATATATTTCTTGGAGTTTGCATGCAGCTCTTTGAAGTTAATAGCTCACTGTTCTATATTAGGATTTTAACTTTTAAACTGTAAGTAACAAAAGGATCTCTCTGACAAAAGTCATAACCCATTGACCTATTTATAGGATATGCACTTTGTGATCTGAATGGAACGCATTCTTTGCAGCAGGCATATTAACCCTCTGCACTATGATGAGTCAAAACTTCCACTACCAGACAAAGCTCCTGTCTCTCTACCGAAAGAACATTAATCACTGAGTTTTTTTGACATGTTTATTGATGCTTGAAAATTGCTGCGACAAGGAACGTGGCATCAGGTTCTTTTAAAACAATAAACATGGCGCCCCCACCCCAAGTCTACGCCCGGTGCGGTGGCACAGTTCGCAAGGCCCTAGAGCCAGTCCTGCCTTGCCCTCCCCCCCCGTACCGAAAACCAGGTGCCCCTCCCTCCCGCTGAGTGCCTCCCCTCCTCTCTGGAGCTGTCTCCTCACCCAAACCTCGCTGTGCCTAAGTCGGCCGTCGACCACACATTAAGCCCCATCCCTAGCACCAACCCCCTTGTTTTTTCCTTCTCCCCCAGGCCTTCCTCATCACTCCATTCAAAAGCTGCTGTGATTAACACGGATGCAGGGCCATTCATATACTGTTGTCACCCCACTGGCACCTCTCCCATGCCTTCTGTCTGCCCCGCACAACCCCCCTGGTCCTGCTCTCACCCTTCATTCTCACTCCAAAAACCCCATAAGGTTCTGGGGGCCCTCTCTAGCCACCCCGATGCTAAAGAAACGGGACCATTTTACTGCTCTCTCCACAGCCCCTTCACCCTCCCCACCCCTGCCCTTTCCCTTCCCTCTAGCCTCTTCATTCAATGAGGGGCAAGCCTGTTGCCTTTCACCTCCCCCCTCCCTGTCTGCTACCCTGTGGCAGACATCTCATGCCTTTCCCAGTTCATGTGGGCTAGACTTCTAATGCATTAAAGTGCTAGGCAGAGAGAGCTTAGGATACGGGAATGAACTTGTCACAATTCATGAGTCAATTTTCCAAATAGGTGATCCTCAATTTCTAATCTGTGCACAGGTTGTCATCAAAATGCATTGTATGCCTGTAAGTTGCGTGGTTAAAAAAGTAGAGGTGCACCCAATGTGCAACTGAAGGGCAGTGATACGTTCTTTTATAAGTCTAATGTTTGTCAACTCTGGGCTGTAGTATGCCCCCGTAACTATTCAGATGTGTCCTCTGTCTCGTGGCACACCGGTCCAGTAAGGACTTGGACCGGTGTGTCGCGAGACAGCGGACTCATCTGAACTGCTGAAACGGTTTCTCCCTGTGGCTCATCCAAGACGTTGGAATCCATCAACAGATTTCAACTAGCATATATAAGGACTTACTACTTGGCTACTTTCTTTCGTTATAAAGACGATATGACATTGGTGGATTCCCTATGAACATTTGAGGATCACCCCCCCTTACATAGCTAAGCCTTGAAGAAGTTACGAATGTCGCACAACACGTGTCGGCTGTCATGTCTCTATTTCCCCGTGCTATTCTGTTCTTCTAGCAACACCAACTGGACCTTGAAACTGTATAAATGTGAAATGTTTCTGAAAAAATCTTTTTCTTGTATGAATATATGTACAGTATGTATTGACTAAATGCCACACTGATTATTACTTTTGAGAAAACCCCAGTACAAATTGAAATATTGTTGTATCCTGTGATTTGAGCAATTGATAGAATACATAGATCTTGTATTTCAATTGTAAAAACCAATGTTGAAGCAATATTGCTGAGTGTCGGGATACATTTGCCAGTTTTCATTTAGATCAGGAGGTTGTTATCCTGATGTTTTCTGATGTTGAAAGTAGCGGAATTCCATCTACTTTGGATGTTAAAAGAGCACTAATTATTTATTAATATAGAACTAAGGACTTTAGGTAGTCTAGCTCACTTTTTGTTGCCTATGGCTTGGCCAATAAAGGCAAGAAGGTGGCAACTCCTATTCTCAGTTGTTGGGTCAGATAGGCGAACTCACAAGCCTGCTTCTGCTGCTCTGTCTCCTCTGAGAAAAGTCCTGGGTCGTTCAAAAGGGTGATTTCCACCTCTTGGGGAAACTCAGCAGGGGTTTCCTTGACAAGAAATATGTAAAGCCACAGCCTGGTCTGCACCAAATACATTTGTTTCCCATTATTGTTGAGATCTTCTACAAGAGTATGATATGAATTTTGCATCAGGAATTTTGAAATCAGCAACAAAGTACTTGTGGTGATTTTCTTTATGGTTCCTATGAATTTTATTAAATCAATCAGGCAATTAAACATTTCTGTTGGCATAGTTTATTCTTGCTTGGGTATATCCTCAAGTTTTCAGGACTCGGATGAGGAGCACGGATGAAGAGGTAATGAACCCATTACTTACCGGTAATCTTCATTACCCTGAGTCCTAATGCTCCGCATCCTAGTCCTACAATCCGCCCTTCCCTCCCTCTCTTACGGCATATCTCCAATACAAATTCACTAAGGTGACTAAACAAGGCGTGGTTCTTGAGAGTTGTGTGGCATGGGTACAGTAGAAAGACTGTCGTGTGTCTTTAGGAAAGATTAGAGGAAATGGCTGACTGGAGGTGTGGCACCTCAAGTGTTCAGGACTGGCAGAGGGTGCACTAGGACTTAGGGTAATGAATAATACTGGTAAGATATAGGATCATTACTCATGGCCTAGCACTGTTCTTAATGACCAATAAAGCCAGCTAAAATGTGCTTTCTAAGGAGCACCGCAAGCAAAGATCTTGTACCCCTCTACAATACCACCGGACTAACAAGGGTAGGGTATGCAGAGCTTGATATTACAGGCCTCCTAGGAATGTACCATTAATGTCAATATCAAGTCATGTCACAATCACAACCAGATAAGAAGTGTTAATGTTACACTACAATTTTGACACTAGGGTACAAAATAATTGCAAGTCTTCTTTTTCATCTGCAAGTCATTTTACTACTACTAGAACTACAAGGGCCTTTGCATGCCCCTTTTAGTAGCACTCCAAATTTCTTGTAGTCAGGTTGGTGCTCGATTAACACCACAAAAATGTTACCCCATAACATAAACGGGATTCTGCCCTGGACAATATGGCTACAAATAGCATTTTCCATGCCATAGTCTCTCCCAATAAGGGGACACATAGGCAACGAGTTGCTAGGTCAGGGTACAACTTAGGACCTGTTATAATGGGAAAGATACTGTTTTCTCATTGACGGAGAATGCATTCACAACATTTAGGGCCTCATTTATGAAGTGTTGCATTGTTGGGGAAAAACAGTGATGCAACACTTTTCATTGCGCCATCTTTGTGACACAATGGATGCGCCGTATTTACACTATGGCGCTCCATGATGCACAGATGCGTCTGGAATATCGACGTATCTGGTAGTGCAGTAATGGCTCATTGTTGGAGTGTCTCTGTAAACTGTCATTGCTTACCGACACAACCCCAGTAATGTGCCATTACACATGGGGCGAGTCCCATGTAAAAGGGCTTGCATCACTGGTAGGAATGGTGCAGTGAAATCTCATAGATTTCACTATGCCACTTCTACAAGGCTTTTTTATCTGAGAATGGCCACCCTACATACATTATACCTGACTCAGGTATAATGTAGCGCAGGGCTTTGCAAAGTGACGCATCTGCCTAGGTAAGTGATGCATCTGCCTAGATGCATCACTTTGATGCACATTGTTTACACTGAGGGAGCATCACAAACAAGTGACACAATGGCGGTACAAGCCCTCATAAATAAGTGCCTTAGTGGGGAAGGTTTGTGCGCAGGAGGGGGTTTATCGGAACTAGCAACCTTCTTAAGAACCCCACCATAAAGTTCGCCTTTCTCTCAGTCACTCACTGTTTCTTGCTTGTGTTTTCTCTCTGATATTCTCTTTCTTTTTCTGTCCATTTCTATTTTTCACTTCCCCTCTTTCATCTCCCTCTCTCTCTTCATTTACTTAATTCTCTCTCCCCATTCCTCGTATGCACTCCTTCTCGTGCATCTCTCATTCTCTCCCTCTTTCAAACACTCTCCTTCCCTTTCACCCTGCTTTCTCACCTACTTTCTTCCTTATCTATCGCCTCCAATAGCACTCACTCTTTTCTGTTTTTCTCTCTTCTCTCCCCGTCGCCTCACGTCCCCATGTCCGTTACTAGTTGCTCATCTGGGCATGCTTTTTCTCTCTGAATTCTGGTTCTTGTAGTTCCGTTACAAAAGAAAACTACATTTCCCAGAACTCGTGACTTAATGCATCTGCAGACCTTTCTACACCTCACAGAGAAAGGCTTATTGTCCATTGCCGAGTGACAATCCTGCGGCCTACAAGGTTACTCAACATTTGTAATTGTCTCACCTATACACTGAGATCTCTAGAAGCGGGACTGGGTGGGATGGAGGCAGAGACTTTTTAAGGCATGGGCAAAGTGGGCTGTGGCATAGGGCCCCTGCCTTTCAGGGTGCCCCCTGATAGGGCCAGCTCTGTTTTGCAGAAAGTCTTGCCCTGATGACCTTGAATGATTCTTAAACAGATTGTTTCAACTACTGTTTCCCGTTAATTTATTTTTAATATGTGTGACATGTGAGTGAATTACAGACATTTTGCAGAGAAATGTTGCATTTATGTTTCATGCAACATCAATTAAAAACAGTTTTTTTAGAGTAAAATAGGACCTCGCCTATGAGAAATGGGTAGGTGCCACAGAGAAAATTTGCAGTAATATTAGTTAGCTGCTGCTGTGTTACAGTATTACAAACTTACATTATCACTATCCCTGAAAATTAGATGTAAACACATTTAAAATTTAGACGTGAGTGCCTGTGCACTGTCAGTGACCTGGCCAAAAAGGGCATGAAAGTGCTGAAACTGGCTTGGAAATTCAAAGCAGAGGCCCCCCAAATATGTGTGGCCCAGGGCCCCCAAAGTTCCTGGATAGAGGGTGCGGTGGGGGGTGAAAGGAAACAATATGAGTGTAGGAGCAAAGGAGAAGGTAAACCGGATATCAAGAGAGAGCCGGTAAAAATGATAGTGAGAAAGTGAGAAAATGGATAGAGCGAAATGACATAATTAGAATGAGACGGAAACAAAACAAGGAAAACAAGTATTGGCATAGTCAATAGGTCTCGCCTTTGGGACTATATAAGTGTGCTCAAATACACAGAGTGCAGGCTCGAAGGGGAGGGGTCTGTGAGAGAGACTGAGTGCCCAATTGGATCACACTCAACAGTGACCTGTGCAACACAGACCCCAGCTGGGCAGTACACACAAATGGGGGAGATCTGTGGCCCAAAGAGCTGGGCTGGCTTGGAGGGGAGGGATCTGTAAGAGAGTGTCCGGCTGGATCACATACAACAGGGTCCTGTGCACCACAGAGTCCGGCTGGGCTGTACACACAAACGGGGGTGATCTGTGACCCACATAGCCGGGCTGGCTCAGAGGGGAGGGGTCTGTGAGAGAGAAGGAGAGACAGGCTGGATTACACACAGCAGGGTCCTGTGTGCAGCAGACCGGGCTGTACACAACCACGGAGGAGATCTGTGAGCCACAGAGCCAGGCTGGCTCGTATACACAGAGGGCCGGCTATGAGGGGAGGGGTCTGTGAGAGACAGTCAGGCTGGATTTCACACAGAGAGTGGGGTGCTCCTGTGCACCACAGACCGACCGGGCTCGGCTGCATACAGAGAAGGCTAAGGACACATGGCTGGATTACACACAGGAGGGAAGGGACTGCTGCCTGCGGGTGTGGGGAGACAACCCGCCTACCTCCCAGCCTGGGAGCCTGGAAGAAGGAATGTGCAACTGGGAACAGCAATAGCCGTCCCGTGAAGACATTTTTGCGAGGGAGTGTTTATCAATGAACCCAGAGCAATATGCTAAATGGATTAGTCGAAAGTGAAAGCGATGCATTTAAAGTGCACTAGGGCCAGTGCGACCGCCATCTGTTTCCAATTAACAGGCGCGATAATTGAAATCAGATGGCGCTGATGCTCGCTCCCGTGCACCCTAAGCCAGAGAATAGAGAAGGCGGGACATGCTCCCGCCTTGGGTCTATTGTGTGTGAGAGACGCATGCAAAGTCCAATAGCAAGTGATAAAAAAAAGCACACACACGTGTGTGTTTGGAGTTTAAAAACCCTTACTAAATGCCTCGCAGAGTAACGCATGCGTGCTGGCTCAGGTGAGACCTAAAAATAGGTAAGCCCACATTACCACACATGAGAACATGTGTAATACATAACGCAGAAGGAGAGGGGGAAAACAGTGTAGAGAAGAGAAACAAAAAGAGAACGAAGTTGAGTGAAAGGATGAACAAAAACTACAAGATGAACAGGAGAGGATGTGAGGGAGACAGAGAGAAAATGGGGCAACGACAGAGGTGAACGCCAGAAAGTTTAAAGACAGACCGGTTGGAGAGAGCAGAGGTGAGATGAAAAAAACACGTGGGAATGTAGAGCAAACAAGATGTCGATGGTGTCGACTGGGCGGAGTGTAATTTAGAGATGAGAATAAATAGTGTGTGGTACTCTATTTCCCAATTTTGGTCCTGTATCAAACACTTTGTGCATTTTAGCATCCCTCTTGTTCGCCAGTCTGCTGTAGCATACCAGGGGCCTTATTTATGGAACTTTGGCCTAGGGCAGCGCAGCAAAGCATCTTGCTGCGCTGCCCTATGCCAAAATGAAAGGGCAGGAATGCAACGTCTTTCAGCAATATGGTGCATTCCTGTTCTTTCTTCCTGCGTTGGTGCTGTTTCGGCAGTCTAGCGCCAACCATGGTGCAAGGGTGCCTCAGGTGCAGGCATGATTATTTTTGTGTAGGAAGGGGCACCGTCCTGCACAACACAATCCAAGGAGGTGTTTTCCTCTTTCCATGTGAGCTGCAAGAATGCAGCTCACATGGAAAGAGGAAAAAACGAGGAGAAATAAACATATTTCTCCTTGTTACACCTCACATCAGCAGGTGTACAAATTTGATGCTTCCCCAGGTTTACATCACTTTGCAAATCTGGGCCAGCGTCAAATTCCATGGGTGTTGAATAGAAAAAATCCACTGCAACGCCCATGGAACGCCTCCCAGGTGCAGAGTAAGGCGAAGCAGTGATCTGCGTAGCGTTGCCTTACTCATGAGTTATGAGGCCACTCAAAGCCACGCAGGATGGTTTTGCATGACATAATTTTTATAAGAGCCCTGCGTCACGCATGTTCCACTTTACGTATGTTCATCAGTTGCGGCTAGCTAGGGGTCGCAGCTGCGACCTCTAACTTGCTTCCTGCTATTCCTGGCACTTAATTTGTGACCTCTGGCCTCAGGGGAGCCAAAAGTGTTGCCCCCTCTGAGGCCAGGGATCATAAAGGAAGAGCCAGGAGTAGCAGGAAGCAAGTTAGAGGTCGCGGCTGCGCCCTCTAACTAGCCTCAAATGACTTCCATGACTTTACAGGGTGCAAATGTGACACAGGGCTCTCAGGTGTCCATTAGGTGCAGCTGACACTCTTACTGATCAATGCAATGCAGCTGTCCGAACAGGAGATACATTGTATACAAATGTTATTTTTCAACAGCTTAAAGTGAACAGCTAAATTGTGAAATGGGGACTCCATCAGGAAAAGTCCCTTGATGAGCAATTAAAGCATGCAACTGGTTTAAAACCCAGCCAGCCATTAACTGGGGAGTGGGAATTTGTTGTTCAACATCAAAGACTGGCTGGTTTTGTGCTACAGTAAATTTTTTCAACCTTGCTTTCCTCTGTCCCAGAAAACCTAGTTTGAAAGGATGAAATGGTGATCAGAAAGATTAAGGGACATGTTTGCGAGAGGAAGAAATAGCGCCTTCAGTGAAATGTGAGGAAAATAAATCACTGTTGTTAGCCAAAGTTTGAAGATTCCCAAGTAAACTGGGTAGGAAAATGTAGTGGGATCAAAGCACGTACCACCACCCTGGACTCCCCTAGGTGTCTAGTTTTCAGAACTGTCGGAGGTTGGTAGTTTTCTTTGTGTGTTGGCCGAGAGGAAACCTATTTTCTGTTGCTACCCACATCACCAGAATGAGTGGATTTCTAAGGAAAAAGTGTATTGTTTCCAAGTTGCATATTGGGGCCTTTCCTGTCACATGCAATAGGCCCACCTGCACAAGAAGTGAAATACTTTTATCAGGAGAAGTGTATGGAACTCTGTCTATGCCAGCGGATAGGGAACTTTCCCTCATAGCAATGTGAGAGCAATCTGTGATTTTAGCCACAGTTTGATGTTTGTAGGGCATTCTGGGTAAGAAAATGAAGTAAGATCCACACAATCCACACCACCCTGCACTCCTCTGGGAAACTAGTTTTTAGAAAAGTCTGGAGTTGGTAGGTTTTATGGATGCCGGCTGTACTGGGGCCCAAATATTGCAGCTATTCACATCACCGGACTGAGTGAATTTCAATAGAAAATTTTGAAGCGGCAGTCCGTGCAGGGAAATGCAGTGGGGTGGCGCAAGAATTAGGGGGAAGTTGGCAGACAACAGATTAGGGAAAATTAAATAAATAAACCAATCCTATTCCGTCGTCTGTTGACATCCCCACCACCCCACAGCGCTTACCTGCATTGACCGCTGCTGAAATTTTTATGTGTTTTAGGGTTTTCCTAATGCTGGTGATACGCTTATCCAAACAAGTGAGGTAACATTTTTATTATGAGAAAAGTGGGAACATGGAATAAAAATTCACATCTTGCAAAATGCCCTCTGAATCTCATGATATTCTGGTTAACCCCAACCTCAGATTCATACAAATAAGCACTATTCTTAAAATGATAATCTGAGGCACATGTAAAAATGCATAAGTTTCCTTTACACACATTGTTCATTCCTTGGATTTTACCATATGAATTGGTGCATGGTCAGTACACAATGAAAAATCATTACAAGCTGCCTCTCAGTTGATGTGTATTTGGACAGCTAACAAACACAGTATAGCCTTGAAACCAGAAGCGTTTGACAGAAGTAATGGTATATTACATTTATAAATCAGCCATCGCAGCAAACACTTACAGATTAAAACAAAGTCATGTTTTTTTCTTCTTTTCCAAATTATTTCCATTCCTTTTTTATTTCAAAATTAATTTGAGAACAGCATGAGCGATCAAAATTATCGAATCAAGCTGAAATGTGAATTTTGCCTATTTTTCAGAAATGTAAAGTTTGCATGTTCACCCATTGGTTTTAGCACAAACTGCAAGTAAGTAGAAACCACAAAAATAGAAAAATTGCAAAACCTGTAATACACATGATTGTTTTACAACTGTGCCCATTCCTGAAAGCTGGGAAGAGAGTAATCATAGTACATGAAACATTTAAGTGATGCTATTCTCAGAAAAAACCCACCTACTTACTTGTAAAGCCAATTTTTCAAAAACAAAAGTAACATCTAGGTACTTATTGGCTATTTTCTCTAATCCCTCCAAGAGACTACACAAGCTGTGGGTACCTTTACAATCCTCAGCATTTGGCAAAATATAGTTAAAATCTGGCTGGTTATGAAAAAAAAGTTGTGAAGACTTAGGCGTAAACTGCCTGGGACATCAAAAAGGGTCAGCATTGAAGAGGTAAATACACATTCAATTTAATGAGTACATTTTCAGTAGCGATTATTTTATTAGTTGCATGTTGATAGTAAATATTTGAAATGTGTTTACATTAATATTGTACACTAAAATGAGTTGAAAAATGTATTGAAAAAATAAACGTTGTAACATTACCTATAGGAAGACCTCCACCTCAGTGGTTGAGATCTCCACCAATTCATAAATCTGGTGTAGGAAACTCCACCTCTTAACTGAACTGGTTAGAGCAATGTAAGTCTATACCTAGTAACAAATCTCCACTCAAAAATAGTGAAAAAAGTGGAGTATTACAAAAAAGTAGGGTTTTACACTAAGGTGTAGGAGTCAATCTCACAAGACTACACATATGCCTATATTCACCTTCATGAATCAGGTCGCTTGTATGTAAGAAATCCCAGCTATCACAGCAGACAACCACTGCCGCCCTGGCATGTAAGGGAACATACCATTTTTAGAGAATACCACAACTGTAGACATGGCATATAAGAGTACACACATCCAGTAGCGGTCGGTAATAGGAGTGCTGCCGGGCGGTGACGTGGGGAGGGGGAGGGGCAGGGTGGGGGGTAGTAAACTACGGATTATGGACAAATATGGATCAACAACGCTCTGTCCTCGCCTGTGCCAGTAACACTAGGCGTCCCACAAGGTTCCTCCCTATCCCCCACACTGTTCAACCTCGTCATGGAACCACTAACCACCTTGCTTCAATCTTCAAAGGTACACTTCCATATGTACGCCGATGACACTCAGCTCTACCTCAAGCTTCAATCCCCTGAAGACATCAAACTGTTGAATGCCACACTAAGAAAGACCCAAGCTTGGCTGGCCGACAATCACCTCAAACTAAATGCTCTGAAACCTGAGTTCCTTCTGATCTCTCCTCCTACGAAAAAGGCCATCACCCAAACATGGCTCAATCATCTAACCGCACTCAAAGTCCAGCCCACCATCGTGGACTCCGCGAAATCCCTTGGCATCACACTGGACTGCAATCTCGACATGCAGCAGCATATTAGCAAAGCAACTAAAGGAGCCAACTTCCAAATCAACACGCTGAGAAAACTCAAACCCTTTCTTCCAACCAAGGACTTCCAAACTGTTGTTCAAGCCTTAGTCATTCCTCGTATAGACTACGGTATTGCGGCTCTCAGCGGGCTCCCCCTTACAACAACGGCTCCCCTAAGAGCCTCCCTGAACGCGGCCGCGAGACTCATCACTGGCTCAAGAAAACACTTGCATATATCCCCTGACTTAAAAGCCCTAAACTGGCTGCCTATTGAAGCCAGAATTCAGCTGAAAATTGCCTGTATGACGCACTCGGCCATACACCACAAGTCACCCAACTACCTCACTCAAAAGCTGACCATTTCAGGAGGCTCAAGATCCAACAGAATCACAAAAACCCTCCTCCTGAAACCACGGAGATTCCGGAAGGAAAAAACCATACAAACGCTCCTTCTCAGGAATGGTACCTAGGATCTGGAATGCACTCCCGCCAGAAACTAGGCTTATCCCTTCCACTGTACTCTTCAAGAAAGAGGTGAAGGCCATCCTTCAGGCTAAATTCACCTGAATACTATTAATACTGGAACAATGACAGTACTTGGCTCCTACATTATCGGCCTTCAGATTGCTTATCTATGCGAGTCTCTTTTTTGACTGCTTTCGGATCTATATCATCGCACGGATGCTATATTATTGGTTTCCAACTTGGCTATTGGGTTGTACACTATGACTTGAGTGCCTCACTAACCTGCAACGCACCCATTACTGACTACTACTCTGCTTTCACATTGTGTTTACTCACCCTCTGGGGTGCTATAATCTTACCCGATTAGACATTGTACTGCTTCCATATTATTGTTTCTTGATTGTTATTAGTCTGCATACTCTCGTGTGATTGCTACCCTATTTTGCAACTCACTGACTGCTGAATTTTATATTGTTTCAAGAGTTCTGTTTACCCTACCTACTATTTCTGTAAAGCGCTCTGATATCTGCAAAGATCTTGTTCGCGCTATATAAAACCTTAAAATAAATAAATAAATAAATAAAGGTAAGTAAATATAAAAAATAAATAAAACGAATTTCGTTGTTTGCACTGCATAGTCAAATACAATGCAGTGCACAAAACGAAATTCGTTTTATTTTTTTTATGTTTACTTACCTTTATTTGTCCATATTCCGTAGTTTACTCCCCCCGACCCTACCCCCCCCCCCTCCCCACGTCACCGCCCGGCAGCACTCCTACTACCGACCTCTAATGCACTACTGCACACATCTATTAGAGGAGACAACCATGGCAGCTGTGAAATATAGAGAACACAGGACAACTATCGAAAGAGCCAATCACTGCAGCCATGACATCTTAGAGAGCATAGTACTATTATTAGAGAAAACAACCACTGCTCCTGTCTTCTGGGAGATATGTTAATAGAGAAGCTGGCGGAAAAGGGGGATAGACCCTAACAAAAGACACATGCCAAGGAGATTTGCTTTTATTGTTTATGCAAAATACATTTATAGGGTGCAGCACACATGCAAAGTTGGAAAAGTATGGAGAATATATGACCTTTCTCCATTTTTATGCCTGCCTCGAGTAGGTGTAATTTTAGATGCACATCCCAATCTACCAATGTTAGAAGAGAAGAATTAGAGTCAAATCCATGGGTGCTTGCATCGGAACTCCCATGAATCACCGAGTGCACGCCCCCTTGACGAAAAGTAGCACATAGAGCTACTTTGAGCTACTTTAGGAATACTCTCTAACGCAAATCAGGATTTTGTTGGAAAGGAAATCCCAAAACAGTTTGCATCAGGTTTACGTCACTTTTGAAACACAAACCCAGTGAAAAGTGTTAGTAATTCTTACCCACCAACTCAATATTTAAAACATAACACAGTGCTTGGTGTCGTCTACACTAATAAGAAAGTATTACTATCCAAAGTAACCCATTTTAGCAAGCTTAGAATAGTAAAAAATTATGAAAAACCCAACACGGCTCTAAACCTATGCCTTGCAGTTTGCATGCAGGTCACTGTGCTATATTTGAAGGATTGTAAGTTATGTACTGTAGGAGACAAAATGATCTCTGTGACAAAACCAGGAACCCACTGAGCTACCTACATAAAATATATACCTGCGGTCTGCATGTTGCACAATGTGCTTTGCAGCAGAAACATTGACTGTCTGTTCTACTTTATTAGTCAAAACCAACTAGACAAATCACAGATCTCGCCATCACTTGCATTAACCACCAGAATTATCTCGTCACTATTACCCCTCAAAACATGCTTAGCATACAAAGATCTCTGCAGAGTATCCACAGGTACTTCCCCAGCACCTAGATGGGGTCTGCATCCCCTCAGCACATCATCTCAACTCCGACGCCTCAGAAACGGAGTGCAGGGCTTTTGCACAAAAGTGAAAGGTTGGTGCCAAGTGCTTCTCAAACAAAACTGGGAAGGGGCACAGATTGAAATAGTCATATCCCAGAGGTAGGCCTACAATGAAAAAAATACAATACCATATGCACCAGGACATATCTGAAGAATAACGCGCTGCAGCACTCCAGTAAACATGCTCACATCAATGGGCTTGGGCGAGGTACAAGTACCTGGACACACTGCCTTGGCTGGACTACTCCAGGTGGGACTCAAGTCACTGGTGTCCCAGCTGATGTTCGCCTGGACACAGGAATGATCAACAACTTAAAGAGGTTGATTGAAATGACACAGGAATGATAACCAACTTAAATAATTTGATGGAAATGACACCGGAATGATCATCAACTTTTAGAGATTGAAGGAAATGACACAGGAATGATCACCAACTTAAAGAGATTGAAGGAAATGACACAGGAATGATCACCAACTTAAAGAGATTGAAGGAAATGACACAGGAATGATCACCAACTTAAAGAGGTTGATGGAAATGACACAGGAATGATCGTCAACTTAAAGAAGTTGATGGAAATGACACAGGAATGATCATCAACTTGAAGAGATTGAAGGAAATGACACAGGAATGATCACCAACTTAAAGAGATTGAAGGAAATTACACAGGAATGATCACCAACTTAAAGGGGTTGATGGAAATGACACAGGAATGATCGCCAACTTAAAGAAGTTGATGGAAATGACACAGTAATGATCATCAACTTGAAGAGATTGAAGGAAATGACACAGGAATGATCACCAACTTAAAGAGGTTGATGGAAATGACACAGGAATGATCGTCAACTTAAAGAAGTTGATGGAAATGACACAGGAATGATCAACAACTTATAACGTTTGATAGAAATGACACAGGAATGAGCACCATCTTATAAATGTTGATGACACAGAAATGATCACCACCTTAAAGAGGTTAATGGAAATGACACAGAAATGATCACCGCCTTAAAGAGGTAGATGGAAATGGAATGAATGCATTTCCATCAGCCACAAAGTCTCTCTCTGTCCTTTGCTTTAGCCCTTTGCCACTTGGAAAAGCTAGTTTGCTGATGGGGTGGAAACAAAGAGAGTGGTGGGAGTGTTTCTAGCTCTGGAAGTCATTGTAAGAGTAATAGTGCTTTCTTTGAAGCTGTGGCACTGCGTCAGAAGAACTTTGGAGAAAAGCATCTTGGTCAGAAGAAGCGCAGTACGGACTGAAGGTGCCGCCTCGCTTGGGCCACCAGTACATAATCGTCCATGTTGGTTAAACCAGGACCAGAAATATATGTTACTGATTTGTCGCCGCATCTTGGCTACAGTTGCAGATCATCTAAACTAGAATGGAATTTTCAAGGTCCTCTGCACTAGAAGAATTCCCAAACCAGACATTAAATGGGAAATAATGCCAGCTAAGTATCTCATTCATCCAAGGTCGGTAAATCGAGTGTCATATTAAATTGGGTACTAGTAGCGTCTGCTAATTCACACACAAAGAAAAAGGGGAAGTGCAGTGTGAAGCGCTATATGAAAACAAGTGCTTGTTATTAAATAGAACACTAACATATAGCGTTTTCTCCTGTGGCTGATAAAATATCTCGAAAAGTCTCATATTCAAAAAGTATCTGGACCAGGGGTCTCCAACCTTTTCTGTAACCAGAGCTACTTATGTTCAATGAATATCATCCTAAGCTACTAATATTATAAGTGTTATAATAGTGACAACATCAGGCAATATTTCATTAGTGGCCACTATATGCAAGATTAGTAGAAGTGGTCACCTCAGTGCATCAGGCAGGGTTGCTAGCAGCAACAAAAAAAATGGTAATACCATTAGCAACGAGTCTCCACAACACTGCATGATTTTTCAATCAAATATCTTCTGTAAATATATTTAGAAAAATCAGCTATTTCTCTCCAAAAATTAGGTAGTGATTTCTTAAAATACACACATTTTCATCTGGAATACACACTTTTCAATGTTGGTTCACATATATCAATTCACTAAAACAAAAAGTTCTGAACTAGTATGCTGGGCTGCACACAGGAGAGCTACGTACCTTCAATAGGGACTAGTGGAAAAGACCGATGGGAGGTTCCTTGGCAGTCTCATGCTGGTTGTGGTGTAGCCAGTGGACAATGCGTCTAAGGGCAGGGAAGGAAATGCGCCCTGTGGCCTCTGTATGCACTGAAAAAATACAGCAATGATGAGGGTTCAGTGGGTCCCTCATGCCTCTGGGCCCAGTGCCACTGCACCTGCTGCACCAATGGAAGCTACACCCTGCCTGCTTGTAGTGTCTGTTCAGCTTCTTCACCGACAACCCTTTACATGCAGGGATTTGAACAGGATGAGGTCACCTCTCTTGTTAGCTTCAGGTTCCGGGTTGGGTTGGTCAGATCCTGTGATTTTGCTCAATTTCTGGCTAGAAGGTTGCTTCTGTTGCCAGTTCCCATGTTCTGATCTTGGGATCGATTTGTGTTTATCTCTGTTTGGCAGTTGGAGAATTGCCATCCTTCAGATTGTGGGTGTATTGAACCCATGCCTCAGGCATATTGCCATCTTCTGCATTATCTTATTGGTGGAATGGGGAAGGGGAGTCACCCTTATGGATATGCATTGGACTCTCCGTGACTTATTGAATTTGTATATCACAATTTTGAGCTGGCTAGTGCCAGCTGCTACCTTAATGAACATTTAATCTTTTGATTTCTAATTCCCTGCCAGGGCAGTGCTGTGGGGAGTCTGTCTATGGCGCCAGAGAGTTAACCATGTGTTTCAGCAGTGGCGGCTGGTGACATTTGAAAGTGGCAGGGCGTAAATACTGCACTGTGGGGCACGAGCTTCTGTTTTCATTTTTCATGACAGATAATAGCATATCTGACTTATTAAAAGCCTCTAGGAAGCAGAGACTTGTAGGTAGGCGAGAGGCAGTCCAGCCACAAGGGAAAGGAATAAAGAAAGAGGATGAGGTGAAAGGTCAAACACCCAGTGCCTGGGATTGGGGGGGAGGGGGGAATCCATGGTCAGAACTCTCTACCTGTCTGTCTCTCTCTGTCTCGCTGTATCTTTCGTTCTCTCTCTCTGGTGTTCTGTTTGTCTCAATGTATCTCACTTTCTCTCTCTTTTGTCTGTATCTCTTTCGCTCTCCTTTTCTCTCTGTCTCTCTCTATCTCTCTCTGCCTGTTTCTCTTTCTTTCTCTCTCTCCATATTTCTCTTTCTCTGTATCTTTCTCTCTCTGTATCTTTCTCTTTCTCTCTCTCTGTATCTTTCTCTCTTTCTCTCTGTATCTTTCTTTCTCTCTCTCTTTCTGTTTATGACCCTCTCTCGCTCTCTTCCCTATGTTGACCTCTTTCTCCTCTGTTACTTTCTCTATCTCCACCTTTCTCTACCTAACCCCTTCTCTACCTCTCGCTACCTGTCCCCGAAGCTCCACTCTCTACCTTTCTACTGACCTCTCTTTCTGTTCCACTCTCATTGCTGGTTGTTTCATCTCTCTCGCCATACATTACTGTCTACCTCCCTTCAAGTTACTTTTATGTCCTGATGTCTTCTGTCTGTTACTTCTCTTTCAACCTCACCTTTGTCCACTTCGTCTCTCTCTATCTCCACATTGTAGAATGTCGTCTCTCTCTGCCTCATGCCCAGCTTCCACCCCTCGTTACCTCAACTCACCAATCACAAGGGCTTGGATAAGTTAAAGATAAGTAACACATGTGATGATGTTCTGAACGGGAACCATATGCCCTGCCCAGGGCTTCATAAAACGTAAAGACACCAGCAAATAATACACAGACTCGGGCTGTGCGTGAGCGACGATGACAGGGAACCCGCTCACCCCCAAACCCCTGCTTGTGTCGGGCGCATAGCTATAGCAATAGTAAAGCAGGTGCAGGGGGGCACTGGGTCCGTGGATCTCAGGGGCCAACTTCAGTTCAATTAAAGCTTTTTTTACTACTAATGAATGGAATTGAGGCACGTTTTTCTTGCTTGCACAAGGTCCTTGGCACCCTTTCTATGCCTTCTATACAGTGTGAAGTGAGATTTCAGGGAGCTGTTATGTGCCATATTACATTTTGATGTCAGAATTCACAGATCATAATTTAGAAGACAGACTTTTTTTGTCGCATTTCATTTATAACAGATGATTGGAGATATATAAACTAATGCGCAGTAGGAACATTAAAGACAGTGCAAGATTCACATAGTCCAGTTTTTTTCTCTCCCATTACCATAATTTTCTATGATATCCCATCTGTTTAAGGTTGAAATAAAGTAGACACACAGATATCACATGTACCGCCAGTCGCGGCCGGCATTATGGGCGGGTGGGAGGGGTCTGGAAATTAAATTGTCGCACCACAGAGGAGATGGGAGGGGCAGGATAAATAAAATAAAAGTAAAACTTACCTTCCCGCTTTTCTTAAGTCCCAAGACTCCACACTTCCGACTCCCGCCGTCCTGCGTTTAAAATTCCTAGGGTGCTCGTCATCAGGAAGGCTGCAGGCAGCCTCCCTCCCCTCCTCCTCTGCGTTGTGATTGGTTAGGCCGCGCCCCACCCGGGTCATTTTCTCTATGTATGTTGCAGCATACATACAGAACAGGGAAAGTGGGCGGTGTTGCTCGAGGGCAGGGGGAGTGGCTTGCCCACTGTTGTTCATACTGACCGTTTGGGCAGACTCAGGCTGCCCAAACAGTCAGTACGAACTACAGTGGGCAAGCCACTCCCCCCTGCCCTCGAGCAGGACCGCCCACCCCCAACCAGGAACTTCTGCTTTCTCGCCCTGCGAGAAGGCAGAAACAAATGGTAGTTATTACCATTTATGTTTATGCCTTCTCGCACTGGGAGAAAGCAGGGGGGTGGTGCCCAAACGCCCCTATAGAGGAGACGCCACTGTGTTTCAGTGCCTTCTCTGCGTGTGTGCACCGGAGTTACTATAGGTTTGTCTTTATGGGGGACAGTGGCCCTGCCTTCATGGAGGGTCTACGAATAAGCTGGGCCCTAGGAAGAAGATGAGCATGGTAGTGGCGACACTAGGGGATGCAATCTGCAATTATCCTGTTCCTCCCACCTGTGCCCTTCCACCATTTGAGATATTATCAGTGATGTAATTTACATGTCATTTGTGATGTAATATGCGAGGTGATAAGCATTGCATTGCAGGGGTGAAATGTTTTAGTTAGCTCAGTAAATTATACGTGGAAAATCTCATTGTTTTCTTTATTTTTCAGCACTGGATTTTGTGTTATTTCATATTTTAATTAGAACATCACTTTAACCTTTGTTTTTTCAGTGAATTTCTAAGTTTATTTAAACATAAGCTAAAATCTCACTACATACCTAACTAGAACGTCACTTTAAACGTTGGCTTTGTCAGTAAATTTCTGCATTTAAAAAAAAAGTAACTTAAGATCTTATTACCATACCTAACTATATCATCACTTTAACATTTATGTTTTTTTCAGTGAATTTCAGGTTTTAAAAAATATATATACTTACCTGTCTCCTCTGCTGAGCACAGCTTTTGCCTGTCCACAGCAGTAGGTTGCCCGCAGGCATCCAAACCCCACAGGTGCCCAACCGACTTAAAAACAGCCTTGGCCATGCGTGGCATGAAGTTGACAGCAGGGCCTTGCATGTGACCAGTTCCTGCCGCCACCAGTGCCCTGCAGGGGCCCAATCACCTGCTCTGCATGGTCTTCGGCCGTGCAAAGTGTAGGGTTGACCTGTAGCCAACCCTTTGTGGGCATCCGACCCACCCACACACACGACCTTTGATCATGCATGGACTGGGGTTAGCCAATTCCCCGTCGTGTTTCGCTTTAGACATGCGCAGTGTGAGGTTGGCTGTTCAGCCCAGGGCCAGACTGGCCATAGCAGGCACCAGGTGTTTCCCAGGTGGGCCGCCAGGGTGGGGGCTGCTTTTGGACCCCTGGGGGTCGTTTTTTTTACCGGGGCTGGTAATATCGGTCCCCTGTTGCAAAAGCGGGAACAGATGAGACAGGAAAGGTGCTTTCCACTAGCACCCCCCTCCCCCACCCTCCCTAGGGAGCTGGCCATGCTGTTTGCCAGGGCCGGTTGTAGTTCGCAGTCCGGCTGTGGTACAGCCTGATTGCGTGATCTAAAAGTGGAGTGGCCAGATAAATGAGGATAGAGTTAAGAGAGGAAAAATAGAAGGATAGGTAAGGGCCTGTAGGCCCAATGGGGTAGAGTATTAGTGGAGGGAATGGGTTTTAGGGTTCTATGGTATCTGTTATGGATACCATTTTCAAAAAAAATACACATTCAAATTAAAAAAATACTTTATTCTGATAAAACCATATCCCTAAAAGCACATCAGACACGACAATTTAAAAGCACAAAGACATAATCACAGTGAAAGTTCATTAACATTGGGCATAAATAGACAATATTTGAAGCACATAAGACAAATTTAAATAAAAGCTCATACACAAAAGAAGGAGAAAGGACTTTTCAAGGGCTACACATCGTATTGCGGGCCCGCACAGCAATTCTCAAAAAAGTGCCGACGCGAAAAACGAACTCTTCGTCTGCCAGTGTGAGTATCCTCCTGTAAGCATCTTCCAAAATGATGGGCATGGTTTTGAAAAAAAACAGGATTAAAAGCCATTTAGCATACTTTATATAAAACTTGCAGAAAAATATAAAATGTAATATGGTTTTACCAATCTGTCTATCACACAAGCAGGGTAGGGAGTCAAGATTTGCATTGTGCCCAAGAGGGAAGCAAAGCAAAAAATTTAACACTGCCTGCCCTTAAGAGGAAGAGGAGGCCCCTCTCCCAGTGACTCATGGACAGGGTGAGGTAGCTGGCCGAAAAAATACACAATATGTTCAATAGTCATAAAATTAAAAACAGACGATTTCTTAGATTCCCTCTCCTTTCTTTCTGTGCCATAGAGTGTATAAAGTGCTGTCCTTATGAGTATTTTTATGTACAGTCTCGGCTGTGCTTGGATTTAGGAAAAGCCTGCCAAAATAACACTGCATAGGCTCAGATTCACCCCTGACAGCCACAGGTTGTCCAGAATCTATTTTCTTCTTGTTGAATACTATGAGTCTTAGCAGTGCCCCAAGCCTCTGCTCCATAAGTGGCTGTAGGTATGCACTGGGATTAGATTTTTTTTTTAAATAGCTAAAAATCCCTATTCATTTTGATGAGGCCGGTACCAGCAGTTATGAGTTAGGTTTTATGCTAGTCTGCAATGCATGTTCACTATTGTAAACCATTTTGTAAACACAGACTCATCCCATAAAAAACGGTTGTTTATACACTATTGGAGTGTCTGTCATGACTGCTTCCCTCTTACTCAAGGTTATGGACAGCTTGGCACAGAAGAGGTATCTTTTTATGGGCCACAATTGCCTTAACCACATGGCTGCTGCAGGGATTTTTCCCGTGTGCTGGAAAGCTTTGATCACCATTGTTCATGACGAGCTCAGCTCGTCATCAGCACACGACACCCGTGGGTGATGACGAGCTGAGCTCGTCATCAGCATCGAAAGGGTTAAGATCCCTGGCTTCTGAAAGACCTTGTGCCAGAGGTCAGTGCCCAAGAGAGGCCTACTCATTTCACATTGATGCCTCAACTGTTTTGTCATCAAGAAGTGCTACATTGCTTAAATATATATCAGCGGCATTGCACACGTGGTCGCGCTTGCATTGGGCGGCTGTTATGAAGGACCTGGGGTATTCACTTTCTCCTCCTTTACTCCCTTGGTTTGATCTGTTAGCACCAACAGATTCATGATGTATCCTGGACTTGGATGGCCCCATAAACGGTCTAAGACATTGCGACTCCAAGAAGGGACTGGCAGATCTCATTTGATAAATGCACCCTCTCTGCTTTGACACTAAAGTGGCGGCTTTTGGTCGGAGAAAAAATTGGTGAGTCCAAATGTCAGTGTTATCCCCAACAATTAGGATTCCTCTGTACTTTTGGAATGTAAGGTTGCTTGACTACTGTTTTAATATAAACCAAGGAGTAGCCTCCTTCTTGTACCCAAGGCAAGGTTATTTGGTGAATTCAAGTTTCTCTGTATGTGTATTTAATGGTGTTATGATGGGGTTGCCAACGAGTGGGGAGACCCCTCCCACAGATAGTCTACTTCTAGCAGCATAATGAAACTTGAGGGGACCCCCCTGCAAGATACATGGCGGACCCCCTCTGGATTCAATCAGGAGGTCTCTGGCCAGAGTACTGTGTCGAGGGGCCCCCTGAAGCTTGGGGACCCCCGCTCCGTAGGGGCTGCAGGGGCCTGTGTTACGCCCCTGTCCCCTTCCAGCAGGGCCAAAGCTTCAAGGGGAATGTTTGGGGTGTTATACCTCCCTAAAATATGTATTCTTTCATAAATAGTTGGGTACAAGGGCTTTCAGTTGTGTATGGTGAGGTGTCTGGTGGATCTCACCTTGCGATTTCACATACACACAGACAAAAACAGACACACTTTCTCTCTTGTCTCTGTTTAGAAGTTCTTACAAAATGTTGGTTAGTTTGAAAAAAGTCCTGCTTTAAGTACTCCTAATGCACTGCCCTCTGAGACCCCCTTGTTCCCTGCTTCTCATGTAATGTAGATACGCCAGCGTGATTGTTGGGAAATCTGAAGTCCCCCCCCCCCAATCTTACTGACTAAGCTACTCCCCTGCGTTCTAGTCATAGTAATTCTACAGCCCTTGATAAGAGGGTGGAAGGTGAGAAATATTGAGTTAATTCTGTGGAACCTCAATCATGGCTCAATTTGTAGGTGATGGGGAATTTTGATAAACCTCAGAACCGAGTGAGTTCCACCTACCTTTTTTGGAGATGCATCACAACAGGATGCTCATAGGGAAGAAAATCAGTTATTCTCAGTAGCGGCTGCTACCGGGCATCAGTGTTGGTTAGGCGAGGTGGGGGATGTGGGAGTCGGGTGTTAAAAAAGAGAGAGAAGCGGAAAAATAAACAAATAAATAAAACCTATGTTACCGGCGGCCGCATCTCCTCCGTCCTTCTTGCATACGCAGGAACAGGAAGCACCCAGGCTTCCAGACTCCTCTAGCCAATCACGACTCTGCTGATAGCAGCATCATGATTGGTCTGAGCACCTTGGCTCGGCGCTCAGACAGGGAATGGGAGGCTGGGCATGTTCGTCACCAGGCTGTGTATTGCAGACTGGTGGGGAACATGCAAGACAGCCGGCCAAGCAGTCATGCGCACTTGGGGAGTGCCCCACCCCACACCTGGAGATCGCTAGGGGAAAAAAAATAATAACCCAGCGTTATTATCATTTTATTTTTCTTGTGGGGCGAAGCTCCTCCGCCATAGTGGAGGAGCAGCCACTAGTGATTCCTGAAAGTGTCTCTAAGTTTTGATTGGTACGTTTAAGTTGCTCCTAATCTTGTAATAAGTGAAAAAAAAAACAATGGGAATGTCAGTTTCCACAGTGTATCAAATAAATGAAAGATGCCCTTAGTAAATCCTAGTAAACCAAGACAACAATTAAATAACCAAAAGTGTCCTGCTACGACGAATACGTGAAAGTCAATAGCATTTCCATAGTATCATGCAATTATGATTTAAAGATTACATAAATACATACAATCTACAAAAACTGTTTAAGCAAAGCTATTAAAAAAGTACATGCCATATGCTTCTAAGAATTTACTCTAAACTTTAAATCATTATCTGTATTTAGGCGTGAAAAGTAACCTTTCCCTTCTTGCTAGCTTTACCAGATTGCTGTTCATCTTTTAGGATATCATCAACATTTACCCCCCTTTAAAAAATTTGCTTTAGCTATTTATTGCTATTGTCTTCTGTGCTCATAGGTTTGTCAAACAATCCAGTGACTTTTTATTTGAAATTAAAAATAATCAGCCTCGGAAACAGCTCCATGTCTGTCCCAGATGCTAGAAGTACCCTCTGGAACACTGAATCTAAGCTTTATGTTCCATTACAATTCATATGGGAAATCATTTTCATTAAACACTACCCAGCTGACAGATTCCACATAGTTCCTCTGGTCCCCACAAAAAACCTTTTGGATTACTATTGTGTTGGAAATGCAACTTTTAATATGATCACCCTAAACGTTTGAACTGATGCTGCTGGTTTTTCGACTTTGAAAGTGCACTGAGTTTTGCCAGTCAGACCGAGTGCCAGTGCTCTGACCCTTAGAAGTGTATATTTAATTGGCTTACCCACACTTGCAGTATATGGTACCGGGGCACCTAAGGCCTGTAAGTTGTGTCCCTCATTGACGGTAGTATCGATTGGGGCACCGCAAGTTTGACAAAGCAAAGCATGACTTAAGCCTGCCATTACAGGCCGGTAGTGCGGTTTTAAACTACGACCTTGCCATCTAAACCAGTGACAAAGTCCCAAACATTCCTTTTTAATATTTGTAAGTCATCTCTGAGGCTGGTCTATCCAGCCTTAAAGACAGGGTGCATTTCATTTTTTTAAAGTACATGCATTTTATATAACCTGAGAGTGAAATCCCTGCATTGTTGTTTTCATTACAGAAAAGCTAGTAGCCCATTAGCGAGTATGGAGTTACATGCTGACAAATCAACAGTGCTAAATCCCAAATTAAACTACTAAATATAGTACTTTAGGTATCAAAACAATCATTGCATTAAACCTGACTTGTTGCTCAAGTCGAATGTAATGTAACTATTTTACAAATGGCAACGTTTGAAAGTTGCCACTTTGTTGCCCAAAGTTTTGAGTAGCCTCCAGGTATCGACACCCTGGGTTTGGGCTAGGGAGCTCCACATACTGTGGGAAGGATCCTGCCATGTTGAGAGTGGGCAGAATAGTGCATTTGGGATAGCTAGATCCCACACTTCACAAGAAGTCGTCATCAGGTGAAACAGGACATGATAGCTGATTGGCTAGTTAATCACTATATCCTCCTAGGCCTGTTGCCAACATAAAAGTGGCACCCCTGACACCCAGACCTCCAATCATATCTGTACTGGAGTGAGGGCTGAAGACAGACTGCTCTGCTGGTTCCAGGAACCAGATGATAGAGGCTACATCAAAGACTGGACTGTACCTGCTGCACCTGTAGACTAGCAGAGAAAGGACTGTGCCTGCAGTGTCCCACTCATGGAAAAGTTTCCCACAAGTGCAAGACAGGGAAGATGACTCCAAGAGCCTGTTGTTTGACTCCCTATTACAACCACGGGGCCATAAAAGCTGAGAAGCCTGCACCCTTGAGAGCTCAGTGCCACAAAGTCTGACTGTTGCTAAATATTGATGTGCAGCAGGGTAACTCAGTCCTGACTCTCAAACGTTGCACACAAATCTGCTGGATCTGGGAGAGTCATCAGAGTACTAAATACAACGGGGAAGAAGGGTCAGAGGGAAAATAATTAGAGACCTACCCAGGGTGAAGTCCCCCACTCAATCAATGCAAAAACAAAAAAAAAACACTGGGGGTCTATAACTGGGCCTAGTGTGCTCCAGACGACCAAACGAACACTGCTAACCAAGTCAGTGGGCGTTGCTGTGGCTATAAAACATTTAGCTTGCTCATAAAGTGCCAAACAGAGCAAACCGTATATTGGGATTCACTTCAATTGTAGAATAGACCCATACAGAGAAAAATTGGATGTCCATCAACGTCAGATGTAGATCATATATTCTCATTTGGTCATCCAGATAGGAATGGTATGTCCCATGATCATTGAGACGGATCCATAACCTAAGCTTGTCTGGGTCTCATCTCCAAATACAGTGAAGACCATGTGAGCAAAAGATCGTGATGGAGTCCGGTGCAGTGCAAAATAATAAAGTGTGGTGAGATTAAAAAAGGATAGGAGATCAATACAAAACTTTAATATAACTTGATCACTCCCTTAATAAAAACAAGAACAGTGCAAAGATGCAGTCTAACCATATAACTGCATGTATTCGGCCAACATGTTTCAGCCTGAGGGGAACCAAATCCCGCAGCTTTCTTCAGGGCCACAGTCCTTAACGTTTGCTACTGCGTGTCAAGATTGTGAAAAAATGACTAAATCAATCAAAGGATACAACTGTGTCGTGATAAGTTTCTTTCAATCCTCTGTAACAACCAGTGTCGATTTTATCTGCGTTGTACAGGGAGAAAACCTCACCTCTCCTGGAACCTTGCTCAGGATAATATGAGGCCCCGCTCTGTCCCTCGTTGCCTCGTAGCTTCCAACTGAGCTCAGAGGGAGGCCTCCCCCCGGGTAGCGGCCAAGCTGTTTGCCAGGATCAGCTTTGGTTTCCAGTCTGGCCGTGATCCCAGAGCATCTTCAGCATCCTGGATCCCTTGCATCAGGACCACTCCATTGACTTCAATGGTAGTTTACCCATAGGATTCAGAACTGGACTGGAGGCTGCTAAAACCAACAGGTAACTTCCCCTTTGACCTGACTGCCCCTGTGACTCGCAGCCTATCAGAGTTGGCACCTCCAAGTGTGCCCATAGGGCCAAGAGGTTGTATATTCTGCCAAAAGATTTAACATAACCCCATCCTATTTAAGACTAATGCCCAATAACTGCAATGAATGCTCTCAAACGCTTTCTCTGCACCTGACGAGATTATGGTGGTTCCTCTTTCATGTTTACCACTCCCTCTACATAACACCTGAAATTAGTATTGTCCTAAGTGTATCTACCTCAGATTATTCTCAGCTGATCATTACAGATTAACTTCTGGCTTCACATACAAGCAGCGTTTAAACCAACATTACAAGTGGCCCAAGAAACCGCCCCCATCAGATTTAAGTTGACACTTACATGGGGCAGGATAGATTTAATATTCTTAGCTCTACATTTACTCACATTGACAATATGTTGGTAGTTGATATTTTGAAGTCAATTGGCAGGCTGAAATGGGGGCAAACTTGACAAACAAGGAGAGTGTGACCTCTGAAGGCATAAGATAATTCTGTAGGAGGGCTTTTCAGTGCTTAATTTGCGAGGGAAAAATAGGTGCCAGGGCAGGCGTCAGGAGGCCACTGCTGCTTGCACCAGCCCATTGCTCTGTCAGTGCCACCTATGACAGAACCAACACAACTACTAACCATGAAACCCTGCAAGTGTGACAATTCAGACTATTCCAGGCCCCCAAAGCTCTAGGAATGGCTTGGAAGGCAGGTAATAGCCATGTTAAGGTAAATTGAATTAATAACCAACTGTTGTTGTGCTTATCTCTATATCGGACAAACAGTGCCACCGTGTGGCAGACTGTCATATGCACCAGTGTTGACAATTAAGTGCCAGTGTTGAGCACCGGAAGCCACCAGCTCAAATTAGGTACCGTTTTAGAATATACCAGACAGCACCTCAAAGTTGAGAAGAAAAAAGACAAGGTAGAATGTATGGACTGGAACACTTTGAGATCACAATCATGTAACTGAACTGGGTAATGCTTGCAAAGATAAAACTATACAGACAAGATATATTCTGAACAATAAATATTAAGAAGGAGAGATGGCAGTACACTCATAAATTATAAGTTTGTATGCTCCTTGGAAAGTGAGGACAATATTCGTACAAGGGCAAGGAGCAGTTAGTCTTACAGAGTCTGTACAACCCAGCTGCACTTATGGAAGAAGGGTACTGTGTGAATCTCTGCACAGGAGGCACCATGCCTCTTAACTTCTGGCACCCTTGGTAGTAGCAGTCAAGATATCAACACAAGAAAGGAAAGGGAAGAGAAGAAAAGAAAATGGAAAAGAGGAAGAAACACTGAAAACAGAAACTGGGCTCATTAGAAAGAAGGACTGGATTCAAGAACAGAAGTAGGACTTAACTCAGTGTCTACAGAAAAGAGTACATAGTAATCCAAGAAAGGGAAGCAATAAACAGACAGACTAGAACAAACACCACAGGGAAAAGAACAAGAATCCAAGTCTACAAATCTCCACATCAAAATGGCCTGCACAGGGTTTGTGCAGACTGAACTAGAACCATATTTTAAAGGTTTTATATAGCGCTGGCTAGACTCGGAGGTATCAGAGCGCTTTAAATGAGCATCAGATCATAGTTACAGGTTACATGGTTACACAGTTATTAGAGCATGGCAACATAGTTACTTGTAAGGTTGAGATAAAACAATAAGCACAAACACGTAAGGGGAAAAACAGGCAAGGGGAAAGATTCAGGGGAGGGTTAATGAGGGGGGAAAGAGAAGAGGAGGGTGACGGACATAGCATGGAAAGAGGAGGGGAAGGGCGGCTGGGACACAAACTGGTAGACGAGTCAAAGCAAAGTCCAAAGTCCAGTAAGCTGTGATCCCAGGGGAAGTGGTATCACTTCTCTATCTCTGTTGTGGGAGGTTCCCTTTACGCAGTGGACTCTCTCAGAGGGGTCTCTGAGACTCCAAGGCCTACATACTGGATCCTTCCCCAAAAAGGGGAGAGGGAGTGCTTTGGCAAGGGGTGGCATACCATACCTCTGATGTGAGAGGCAGCTACACAAGTAACAGAAACAGGGAAGACCAAGTAACAAAGCACGGAATTGGGAATAAGCAATAAAGGGAAACCTAGGTACAAAAAACATGAAGCAACACCTGGAATCAGAGCAGCTTGACAAACAGAGAGCATGAGGACCTCAGCAGAAAATACTTTTGTTAGCCACAGCAGACTGAGCTTGCAGGGAATGAATAGTTGGAAGCTCTAGTGGTGGGGAGCACAAGTGCAGCGAGTGAGTAATCAACCAGGGGCAGGGAATCAGGAAACCACCAATGAAGGCAAGGCTGGAGTGGCTGTACCTTGCAATGCGCATATCCCTAGGAGGCTGGAAGGGTGGGGGCTGGTTTTGTTACTCGGGACGTTTTTGTAGCAGTGCAGCATTTTTTAAAGCACCCGCTGCAGAGTTCCTTGTATATCCAGTAGTTTTCAGGCAACAATAAAAGTGTCAAGATAACTCTGGTGATAATTCTATATGCTGGAGAGATATTGGAGTTTTGTCTAGTGGCAGTTTTGCCTTATTTAAGGTAGCTCAGAGGGTTAATATGACGGCTGCAAAGGACGTGTACCATGCAGATCGCAGAAGAGTATTTTATGTGCATAGCTTAGTGGGTTACTGCTTTTGTCACAGAGACCCTTTTGTTACTGTGTAGTTCATAAATTACAATCATAATCTAGCACAGTGAGCAATGAAGTGTCATCAAACAGCTACATGCAAATTACATGGTACAGGTTAGAAATTGTATTTTTTTTTCGAGTCTTTCATTATGTGAATGTTGCTAAAAAAGGGTTTGTTTGGGCAGAAATACATTTGTATTAGTAATGCCAACCATAACCACTGTGTTATGTTCTGAATCCTGGGTTTGTGCTTCTCCACACCAAGCACCCTTAAAAAATACCTACCAGTCTGGATGACATGGGAATCCTACACCTTGTTATTCCTTTTGTCTGAGTAACATTTTTTATACACTGATTTATACATGTACTATTCATCGTCTCTGTATTTGTGTGTGATGTAAAGTGCTTTGACATCCTACAATGGTATGGGCGGCACTATAAAACAAATGAAATATATGTGAAAGATGGGCTATGGCGAGATGTAAGTCACAGTTGGAGGGTAATAGTGAGGGACTCATTGAAGAGCCCCAACCAAGATTGTTGTATCCTGGTGCATTGAAAGATCATACTTTACTATGCTTTAAAAGCTAATACAATAGAATATATAATCACAATGTGTAGTAGAATGAGCCATTTTTGCCCAAATTATTGGGGAAGAACCCCCCAAAACTCTCCTTGTAGTGGCCAGGCTCCCCCACTGCACTCACTATGCACTTTATTGAGATTGCTCTGACAAAAGTGGCCAAGGCTGCTTTGGGATCCCAGTCCGGCCCTAAACGAAGGGAAGGCTGTACGGAATCTGGGAAGACTATGGAAGCCAGAAGAAAGAATAACAGGGAAACCAGAAACGGAGTGTGGAATGGAGTTGAGCGTGTGACAAGTAGAGGAAGCAAGTCTGCATGAGTCAGTCATGCCTTGGTGATGGAACTCCATTCAGCGTAATTGCTCCTGACTAGGGTATGGTTTGGCAACAGAAAGAACTATATATATACCACAATGCATCAGGGTATGAAAGTGAAAACCAAGATTGGAATATAATGTGTTGCAAAGTGCGCACTCTGCCGGCAAATGTCCTAACATGATCAAGTCTAAAGGCAGAACCTTTGAGGGTCTATATGAGTGCCATCTAGTGCCCACATGACAGAATCCTGATATCTATACAAGTCGATATTAAAGTTTCAGTATTGTGTTACAATACATGCACAATACTTTGAGTATACACTTTTGGCAGGAGTGTTACCAGCTCCTCAAAAAATTTGCTGCACAATTCACTAGAGAAACCGTGACTCCTGGAGTATTTTCTCACCAGTTTAATAGTTCTTTATTAAGACTTTCAAAAATTTCCTTCAATAAGGGCCTCGTAAAGTAGCTGAAATTGATTATAAATTAATTCATTCCTTTTCTATAAAAATCCTTTTTTTGTATTGATATCCCGAATTGTCTATGAAGATGGTTGCTTTTTCACCGATAGATGACAAAAGGCACCCACTTTCCACACAGATGCACACAAGTCCTGATATGTGTAGTGCCCATGGAGCATTGCAAATTCTGGACTTCTAGTGTAATGTTTGGTAACTTTATATCTTAGCTTTTCCCAAATATTTGCATCTTCATTATTGTTCTTTATTTTTTGGTTCTAGACTTCATGGTTCCCTTTCTTATGTTTTTTTCTTGGAGGCATAGGATCAGGAGTCCTCTTAGATATTCTTTACGGGCCTGCCACTCATAGAACTGAAACTAAGGAGTTATTATCATGAATCTCTTTTTGTAGATTTACCACTAGGGGCCTGATTCTGATGCTGGTTAGAAAGCTTCCCGACCGCATCGGTTTGGAAATGGTTTCCGATCAGGAGAGTCCGACTGACGGAGTACGATGCATGCGGATGCTTCCAGATCCGAGTTGGTTGGACTCCCATGGACTTCAATGAGAGCATATGTTCCTAACCCCATCATAATTGGGCCCTGGGTTGGGAAGACATATTCATTCCCATTTGATTTGGAAGGAGCAAATGCCATTAGGAGGCCTTCCTAACCGCTTCAGAATCAGGCCCTAAGTATCACGGTTGTCCTAACCTGGCAATACAGATCCAACAGGAGCAGTGCTAATATCCACAAATCCCTGACCCACTGATGACCATGCAGAGAATATCTATGGCGGTCAACATTGTATCAGGAAGCGGGGAATGGGACAAGAACGAGAAACTGAGACAATGTATATTTTCACTTTGTTCTTACTGCTGGAGGCATTGATATCTAAAGCCCATAAATAATTATTTTAGCTTTTGGGCACTTGCATTACTATTCTCTATTTCCACAATTACATCTAGTGTACCATGGTATACCTTGTGGCAATCTCTGTATAACCCGCTCTATGTGGTTTCTGTTAACTATGACTTTTAGAGCTAAAAAGATATGCATAACCTTTGTAAATCATGTATGGAATAATCGGAACTGTAATAATTATCTGATACCTATAATTATCTTGAGCAAGTTTCAAAATCAAGTCTGTGACCCGAATGATTCGCAATATATGTCACTCATCAACTGTAACATAATGAATAGTTATTAGCATCGTGGTTTCACTCTCGGCGGTTTACATTCACTTCCCCACCACTTATAAAATATTAATACCATGCATAATTCAAGAGATATGAGCAAAGTCAGCACAATATAAAAGATTGACTTGCTCCTCTCAAGAATAGGTGCAACAGACAGCAGCGACCTGTGCAGGTAAGAGCGGTGGGGCAGTGGGGCCAGGTGGGGGGATTTCGACAGACGATAACGAGGGGAAAATAATTATTAATTTCATTTCTCCTCGTGGTCGTCTGTTGAATCCCCTCCCCCAACCCGGCCCCACCACTCCACCGCTCTAACCTGCATGAGCCGCTGCTAGCTATAGAGTTTGTAATCCTAGAAAGGAGGATTCCGGTGTACAAAGTTTGTACTCCTTGAAGGTCAGCTCCAATAGTACAAATCAAACTATAATTCCTCAGTCGCTAACATTTAGTCCAAATACTTATGGGCCTCATTTACAAGAAGTGGTGCATCGCTGTGTGAAAGCAGCGATCCGCCACTTCTCAGGGCGCCCTCCTTGCGACACCATTGATGCGTCATATTTACACTATGGCACATCATGTCGCAAAGAAGGACAGATAAGTCAGTAAAGCTGAGGTATCTGTTAGCTCAATACATTATACCTGGCGCAGGTATAACGTAGCGCAGGGGTTTACGAAGTGATGCATCTACCTAGATGCGTCACTTTGTAAATATGGCGCAACATGGCACATTTGTAAGCCACTGGTGAGTTACATGGCGAAAAAGTGACGCAGGGGCTCATAAATAAGCCCCAATATCTGCACAAGGTTGTTGACAACTCTCATTCAAATCATGATGAATTCCAATCTCCTGGCAACAAGATTTCTGCTACAGCAACTAAGTATCACAACTGCCTGCTATTCAATGCTCCGAACCACAAGCAACTTGCAGTCAGTGGATGTAAGATGGCCCTCGCCTTTGCAAGTCTTGAGAGAGTCTCATGGAACTCTGGGAAAAGTAGTTTGTTTTGATTCCACTTGCATGGTTCACGTAGTGCAGGCTTCACAGCCACAAAGACTACACCCTGGCTGTACAGTTGGCCTCTTCTTCAGCGGTAGACTCAAGCACCATTGAAGTTTGGAGAACTGCGTCTCTGTGCCCACCTGGCACACACAGCTATGTGCAGGCCATGGATCATGACACTAGGCACTCATTCCTCAGTTGGTGTATCTTAAATTTCCAAATCAGTGCCTTGAGCAGCCCCCGTTACAACCATCTGGACTTGGGCATACTCAGAAATATAGTATACAAGCTTTAAATCAACTGGCTCTTCTGTTATCTCTTTCTTACAGAAACATACAATTTGTTCTGAAGAGATTGCAGTGAGCAGTAGAATAATTGAAACAGTCTGTGGAATTTAGCAGCCTCACAACACCAACCATGCCAACAGATCCACTTAAATATTTGATGCCAACATTTCCATTTGGTCGTTTACTTGACCTTTTTTGCCCGGATCCGATACTGGGTCTAAAGTCTTACTAAGCTCCAGAGTAAATATAATCCTACAGCTTTTATACAATGATCATGCATCCTTACATCATATAAGACATGCACCAGATTAACGTTTGAGTACTATCCACCTACCATCAGCAAATCACAATCCTTTAGTTACACATGTAAAAGCAAGAATCTTCCCTCTTGCTTATTTTGAACTTTATCATCTAATGTACCACCCCTCCACCAACCCTTGAAACATACAGCCCACAGTACCATAAACTACTGCCAATGTTGGTGAGAACCTACTTGGCACGCCGAAAGAAGTCCACATTTGACTGTTGCAGGGCTCTACCTCATACTTGTCCCACCTCTTAGCATGAACCCTTCTCCCACTCTCTACTTTTACCAGCAGGTTTCCATTTAAACTGGAAAAGCCAGAGACTGCAGTAAAAAGTAGGGACTGCAACAGGCCCGGACTGGCCATAGCGGGCAACGGGCAAACCCCTGGTGCGCCGCACGGGTGGCAGCCGGTTTTGGGCCCCTGGGGGTCGTTTTTGTTACAGGGCCGTTTTTGCAGCATAGCTGCAAAATCGGCCAAAAACCGGACCGACAAAGAGCTCGGCGGCACCCCCAACCCCCGAGGAAGAGGGAGGGGGGCAGGCGAGGACTTTGCCAGGGCCGGTTTTGGCTCCCAGTCTAGCCCTGGACTGCAACCTGGAAGGCTGGATCTCAGTTGAATGTGAACACCAGTTCCGGATAGGGTTGTATGGTACGATATTGAAGCCCACCCATCAAGCTACAAAAATATTCGGTCCACTACAAAGACCACCCCTGCACTCTGTATCATAGTAAGCATATATTTGCTTCTTCACATCTTCTTACATTGGTAAAATAGTGGTAGGGAATATAGATGATGTGATATTTTCATAGTTCAATATTTCGGTTGGTACATAGTAGCAGCAAAACCCTGCTGGGATATGCTACTACTTCAAAATTCAGCACCTTTTTTGAGGTACCTAGTGAGATATAGTCAGGCACTTCGTGTCTAAATGTAGGTGTCTAATAGTGTGTGGATGCCCTACATATACCCGTTCCTGCTTTATTATGAAAAAGTTCACATTTCTTGCGGGTGATGTCCAAACAGATATATGATGTTACAACGCATGCAATTACAACGCATGCTTTCACAACACAGTTTTTACATCGCAACTATCATTACATCGCATGATTTTATAACCCATGCCATTACAACGCATTTTTGAAAACTACCATTACAACTCATACCATTACAACTGATAATACTTTTAGGGCAACAGTAGGGTAAGTGTTGGATAGGGTGGGGATAAAAATTACTAATCCAACTCCAGTGAGTGCAACAGTAGGGAAAGTGTTGGATAGTGTAGGTTGTAAAAATTACTATCCCCATCTACATCAAAACCCATACCCACACTAAAACTAAAAAAATCTCTATTACTTACCTTATAATGTGCTGTAATGGCATGTTTTGTAATGGTATGCATTGCAATGGCATGCGTTGTAATGGAATGCGTTGTAATGCATGTGCTGTAATGGCATGTGATGTAAAGGCAATTGCGTTGTAATAGCTGCGTTGTAAAAGCAGTGTAATGTAATGACTTCATTGTAATGGATGTTTCCCGGCCAAACATAAGAATTGTATTACACATCTGAAGGTCTTCCAACCGTGTATTTCCAATATTTTTTTTAAGAAAATACAAAACTTAGAAATTTGTGGCAAGTGAAAGTAAAGATACAGGGGCATATTTACAAGCCCCTATCACCACAGGAACATCACTTTTTTCAACGTTCCTGTGGCGATACAGGCTTCACCTTATTTACAAGGCAGCGTTAAGCCACTTAACAATCATTCCCCACAACGCAGGCACCCTTGCACTATGGTGCAAGGGTGCCTGAAATGGCGCTAGGCAGCTGAAATTAGTGCCATCACTGGGAAAATTGCAGGACTGCACAGTGTTGTTGTAAATACGGTGACCCCCTGTGTTTCAGATGTGGCAGAGCACGGCGTTAAGCCAAGAAGCCTTACCAGAGTTGCAACATCTACCCTCTATTAAGCAGCCAACAGAGGGGCTTCCATATTTCTATGATGGGGTGTCATCCGCATCTCCTTAATCTAACCTATAATATTTCCTGCATGGCTCTAAATCTTAATACATTTCTGTGGACATCCTCTGCTCTTGTAAATTATCTCTAAGCTCCCATGCACCTGGTCAATATAATTTCCCTTATGTTAAGCAAAGAGGATTTCCCCATACTCGTGTGATGTCCCCCTTTGCTGTCATTTATGCAAAATAAAACAAAATGAGCTTACTTCTTCTTACGTCAATGTTGTTTGGGACCCCATAATGGCAGATTGTAGAGTGAGTTGTATACTACTAGCTAGGACCTCTGAAGTTTGCCCACTATTTCGCCCAAAAGGCTTTATTATGCCTACACTCTTGATATTATCAATTAAAGCACTATCTTCCGCTCCAAAATTCAAGCACTTGGCATGCAATATCAAGCCAATCTTATACAGAGTGCTACCCGATAATAGGATTTGTACAAATCTTTAGTTGGAATAATCTCAAGGAAACCCGGTTTGCCACTTCTCTTCTGTGTATTAGTTGGTTTCCCAGTCGATTCCGATTCAAGATTGTTTATTGTTTCAGTTAGTTAAAACCACTACAATACAATTTCTATAATAAAACTACAGTACAAAGTTTGTTTTTGTATAAAGCCTAAAAAATCATAAAATCTTTTCTTTGACAATTATTAGCACTTAAAATAGTATGGAAATCTCATAATTCAGTTAATTAGTTTCTTAGTAAAATAAAGATATTTTCCGGGTGCATTATTAATAAGTCCAAAACCTTGATTAACTTGTGGTGTACTTTACAAGAGTGAATATTTCCCCAAACATTCTTGTCTTATTCACCATTGTGTCGCAGAAACAGGTGAAACTCAGGGCCGGACAGTCTTGTTTGAAGTTAGGGAACAATACTCCAGCTTCATTTGTTTTGTTTTTAATGCTTGCCTATGTACGGAAAGGAACTTTATCAGTTTACAGTTCAGTGTAACGTCTGTTGGATCCAAAGCCGCTCTAATTGCAGATCTACAAGTCCTTATACCTCTGGTGTTCATGGCTTGTTTTAATAAAGAGATTCGCGCTTGAGATAATTTGGGGCATATGCAGACTAAGTGAGGAAAGTCCTCTTTACTACTTCCACATAGTCTGCATTCTTTCGGCCCATTGTGGACCCATGTTGGCTGATCGGCAGTAGACGGCAGATTGCCTGGATGTAAAGTCATTAGCTGCCACTCTTTGTAGACTGAGAACCTGATGTTTAGGTATGGTGTTGGGGTAAGTGTCTTATAATTAGTAATTACCATCCAAGCGTGTTTTCTCTTACTGAGGATATTTTTGTCAACCAGCAAAGAGTGAAATTTAGCTGATTTTTTTAATAGCTTCCTTAAAGGATAAGTAGGACAACTTACTTTCCCAGAGCCCACCTGTGACGGTTTCTAGTAGTGCTTTTTTTAAATAGTGATTATATGGGGATTTTTCATCCTTCTCTAGTTCGTCCCACTAAGCCTTGTTCAGTTCCAAGTCTGCCGCCTTTTGCCTAAGGGTATACCATTGCTTAATGATTGTGTACATTCCTCACACTGTTTCGTTGGTTACCCGAAATTCTAGTCTTATCTGTGCTGGGGAGGCGGACTGGTGAATTTGAAAGACTTTTTTATAAATTGAAACTTGAGACTTGTTTAGTAAGTCAGCGTCTTTCCCGTGCAATGCCGTACTGCCATATGTTAATGTTGGTAACATCTTGGCTTTTATTACTGCTAATAGGGGTTTAAATGATGGCCCCTTCAGTTTTTTCGCAAAAGACCTAAATGCAAATGATAAGGCGTTTGTCCTCTGAGTCATATATGCTTTTTGGTCCATATGATAGTGCCTATTGTCACTATAGAAGCCCAAATACTTATATTTGGATAGTACTTCTTATTTTTTGCCCTCTAATTGAAATTGCTGTTTTGCCTTCAGATGTCTACTGATCAGCATTGTTTTGCTTTTTTCGATGTTTATCTCTAACTTATTGCGGGCTATATATTCCTGCGTTCCTTTAGGTACTCTTTGTAGGCCGATCTTAGTTAGGCTCATCAAAACAATGTCATCTGCATATGATAAGTGGGCTAGCGATAGAGTACCTAGTTTGGGTGGATGAGATATGATCGTATTGAGTTTTGGGGCCAGGTCTGCCATGAAGAGGTTAAAAAGATGCGGGGACAGGACACAGCCTTGTTTCGGTCCTTTGGTTGTTACAACCTTTCTTGACAGCCTCGAGCCATCTCCCAGTTTTACTCTAATCCATGTATTGGAATATAGCAGCAAAATTCCTCTGAGTAGTTTTTCAGGGATGTTCCATGCACGCAGTTTTCCCCATAAAAGATAACGGTCCACACTGACAAAAGCCGCCTTTAGGTCTATAAAACTGAGGTATAGCTGCTGTTTCCTTCTAATATATTTGCCGGCAAGCAGCAAGAGCAATAGGATGTTTGTTATAGTCCCACACCCTTTTCAGAACCCTGATTGGTTAAGTGGTATCCGTTTTGTTTTATCAGACCAGAAGATCAGATCTTCCAATGATAGTGAGGTGTAGTATTTTGCGTCTACATCCAGAAGGGCTATCGACCTGTAATTGGACGGAGAGGTTCTGTCTCCTCCTTTAAAAATCGGAGTGATTACTGATCCTTGCCAGCTTGCTGGAATTTGCCTTTCTCTCTCTACTTCCTCATACAGATTTTTTAATCTTCCGCTTCAGAAGTCTGGGGCTGATTTAAAAATTATTGGAGGGATGCCATTTGGGCCTGGGGCCCCATTTCCACGACCCTTCAGGATTATTCTTTTAATGTCTTCGTTACAGAAGCTTGAGTTTTCGAAGGTGGATCATAAGTCACCAGATTCTCAGCTTCTTTCTATTGTACTTCGTCTGTAGTTTGCAATTCGGAATTTTGGCAAGATGGGATGCTGTTTTTGTTTTGTAAGATACTCCTGTCATGGCTCAATTGTACCTCTTGCTCCACAGTAATTGCTTGCAATCTCTCTCTCCACACGAGCTGGTTCGATGATTCAATATCTGATAATCTCTTTATTAGTAAGGTAACTCACTAATTTTCTTGTACGCTTGAGGTAATTGAGTTAGAAGGCCGCTTTAGACCATTTATTATTCCCCAAAATGCGCTTGAGTTGATTTTCTTCACAGTATGAAGTTATTTAGCCCAAAAGTTATCCTCACATCTCTTGTCTTCCCTCAACATCTTTTTGTACTTTTTCTTAAGTTTCCGTATTAATTCCCAGTCTAGGGAAGATGTGTTGGTTCTTTTTAGTCTCCTTACATTTTTCCTTATTTCTCTTTTAAGTTTGACAAGTTCAATTGATGTTAACCTGGTGTATTTCGATTCCAAGGCTTGTTTAGGTTTGAGAGACATAATTGTTAGTAGTTTGTTCATGAAACTTACCCACTCTTGTATCTCATTGCGTTCACTCATTTCGCTTTCCATTTTAATTCTCTGTACTGTTGCTTGAAGTTCTTCAATGTTCTCTGTTCACCATTTCAGTCGTTTCAAGTCAGTTGAGAGCGTGCTTTCAACAATTATCGCTCTGTTTTGGTGCTTGGGACACTTTAAATTGACCCTTTAAATTGAAGAAAATATGTTGGGTGAATTATCACTTTTAGTAGTCAATTCAATTAAGAACCGTGTAAGACAGGGGAATAAAGGTAGAGATAGTGCTGTATAGTCAAGCCTTGATTGCACTTTTCCTCTGAGATAGGTATTGATTGGAGGATTATCCTCTGGAGTTCTCCCATTTATTATTTTCAAGCCCGGGTATTCCAAAGTTGTTACCAGCTGTTGTCCTACTGGGTCAGGACGATCGATCCGATTTAAGCTGGTATTGGGGTTGTACCTCCCAGAACTCATTATCTGCTGCTAATTTCTCGTCGTCTTCCGGTGTATAGATTAAATTTGAATTAAATTCACCTGTTAATATAATTTACCAGGTGGGATTGCTGTTACGTATGTCATTGATTGTGGTTATTAGCAGCTGAATCTGGGCTTTCTTCTCTTTTGCAGATGGATGAACGTAGATGTTAACTAATAGTACAGGTGCCTCTCTGTCTGATTAAGATAGTTTTATTAGTTGCATATTTGGTCCGTAAGGGGCTGTTTCCCTCGGATTTAATATAAAGTTCAGTCGAGACATAGACTGCTAGCCTGCCTTTTAGATGACCATGCTTCCTGTTTTTTTCTGCTGGTGTGCTGAAATGGGTATATCCGACAAGCGGCAGCTCCTCTAGCGCCCAAGTCTCCTGCAGGGCGATAATGTCACAAGATGCCCAGTTTTGAAGGGGCCGGCCGTCTTCTAGCCATTTCTTAGCACCGGCTATGTTCCATGAGATAAGATGGATTATGTCTTGACTGTTGTTCTTTATCTGTTTATGTCGGGGTCAGTTGGTTTTCACTCTGTTCACTTTACCTGCAAGCCAGCTCCAGTGGTCCATGTCGTGTTCTGTAGTTACTACTTTCCCGGCCTTGTCCGTGCTGCAGCTCCCTATTGGTGGACTATGCCCCCTTGCATTCCGGAGGACTGAATAAACCTGTACATTGTCGCCAGGCTGTGCCCAACGATTCCCTTCTCAGGAGATATTTCACTTAATGGGCCTGGGTAGCAAAATTTGAGCGATTTTAAAAGCCTTATACCCCATGTGTCAAATTGTTGTTTAAAGGACATAATTAGCTGGACGCCCTCCTCCATTTGCCATGTTGTGAGAGTTTGTTCATTGGAGTTGCCGTGTCCTGCCTGGCGAAATTCCACAGAAAGTGGATGGGCTGAATTTAGATGTTTTAGCCCTGGGATAGTTGTCGTCAGTTCAAGTATATTGCCCCTGTTTAGGGTGTCATGCCGCCCCTGGAACTCATACTCTGGTGTTAATAGTAGTTGTTGTGATTGTTAACCGTACCTCCAGCTGGAGCTGCTGTTACTGACTTGTTGGTCTGTGGCCGACAAGGAAGATATTTGTATTCTACGCTTGTCGCCGTTGGAATTGTTACTCTTTTCGATGTCTTGTAGCGTGATTGTTAGTGGTGACCTGCTTGTCAAGTTGGTCTCTTTCTCAATTATGCCGAGGTCTTGTCTTTAGACAACCAGTTCCTTTCCATAATTTACAGCCCTTGGCCTGGTCACATGCCCACTTTCCAAGGGTGGTACAAAAGGGGATGGTGATGCACTTTCCAAGGGGGCAGCTTCCACCTTGTTATTTACACTGACTCGAAGGCTTCCATATGGTGAAGCAGTTTTTGTTGCTGGGCTAGGTAGTTAGCTCTTGGTGTTCTGGTTAGGGAATCTTGCTGTCCTTGCTTCGTGGAGTTGCCTCTACATGGTCTTCAAGGCTTTGTTTGTTATTTACATTGACCTCTTGATTATGCCATGTCGTTTCCCAGTCTATGGGGCTTCTTTACAAGCCACTTGGGCCGCCAGTGCGTCACTTTTCATATGGGAAAATGTGACGCACCGGTGGCGCAAGGGGCTTGTAAATAAGCCCATATGTCTCCAAAAGGCACCAAATCCTTCTGACGTGAGGCCTTGAGGTATTGTAGGTAGTCTGGTGTGTTTAAGTCGCAGCCTACCAGACAGCACAGCTATATGGCTTGCTAAAGACATCTTGGGAACATTCAGAAAGCTTCCCTGGGAATTCATTCCGCCCTCTGATTGCCAGTGGCTTTGTGATTTGTCAAGTTTTCTGGTTTTCTATTTGCTGGCTTTATGTGCCTTAGGTTGCCCAGCTTGAGTTCCTCCCTTCCATTGCCCAAACCTTGCTTACTGTATTCTTCCATGAACTCGCTTTCTTTAAACAGGCCTTTAATCTTGTTCTAATCTTGTCACATTTGCTGTGCATTCAAATACAGAAGTCAAATGTCAAGGGAGCTTAGTGTTTACTTTTCTTTCTCCGACTTCAAGGTGAGAGAATTCATGTGACAATCCTGCTGAGTATCCATGTAAGAGAAGCGGGTGTAGGGTGTTTTATTTTTCTAGTACACAACAAAAAATAGAAATGAACTGTGTAGATGTTTTAGAATGTGTCAGAATTAGCACAAATGAAGACCATTTGGTTTGTAATTCTGAAGTGTGGTGGAAATAAATATTTGAATACGATCAAAACAATTCAGTACACCAGGTGAAGTGTTTTGCACACTTTATCGTTTGTGTGCAGTAAAACTGTATTTCGGTGTAAATGTAGTGGTCATTTCAATTGAAAATGTGTTGTCTGAAATGGCAGCATGCTACCACACCATGCGTACTCCACACTACACCACTCCACTCCATTCTATGCCCTTCAACTCTATGTCATGCCACTCCACTCCACTCCACGACATAACACTCCACTTAAAGTCCCTCTACCCTAAGACCGCCCTCTCTTGCTACTCCAATGACTCCATGCCAAACCAATCTATGCCACTCACTCCACGACAACATTCCACTCCACTCTATGCCCCTCCACTCCACACAACTTACCCTACTCCACTCTACCCCACTCCAATCTACCATAACCCTATTTACCTACCCCAGTCTACCCCAACCCACCCCAATCTACCCCACTTCAATCTACCCCTCTTTTGTCAACACCACTCTTATCCAGTCTACCCCACTATAATCTACCGCAATCCACCCCACTACGAGCCAATCTATTCCACTCCACTACTATCTAACCCAATCCACTCCAATCTAATCCACTCCCCTCTAAGCAAATCTACTCCACTCCAATCTACACCAAACAAATCCACAACGATCCAATCTACCCCACTCCACTCCAATCTACCCCACTCCACTCTACCTCACTCCACTCTACCCCAATCTACCACATTCCACTCATTCTGACCCAATCAACCCCACTCCAATCTACCCCACTCTACACCAATCTACCATGTTCCACTCAGATCCACACCACTCAGCTCTAATCTACACCAGTCGACCCCATACCATTCCAATCGACCTCACTCCAATGTACCCCAGGCCAAACCAATCCAGTACAAACTACCCAACTCTGCTCCAATCTACCCAATTCCACACTACTCCTTTCCACTCAAACCCAGTCAAAATTACCCTGTTTGTTCCAATGTATCCCACTCTACTGTGATCTGTCCAACTACTCTCCACTCTAATCTACCCCACTCCTCCAATCTACCCCACTCCACTCCAATCTACAGCTCTTCACCACATTCTATCTGACTACAATCTACCACTCTCACATTCACCCAATCTACCCCACTTTCATTCTAATCGACCCCACTCCACCACACTCCTTTCTACCGAAATCTACCCCAATCCACTCCACTCCAATCTACCTCATTCCAATCTACTCCACTCCAATCTAACCCAGTCCACCCTAATCCATTTACTCCACCCCAATCAAACCTACCCCACCCACACCAATCTACCCTACTCCAATGTACTCCTCCTCAATCTACCCCCACACCAATCTACCCCTATCTACTCCACTCAGATCTACTCCCCTCCACCCCACCCTTCTCCACTCCACTGCAATCACCCCCTTCCCCACTCCAATCCAATTTAACCCTCTCCAAACTACCCCCATCCAATGATCTCTCTTCAATCTACCCGACTCCAATCTCCCCCACCCAATCTCCCCCACTCCATTCCAAAATATTCTACTTTAATCCACCAAATCTACCCCACTCCACTCTTCCCTAAAGTACCTCATGCCACTCCAATCTATCTCACTTAACTCCAATCTCAACTCCACTCCAATTTATCCAACTCCACTCCACCTCACTCCACTCTACCCACTCTAATCCACCCAATCTTATCCACTCCACTCTACCCCAATCTACTACACCCCATTCCACTCTATCCAATCTACTCCACTTCTCTCCACTCTACCACATGACACACTAAAATACCCCACTACTAATGTAACCCAACCACCCCAATCTACCCTACCCCACTCCACCCTTAACATCCCTACTCTAATCTACCCCATCCAATCCATCCCACTCCAATCTACCTCATTATAATCTACCCCAATCTACTCCACTCCAGTCTACTCCACTCCAATCGACGCCACCCTAACCCAATCTACCCTACTCTAATCCACTGTATCCCATCTGAATCTACCCCACACCATTTTATCCAACCCACTCCAATCTACTCCATTCCAATCTACCCCACTCCACTCCCATCTACCCCAATCTACCATCTCCCACTACCCCACTTATATCTATCTCACTCCAATATACCCCACTCAAATCTATCCCACTTCACTCCAATCTACCCTACCATAATCTACCCACTCCACTCTACCCCAATCCACTGCTCTCCACTCTTCCCCAATCTACCCCAGCCACTCCAGTTTACCCAAATATATCCCACTCCACTTAACCATGATCTACTCCACTCCAATCTACTCCACTTCAACCTATTCTACTCCACTTCACTGAATCTACCCCAATTCATTCTACCCCCTCCTTGACTCCAATCTATACTAATCTATCCCACTCAAATCTCTTACACACCACTCCAATCTAACCCACTACACTACACCTACCCCACTCCAAACTGCCCCACTCCAAACTACCCCAATCTACCCCCCTCTCTATTCCATTCTACCCCACTACAATCCACCCAATCCACTCTACACATCTCCACTCATCTACCCACTCTACTCCAATCAACCCCAATCCACACCACTCGACTATTTCCCCAATCTATCCCACTCCACTCCAATCTACCCCAAAAAATCCCAATCCACTCTAGCCCAATCTATCCTGATCTACCCAACTCCTATCTGCCCCATTCCAATGTGCCCCCACTCTGATCTACCTCAATCTACTCTACTTCAAATTACCCCAGTCCACCCCAATATCGACTTCCCTCCACCCCAATCTACTCCACTCTAATTTATCACGCTAATCTATCCAACTACCCTATTCCATCCCGCTCCAATCTACCCCAGTCCACCCCACTTCATTCCACCCAACCCTCCTTCCAATCCACTCTATGCCAACCTACCCCACTATGCATCAATATACCCCATTCTACTCTACCCCAATCTACCCCACCCCACTTCATGGCACTAACTTTTAGCCATGCTGAACAGTAGCCACACTGATGTACACAATGGCTGAAACACATTGGCAAAGCCAATAGCTCTTGCATAGGCAAGACCTGTTGGATTCGCCAATGCTTGTGTTAAGTAGGTTCTACAAGAAGTCAAGGGATTCTCCACCCTTTCTCATCCTTCAGTGAAAATTCTGTAAGCCAAGAGGTTTGTATCCGGTAGGTTTGACCGGTCAAGCAAACAAGTAGGGTGGCCAATCATTTGTAACTTTCATGGACTGTCTTATTAGCCTTAACGAACATGTTCTGTGATTGTGCATAATTTCAGCCTTTCAGCTAAAGGACAAAAGCTGCACAATTTAGATTCCTCAGCTGAAGTGGAAGGGGAGGGAGTCTCCTGTGCTGTGTTCCCCCAAGGGAGGGCAGACAGCTAAAAAGAAAGAAGCCTTCTTGCCAGGGTGTCTGCTTCCTCAAAGAAATGCTAATGTGTGCAATTGGTTAATCGTCAAATGCTGCTCTTGAGCCGGTCTAGGCGTTGATTGATGGAGTCACTTGAAACTTCCTGAAGACAAAGATATTTTAGTTTTGAAAGGTACTGTAAGGATGTTACAAGCTGAGCTGTGGAGTGGATGCTTTTAAAGGAGAGTTATAAAAAAATGTTTGCACTAGGTATAATCTTCTGCATATTAGTGAAATCTATAATTTAGAAACACTTTTTATCTCTAACATAAATTTATACACAAATTTCACGGCAGCCTAAATAATACTGTGTGTAATGCATGTTTAACATAATAACTTAAACATCTACAGTGCTTTAAGGGACCTCCTAGCACTAAAAATAGAAGTCACTTTTCCCTGCTGCACCAAACAGAATTCAATTCTACGGGCCTCTGGTTGCACCCATAGACGTCTGTAGTGAATGCATTAACCAATAGAGGTTTCATAACATAAAGTAGTGCATTTCCCACTGATAAGTTTAACTTTCATTTATTTTTCTGTTAAAATGAGTGTTATTGTATACATAGTTACTTGATGATAAAAGATCACAAAATAGTTACAAAATATTTTGCTCTTTTTAGTCACATCTTTGATTTTGCCTCCACGCTCACTGAACCCATCACCATTTCAGTTTCCATACTTTTGTGGAATGCACTTCAACCGCGGCATTGAATAGCTTAGAGGTGGGCCAGTCAACTAATTAACAAGGATAGCCGAGCCAGAGCTGAACCAGGGGTCTGGCTCAGATCTTAGATCCCATGCACGAGCTGAGCCCTGATAAGTTTGCTATGTAAATCATATAACAAGCATCACGTCAAATATGATAAAGTCGATAAAGTGTATTTCTTCAATGTGAAGCATTGAGGTTAATATGTCACAATATAGACTTTTAAATCAAATACAGTTGGTTTTTGTACAACGGGTATTCAGAGCTCACTTATTTGAAAGTAATTTCATATGCATTAATGAAAAAAAAGAGTTTTGGTGAAGTAAAATATCATACAATTTAAGTGGTCCAGCCACGATTTATTAAAGTTTCTAATTTACCTTTGTGCAAATCAACCAAGAAATGGGTATGTATTAGTCTTTCCCTATGTTAAGACTTTGGTTTTATTTCTTTGTGCATTTTTCTGCAGTTTTTATATAGTGTGAACTCGACCCAAGGGTATTGGAGCACTTTACTTGAGCACCACTTACATCACACAAAGTTACATCCATTGTTTATAGGCATGGGGACATTAACTGGTTTGCCCAGAATCACAGGCTGTTGAGCCGATGCTGATACTCAAACTAGATTCCCCAGTTCCAAAGGCATCACCCTGGACCTAACACCACATCCTGGATAGATGAAGGGAGGTAAGCAGAAGACACCCGAAAGCTCTGCTTGTAATGAGCTTGAGGTTCCAGCAGGACCTTGAGCTGACCCAGAACTGGCTCAAGCTTTCAGTGGCTCACCCACCTCTAGAATAGCTATATGATGTCTACAAAGCAAGTGATATTAGCCTATGTGTGCTGCGTTCCTTTACCTTTATTATGGACCTTTTTGTCTTTTTAAATATTGCGTCAGATTAACCTGTAAATTGTATTTATTTAACACACTGTACTACTCATTTTATCTTACGGAAAAGTACTGAAACATTGTCTTCTGGTTTTAAAGAAGAATGAGGAAGATAAATTAATTCAGTCAGTAGCTTAAGTGCATTATGTGTTACCGGGAAGCCTGGATTCAAATCCCCAAATCACTGCGTGACTAAATTATGTGATCTAAGTCAAATCAATTTACTTCATGTGTCTAATTTACTAGATAGTGATATTTGAGAGCACTTTCTAGTAATTCAGTTTAAGATGGACTGTGTACAAAAAACTCACTTGTATGTTTAATTAGCGAATAATGTTCCATCATCGATAATGATATTGCCCATGTAAGTAAGTAAGTAAATCTTTATTTGCAGAGTAATAAAAAAGCATTTCAATATCAAATCCATACAAAAAGGATTAAAAGAATAGCTGGGAGCGTAGTAAATTAAAACAACTCATTCTTAAAACATGCCCATGATGTAAAGGACACCAGATAATTGGTTCACTTTGTTCAATTCTGCTGTTGTCAAGAGGGGGGTTAATGGCTGTTTTAAAGGTCATTTTTAGAAGTATTCAATTAAAATAAATGTTGATTCAATATTGTCATCTAATGTACTAAATTGAAATGCTCCCATATGTTTTTTAAACATTTTATTGTTATATGCCAAAAGAGGTTGCATAGCATGAAAGTAGCCAGGTATGTAGCAGTAAAGTCCATGGCACAATTACAGAAGAACAGTGCTGGGCTATTTATGAAGAGTTAGAACACAATTTTAAAAACATTTCTGTGTAACAAACTGACCCATACTAAACTACCCATCCCCATCCCTCTGCCCAGTTGCCCCTGCCTTAACTATCAGAGTAGGGAATCAGAGCGATGAACCCTGTGTTGCTTAGAAGTAAGTGTTATAGTGGGGACATCATGACAGTATGTTGGAGATATGTGCTCTTAGACCTCTGCTTTGTGTAGTTTATTTATTTATTTATTTATGCGTTTTATATAGCGCAGACTTTACCCGAAGGTGTCAGATAACTAGTATAACGAAACCAAGCGTGTATGTCCTGGATTTTCACCAGCTCTCCCAGAAGATTTTAGCAAATTTGTCTCTTTTCCCGATTTTCAAAGAGGGTCATTTAAAATGTGGCAGTCTCATTTTTATGAGTTCTAAAGCAGGACTAGTTAGCAACTCTTATAAGAAAGCAATTTAATTAACAGGGTAAGATGCTGGACTTAAAACTGCAATGTATTTCCTTGGGACCTCATGGTCTATGCTTTTATGTTAATAATTGCTGTCATTTTGTAACCCTCCAATGATGTAAGATTGTATTCCATCTTCTATGTTTGCTAAATATCCCGGTTTTCCTTTTTAATCAAACAATGAATCCGGTATTTATAAAGCTCAAACTAATCACCCCTAAGGGTCTCAAGGCTCCGGGGGTCAATGGAGAGATTAAATGAGCTACTGCCCAGAGTCACATGATGCAGAGCTGAGCTGCCACAGGCGCCGGGGATCGAACTGGAGCCCTGCGCTCCGTAGTCAGCCACCCTGGCCAGTGCCGGCTCGCCGAGAGAGTGCTGCGGGTGGTGGGGCGGGGGAGGACAGGGTGGAGGGTAGTAAGCTCTGGCATACAGTATAGTGCCCACACCGCCAGCGCTCGCTCCACACTGCGCACGTTAACACTTACATATCAAGGAAACTCATGAGACATATTTATGGGAAACAGTGGTGCAGGTTTATTTCGCACAACAAGTAGCTGATAAGGTGGGTCATCTTACAGGCGATCCAATGCGGCAGCCCCTCGCTGACCCGCATGCCTAAGGAGCCATCTTGCACGGCGAGTCGATGCTCTGACGGTGCAGTAAATTATCACTTTATTTCGTTCTACTCCCGCCCCCCCTGTCAGGGCGGAGCGATGAGGCACACCCCCGGTCGGTTCAGGCCCCCCGACCGCCCGAAGGACTAACGGGGCGCCGACGCTGTTTCCTGGAACCCCCTCGGCTCCAGGTTCTTGGCTCAGGCACCCTTACTGTGCCAGGCAGAGGTATTTCGACTGTATCCTTCTGCCGCAGAGGTACCCTTACTGTCCATCTGCTTCCAGATCGCCCTGTGACTCCGCCACAGCTCTGGAGGAGGCCCCCGTCGATGACAGAGCCCCCCCACCCACCTAGCTACTTCAATCCGCTGTTTCGTACCACTTGTACCCAGGAGGGATATGTTCACCCCCAGTCCAGACAGTGTACCCAACCTAAGAGCATTCTTACCAGGCAACAATTTTAAAGCCCGCAGGTGGTGCGACATGTGTAATTCAGGCGCCATCAGGGAAGCCTCTCTTAAGCCCCTGTGGAACATTACCACGGTATTTCGCCTCCAATTGTACTTTGTTTCTCTTGTAACCTGCCCCTTCTCACTTTTCCCCTCTGAATGCAGCTAGCTACCTCATGTATTTGTTTACCTGGTGGCGTTACTTGTCCCCGCACATCACATTCGGGATCTATTACAGAGGCACCCTTCACCTTGGACCCACCATTGCCATTGCAACCCTTTAATTTAAGCCCATTATTCAGATGCTTAAGCCTGATAGTGACCATTGCATTTTGGGTGAGTGATTTAGTCTCTCGTCCTTACTAAGCCTCTATCTTAGTACCCTTCACCACACCACTGTGGAGATTTCTTAGAACGGTTTTTAGGACACGCCCATAGTTACTAGTGACCATTGCATTTTGGGTCAGTGATTTAGTCTCTCCTCTTTACTAAGCCTCAATCTTAGTACCCTTCACCACACCACCGTGGAGATTTCTTAGAACGGTTCTTAGGCCACGCCCTTAGTTACATAAGCCGCACCTCTGGTGGGGATTGCTTAGATACGGTTCTTAGGCCACGCCCTTAGTTACAAAAGCCACACCTCTTACAGTGATTCCTTGGTGGTTAGTTGTTTTTGTCCGGACATATTATACGGGGGATCGGCAGGTGACTATTAGCATTATTGTATCTGCTGGTACTGGCAAACCAGTGATATTTGTCCAAGCCAAGTGGTGGGCTTGTGCAAGACCTGACTAGTGCTGCAATAATCATGACAGTGAATGCCCTGGCAACTTACTGCAAGATCGTTATGTGAGCTTGGATGCCCGTAATCGACTAATGTCATTCCCAGTTCTGTTGTATTGCAGTATTTCACCTCTAATTACACTTAATTACCCACTTACGCAAGCATTGTCCACGTATAATGTGCATATTACTTAGAAACGCTCTGCCATCCCAATTAGAAAAAGTGGTGATGTAAAATTTGGCTGCACTTAATATGTAAGTAAGCCAAGTCAAAAGCATGCCTCTTAATCCCTGTGGAGTGTTTGCCATTTAATGCCGTATTATCCTTGTATCTGCGTTTCGTACTCCTTTGTAACATTAGCCCGCCACTTTTCTCTGGTAACACACTGTTTGCAACCTCTCCCCTGCTGTTTGACTTCGATACTTGCACAAGTTCACCATTGCCTACGTATCGTTTGTTCTTGAGCCTGAGTGTCTAGTATATTTTGCAGTATTTCCCTCTAATTGTATTTTGTTACTCTTGTGACCTGCACACTGGTCAATCATTTCCCCTTGTAATGCACTGTTTGCCACCTCATGAATTTGTTTGCTCACAATTGTCACTTTTACCGTATCTAACTAACGTCTGCTTTGTAAGTTTACTTATTATTTACTGTTCCTATTGTGCCGCGCTCTCGGTCGTCTGGGCACCAGTCTTGTGACCTGAAGGCGCATTGCGCGTGGCTGCCGGTGTGACAGCGGTCCCCCGAATTTTGTGTTTGGAAGGACCGAATTATATACCCGCAGGGAGATTGACTCATCTGACCTTTTCCGCTAATCCACCGCATATCTATGTGGCTGCCACGTTGTACTACTTGCTGAGGGCTAGGAAATGCAACACGATTAAATTAAGTCTAGGCCACCACAACCCACCTTGTTCCTAGAATCGATCAGGTTTATTCCTCACTTCAAATAATAGTCAAACACCTACAAGGGCATGGTGCGAGCCATTATGGATTGGGAAAGATATTAAAATTACCAACCTTGGTAGGCTGGAATGCTGAGCAGGCCTAGCTAGTACTCGAACCTGTGCAGACTCCTCCTTAGTCTTTCACTTGCTCTGTAACGCTGTTTCGCTGAGGACAGGGGGGCCAGTGAAAATTCATCCACTTCTCCACAGATCACTCTTGCAGTCACCGCTGTCTTAGGCCAGCTGCAGCACCTGAACATCTCTGGTTCCAGGTTGGAAGAATGCAGAGGGAGTTGCATTTCCCCCCCAAGCATTGCCATCTGCCCATCACTACTTATTACTTACCCAGTGAAAAGCTACATTAAATGTTAGATACCTTAAACTGGCCCTTTGAGCCCACTTGGGCGTTGCGTGCCTGCTTCCTATTTTACCGCTGTTAATCACTTCCTGGAAGTAACTTCCTGGAAGCCCAGTACATTGCATTTTACTAGAGTCTACCTAACTCAAAAGTTAATCTAGTCCCTCCTACCAACTGGCTAGTCGGTCATCGTATGTATCGCTGAAGTCTTTCGAAGAACTGAGAACAAGACTGTTTTGAAGAACTGAAAACAAAAACACAGGCCGGGTGCGGGGGTTCGCTGCGCCCATACCACCTTCAAAGGCAACCGGCTAGCTCCGGTAAAGATATCAGGCCCCAGGGCACTTACATAGCGCCAGCTTCGTTGAAGTATACAACTCCGGTTTCCAGACTCATACGTACGCCTATAGAAAGGGATCATGGGACCAGAAATACGGCTCGATTATTCGCAATCTTTCGTAATTGCGTTGCGCTAAATTCATTCTTCATTACAAAATTCCCAGTCACAGAGAACGTGATCAAGGATAAAGCAGTGTACAATGATCCCTGCTGCCCGTGCCCATCCCTGCAGGAAGGTTCACACCCCTTTTCCGTGCTCATTAACCAAGACCTGGAGGGACTGCTTACTCTGTAGCCAGGGGAATAGAGCATATTCCGTCTCAGTTTTTTCTCATTTGCTTTGTAGTTAACCGGGCCATCTAATTGACGGAGACCATGAAAGCCGTTGATTTGTGGTGCTAGCTAGATTTCAGCAAACCTCCCAGAGGTGCAGAGCCCGTGCATGAGACTAGGTACGAAGAGAGAGGGGCGCTCCGTAAGTGTTCGCAAGTACCCGATCGGTCCTAAAGTAGAGCGCCCGGCATCTTTTGAAACATTACGCCTGAAACAGGCGTGGAAAAGCCTAGGTGAGGGGAGCTAATACAGCATACTGCGATGTGAAAAGAGCCTCGAACCTGTTCCCTCGCAACAGCCGTAAACCGTGTACCGCGGGGCTATCAGCTATTCACGATCGTTCCGCCACGTGCGGCCGGCAAAGGAGCACATCTTAAAACCGTGAAACGGGCAATTGCAACGCGGCCGCGGCGAAGCCCCCTGAGCGTCCCTCGCTAAGCCTCCCCAAGAGGCGGAAGACAACCCCCGCACCCGCAAAGGTCCACGAAGAAGGCCGACCGAAACCCCAGCATGGGCCATGCATTGACAGTCTAGGCAAATTACTCTCTCCAATATTCCTCGCGGAGGAACTGAACCTGGACATCATTCCACCCTGATCCCTGAAAGTCATTAGCCAGAGACGCCACTCGAGCCACTAAATGTAAGCGGCACTGATTCACGAGCAAAACCACTCTCTCCGCTCCTGTTGCTGACCGTGGGAATGGAGACTGACCAATGCCTCTGTTGGTGGCCAACAGTAGAGCAGCAACGCCTCCTCGAAGATCAACAAAGGCCATTCTGCAAGTCTGCAGCCATAACACGTGTCCACTCTCTACCTAATAGACTCTGACAGGCATATCCCCCCACACAGTGAACAACGACGCATAATGGCCGAAGAGCGGGCACCGTATCCCCCATGCGCCGGACGCCTTGAAGTAACGCGCCCATAAAAATGGCCGCAACGGAAGCCCTTACCCCATGCGCAGTATATAACAAGGGGTGCCCTAAAATGGCCATACACAGGCGCCATAAACCCCGCGCGTCGGACCTATGGAACAAAACAGACCCGAAAATGTCCGTCCTGGGCGCCTAACCCTTCCGAGCCGGACATCACACAACTGGGCCCCAAAATGGCCGCCCGCACGTTGTTACCCTCTTGCGCCGGGCATCCACGGGTGTGTAAGCGCAGCCAACCAAACTAAGCCATAGCCTAAAGCCTCCCCGATCAACGGCACCGGAAGCACATTTCGAAGCACCGGTCATCAGCCCCTAGAGAACTCGTAAAAGTGTACCACCCCTGACACAACCAAATCACATGCAGAGGACCCCGAAAACACCCGCGCTCCTAACGTAATAGAACTATTAAAAGGTAGTCTAGCCCATCTGGCTATACTACAAGAACCGGCAAACTGTAGCTATAGTTACGTGGGTTTATTACAGGTTAATATTCATTTCAGTAAATACACAAATCAAGACCATTTTATAAAAGTAAAATTGAAAACATGCACATTAAGGCTTGAATTTATTGTCTCCTGTACTGTATTTCTCGCAGGGAGGTCTTGTTCGCGCACTGTTTACCTACTTGGCAGCATCTGGGATACAGCATTAGTTACCCTGCAACATTTCACAAACTTATTAATGCCAGGTGACAGAACGCGGTATGATGCATTTCTACGATCCTGAACATTTACATTGAAAGCTATGAGCCAGCCTTTTCCCAAATACATTAAGAAATTATGAGCTTTGGTGTGGAGAAGATTATGGCAGGCGCACACGAAATTTAGAAACATTCAAAATCACTGGATGCAATGATGCCCTTTGACAGTCAGTGTTTCTAATAACTCAAGCCGTACAGAGTGTAAATGAAAATTTAGAAACATTCAAAATCACTGGATGCAATGATGCCCTTTGACAGTCAGTGTTTCTAATAACTCAAGCCGTACAGAGTGTAAATGAACGTGTGGAGTCTGCGGGATCCCCAACAGCCCGATACTAAAGATTAAACTGCCATATGAGGGTAGGGACAACTATGAATTAGACGGAAGCGAAGTGTGTTTGGTCTTATTTGCCTGGACGTCCTGGATTTTCACCAGCTCTCCCAGAAGATTTTAGCAAATTTGTCTCTTTTCCCGATTTTCAAAGAGGGTCATTGAAAATGTGGCAGTCTCATTTTTATGAGTTCTAAAGCAGGACTAGTTAGCAACTCTTATAAGAAAGCAATTTAATTAACAGGGTAAGATGCTGGACTTAAAACTGCAATGTATTTCCTTGGGACCTCATGGTCTGTGCTTTTATGTTAATAATTGCTGTCATTTTGTAACCCTCCAATGATGTAAGATTGTATTCCATCTTCTATGTTTGCTAAATATCCCGGTTTTTCTTTTTAATCAAACAATGAATCCGGTATTTATAAAGCTCAAACTAATCACCCCTAAGGGTCTCAAGGCTCCGGGGGTCAATGGAGAGATTAAATGAGCTACTGCCCAGAGTCACATGATGCAGAGCTGAGCTGCCACAGGCGCCGGGGATCGAACTGGTGCCATGCGCTCCGTAGTCAGCCACGCTGGCCAGTGCCGGCTCGCCGAGAGAGTGTTGCGGGTGGTGGGGCGGGGGAGGACAGGGTGGAGGGTAGTAAGCTCTGGCATACAGTATAACGGAGTTAAGTAAATAACTAAATAAATAAAACAATTTATATTGCGCGCTGCAACGCCAACTCAGCGATGCAGCGCGCACAATGTAAATTGTTTTTTATATGTATTTATTTACTTATCTCCGTTCCGCCGTATGCTGGAGTTTACTACCCCCCAATATGCCCTTCTCCCGCCCTGCCCACCGCCCCGCAGCACTCCCTCGGCGGGCCGCCACTCACTCTGGCCGCTGAGCCACACCTCTCCCTTTTTCAAAATCTGGTCACCCTAACGGCACTGACTAGGTGCAGTTTTAGTCTCAATTCTGTGGATTTTAAAGCTCGCTTTTATCACGAGCTGTAAGGAGCAATGGGGGGAGGTGTCAAAGATGGCGATGGATTGAGAGCGCTCCTCAAACTAAGCACCCAGCTCTGCAATTCCACCACTCTCCTACCTGTCAGCCAACCCTGATCGTGTGTCTCACTCTGCTGCAGCACCCAAATACACAGAGAGATCACCCAGACCTGTTTTCTGCTACTCTCACTCCATGAAGGAGACAGCATGGATGGAGAGCAGCAACCTCGTAGACAAACAATATGGCGGCTGCCAAAGCTGACAGGTTGCGTCAAAGACCCCTGAGGTCCTGATGCATGACACAGGTAAAATCACCCATGATGGAATGACGAGTATCTCTAAACACACAGCAACGATCTGCCATCTGAAGAGAGTACACATCCGACATCACCTATGCTGTGAAGGCTGTCTTGGAGGTGAGAGGTCCAATTGTGCAATGGACAGTGGTGGCCTCCCGGAACTAGATTGGTGTTCACTGAGCGGGAAAGTGTGAAGGGGAGCACAGGAGTACTAGGGTTCACTATGTCCCCTATTAAAAGATCCACAAGACAAGTGGGCCCTGTGGGCAGGTTCTGTGGCCACCATGGGCCCAGCACGCAAACATCAACCCCATCAGGAACAACGAGCAACCCCTAAACCACCATTGAGAATCATGTGACATAGATTACCAAATTCTGCAGCACAAGTATGGAAATTATGTGGCACAAATATTTAAATTTTGTGGCATTTTAACAGCACTTTATTTTGCTCTTCTGGGCATGTACCAGTTAATTTTTTTAATGTTTTTTATTTGATTGCATATGGTCTGGAGTTGAAGTAGGGGCCTATTTTTCATTAACCTTTTTAGTTTTTTTCTACCAGAAAAATGTGCACATTTTTAGGATGAAGGGAGGCCTGATTTTAAAGTACTTTTACTCCATTGTCTTGTGCTTTTTTGTGTGAATTTTGCACTATTTTGCTCATTTTACTATATGGGGTCCAGTCAGCTAATGGGCCACGACAGCCAGCACTAGGCATTGGGTGTATTTTAAACGTTTTCGTGCTATTTTTTTAAAAACATCTATTAATTAATGTATGGCCTTGGATTAAATGCAAAATGTGTTTTTTATGGTTTTCTGCAAAATGTTATGTGTGTATTTTGGTGGGGTAATTATGGATACCTTGATACTTTTGTGGTTGGGGAATTTATAAAGTTGACTTAATTTTAGTTTTTGGCATTGCTGAATTAATGGTAGTGTTTTAGTCTTTGTTTACTATGCCTCCTTTTTTCTTTATTGGTCAAGAGGCCATTTTTGTGTGGCCAGGGTGTGTGTGCGTGTGTGTGGGGGGGGGGGGAAATGGGGAGTGTTTGCCATAGGCCACCATTTTATTTCTGTCCTCCATGCCATGTGGCAGTGCAGCCATTTTGTGTAGCCAGTGTACTTTTGCCATGGGCCCATATGTGATTTTTCTTGTCCATGCCTTCTTGCTTGTTGTTGTAAACATGTGGCCGACAGCCATTTTGCGTAGTCACTGTGCTTTTGCCATGGGCCTTCAGGTGTTCTTTTTTGTTCATGCCTTCACCCTTGGTGGGCATGTGGCGAGGTGACCATTTTGTGTAGCCAGTGTGCTTTTGCCATAGACCTACATGTGTTCTTTGTTCTCCATGCCTTCTTGCTTATTGTTCTGAATATGTGGCAGTGACCATTTTACACAACCAGTGTGTTACATCATTTTCATCCACTCTTTAAGGCCATTTTCTAGGAACACTGATAGAAGAGGCCTATGCCTTTTAGATTTTTTGTTCTTAGTTCATGTTTTTCCCTTTTCCCTGCTATTAGTTTAATGTGCCTGATGATGTGTGTAGTAGTTTCTTTTTTGCTCACTTTTTCCATTTTACCCTGCACACCCTTGCCTACCACAGAATTTCTCATAAATCTTAGGGTTACACCAGCAATTATGTGTTTCCAATTATTTGATTTTCCAAGCGCCCTTGTCTACCATAGGTGTCTCATAGGTGCATACCAGCAATCCATTATTTTTAAGAATTATTCAATTTTCCCCTGCTCCCCGAGCCTGCCATTGGTGTCTCATAGGCCATATGTGCATCAAACATCAGCAATCATTTTGTTAAGAATATTCACATTTTCCTCTGTACACCTGCCTACCGCAGGTACTCTCATAGGCCTTAGAGACACATAAAATGACCTTTTCAATCTGTATGGTATTGAAATTTTATGTTCCTGCTGGATTTGGAATAGATCCACTTTTGTTAATTATCTGTGATGACCCCGCTAAATTATGTTGTCTGTATATTCAAATGGCAAATGCCACATTTCAATTAATCTTTGTCTTGTTTGTTTGCTTTTAGGTGCACTAAAGACATCATGCACAGTACTGCCAGACTGAAGGCAGGTAGAGACATCACCTGAGTAAACCTCTTCTTCCGCATGTGCTGCTAAGTGGCAACTGCCAGAGCTAAGAATTTGAAAATCTTCCCAAAGAAGGGTGTTCCTGCCAAAGAAATTGCCAGTGAGGAGGAGAAGAAAAAGGATATTACCACCAATGGTGTGTCGGCCTCCACCTTTTTCAGGAAATGTGGTGCACCCTCCTCTGGGCAGCAAAAGGCTGAGCAGCACTCTCTCATCAATGGCACCACCCCAACCTAATCCAAAGCCCATGTCTCAGTCACTGCAGTCATGGTGACAAGCAGTGAGTCTGAACTGGATTTGTCTGAGCCCCAAAGTGCCCAGTCCTCTCAGGAAAGTAAGCAACAGGAACTTCAGCCAGCAACACTTCTTCCTGAAGTACAGCATAACAGGCGGTTGAGCCTCCTGCTGAGCAAGATGTTGCTCTTCAACCACTGGCTTTACGATCTCCAGCAAGAAAAAGAAAGGGTGCTCTGCCATCTTCTCCAAGCCCCCTTCGAATGATCTTGACATGGATTGGACTCCAGCCAAGTCCGAGGCCAGCCACGAGAGGCAAGGGAAAAGGCTGAAAAAGCCTAAAAAACTGAAAAGGTCAATCTCATGAACAATGTGGCATGGAGGCGGTGATCAGATAATAATTATGGGGGGGGGGGTCCTGGTAGCAGTTGTAGACACTGGCTGCAGGCGGAGGCAGTGGTGTTGCCAGGTTGGAGGAGGGCCTGCCTGGTGGGCCAAAGAACTAGAGACCCTGGACTCCTCCTCCACTAAGGGCAACCAGCTGGCAGTACTCGGTAGCCATGGCCTCCAACTTGCGGTGCCACAGCTGGGTGGCTATCTACTGCCGGGTTTGTAGACCTCCAGCAGCAGGAGCAGCTATATCAAGAAAGGAAAAAAACTCGAATAGTAATGCTCACTGCATACCAACTTAGAAAGTGACAAAGTGGCACTAGCTAATCCGGTACTAAAAGACTTTACTGTGAAAATGTAAAAATAATCCTATGTCTGAAACTTTGCTAGAAAAACAGACACATGAGGTGAGCAGATTGAGTGCTGCTGGTGTTGTAGAATGCTCTCTACAGGAGCTGCTCTCCACCTAAACTTGGGAACTACCCAGAGTTCCTTGCTTCTTTTTTTGCATAATTTGTACGCCTGAATGAGTATTGTTGTGGCTTATACTGGGAAAGTCAGAAAGTAATAAAATAAAGTAAAGAAAAGATGGGATTGTGATCAGATGGGGTGGATTAGGTTGGATGGAAAAGCAGTACAGAAAGCCGGGCAAGAGCAGGCTGGATAAAACAATGTTGTGCTTAGTTAGGCAGCTTGTGGTCCTGTCTGTGCTGATTTTTCAGTGTACTAGTGCACTAAATCGCAGTGCAAGCAGCACAACATAAATTTTCTGCCCATTGGTGTAACTCAGCTGTATTTTCTGAGCATGAGGCCTTCTAATTACATGAGTCATGGATAGTAATTGCACTAAGCAATTACCATCCAATTCAAATGATATTATGTGCATCCACTGCCTTGACCTACCTTGTCCGTTCTCCGCAACTGACGTCAGGCAGTTTTAATTAGCCATCTGTGCTAGTGGACATGCGCCTATTATATGGTGGCGGCAGGGAATATTAAACAGCCTGCTGGCTAACATGCTAGCAGTCGGAGTGTGCACCGCTTGGGGGTCTCCAGGGATCCCCACTAATGACGCAGTAAAGCTTCATATTCTGAAGCAGCCCCAGGCGTTTACAGTATCAGCCCCATACTCCCCATACTGCTTTTCAGTTACGTACAGCTGCCTCTCACCACCCCTCCCTTCCCTAAGTCGTCACAGGGTGACAAGTTGGGAAGGGAAGGGGTTGCAGCCTTCAGAAGAGGGCCTGACATCACAGAGTCATGACACTCAAATCATGGCTCTGTGATGCTAGATTACAAGAGGTGGTATGCGCACCGTATTTCTCTCAATGTAATCCCTTTTTTGTTTTAAACGCACTTTACTAGTTGCGTGCGGAACTGGGCTGTGCCTTGCCCTAAATGCACCATAATAAGTACAATGCTGCGGGGAGTGCGTGGTCCGTTCTGTGGGTAGCGAGTGGAATAATTTTGAACAAGTCAAATGGTGAATCAATTGTTGGTTTCTGGTATCCATTAATGGGTATGTAACTGTTACAACGCGATTTTTAATACGCATACTGTTACCACGCATACCATTACAACGCAGGATCCTTTACAACTCATACCTTTACAATGCATGACATTACATCGCAGATACTTTTACAACGCATGCCATTACAACGTAAGTATCGGTAAGTATATTATTTTATTTTACCTTTTTTTAATTACCAAAATATTAAAAATACATTAAATTAATTAATTAAATTAATTTTATATATAGTTTGGGTGTTGGGGTACAGGGGTATTTTTAGGGTTCAGGGCTGGGTTTGGGTTTTGGGGTACAGGGGTATTTTTAGGGTTCAGGGCTGGGTTTGGGTTTTGGGGTACAGGGGTATTTTTAGGGTTCAGGGCTGGGTTTGGGTTTTGGGGTACAGGGGTATTTTTAGGGTTCAGGGCTGGGTTTGGGTTATGGGGTACAGGGGTAATTTTAGGGTTCAGGGCTGGGTTTGGGTTATGGGGTACAGGGGTATTTTTAGGGTTCAGGGCTGGGTTTGGGTTTTGGGGAACAGGGGTATTTTAAGGGTTCAGTTTTATAAAAATACTTAAATTTAATTAAATACATTTATTTTAGTAATTTTAATATTTATTTTAAAAAGTATGTATATATATATATATATATAATTTTAAAATTACAATGACATTAATAAAACATTTATTTAATAATTAAAAATAATTAAACATTTATTAATTACATTTTTAAAAAAATAATATAATAATATTTAAAAATAATATACTTACCTATACTTACGTTGTAATGGCATGCGTTGTAATAGTATCTGCGATGTAATGTCATGCGTTGTAAAGGTATGCGTTATATAGGGTCCTGCGTTGTAAATATTGCGTGGTAATGGTATGCGTGGTAAAAGTATGCGTTTTAATGTCATACATCCCCATTAATGCAGTGCACCTGGGAGTGGAGCGTGGACCACGCGCTCCCCACAGCATTGTCTGTGATGCTAGGACATGTGCTGTAAACAGATACACTGCGCGTGCTTCTGCACCTCGTGTGCTGTTTAAAGCATTCCAGCAAAGAGGGGATTTCAGGAGCTGCTCGCTCATGGAGAAGAAGAGCCGTGGACTGTTGATGTTTAACATGTACAGTGCATTGCAAAACCAACCGGACAAACCCAACACGAAAACAAGGCTGAGGAGGTAAGTGGTTTTGACTTGTCTTCTTCATGGTTGGGCTGGTTTGGGCTGTACCTCTTTCCCTCCCTTAACCCTTTTTGCCTCCCTTCCTCTCGCCATTCTCCTCTGTTTCTTTTTCTCTCTGTCCTTGTCCAATCGCTCTGTTCTCCTTTTCTCGCATTTGTTCTATCTCTCCTCCTCTCCAGTAATAGCAGCAGTGCTGATACTAAAGAGAAAGAGAGGGAGAGCAAATCGCGCCGCAGGCAATAAATTAGGCACTTGCCAGGCCTTTGGCAGCATAAGTATTCTAAATTCTGCCTGGCAGAGAAAGCTTCTTAAAGTCATTTATCCTGGATGTCCGTTCTGTGCCTAAAAAGCAAGCCACCTAATTAAATTAGGCAACTTGCTTTCTAGACATAGAACGGGCGTATTTCTGAAAAGCATTCATTTATCCCAGAGGTATGTTTTATTTCTAGAAAGAAATTTGCCAATTTAATTAGACAACTTCCTTTCCACACACAAAACGTATATACTAGATAAAAGACCCCTTTTCAATAGCATGGCCTTGGTTTCTTCTCAATCTGGCAGAATTTAAAATGCTGCCTTCTAGCGTCATCACTGCTCTGTGCGCCGTACTGAGAGGCCAAGACAAAGACAATGGATGACAAACAGCCTTTTGACCCACTGGCAGGCACTGTGAAAAACCTGCTCTGCCTGCAGCCTGAACACCGCCAGAGGTCACAATCCTGGCCTGCTATGAAACTGGGGTGGCATAGTGAGCAAAAGAACGATGGATTAAACCCAGAATCTTGGCTGGGGGTGAGTGGTTGAAAAGTTTCAGCACTCCGTCCATCATCTTGTTGTGTTTGCTGCTATGAACACTGGCAAACCACTCATTTGAATGTATATATGTCATATGGGTGAGCCAACAAGTTAAGCGGAGCCAAGGGTCAGGCTTGGTTCTTAGATCCCTGCATGAGTTGACCTCTCAAATGTTTGCTGTTTAAATCCTAAAACAAACATTGTGTGAAATATTATGATGTCTCTACAGAATTAAAAAAAATCTGTATTTCTTTAGCGTGTGGAAGCTTTGACATTATTACGCCACATTATAGCACTGCACTGAGAAGTGCTCTTTAAAAGTCATCGTTTTAAGACATGATCCACTAGTGAACTAAGAGGCAAGAAAAAAAGCCATGTAAACACTGTACGTGGCCCATATTAATATAGAGGATCATTATCGTCTATTAAATCAAACACAATAGGTTTATGTACAACTGGTATTCTGAACTCACATTTTAGAAAGGGATTTCATACTTGATAATGTTGAAAATGGAGCTCTTGTGATATAAAATATTTGCCTAAAATCACACAATTTAATAGGGAAAGCCATGATTTTGCCAGATTTTTTGGTATCACTTTATACAATTCAGCCACAGGAGGGGTATCCATTTCTCTTTCATTAAGTTAAGGCTTTGTTTTTCCCCTCTTTGTTCAGTTTTTATTTAGCACAAACATAACCTGAAGGTATTGAAGCACTTTACGTGGGTGGCAACTACGTTATACAAGGTCACATTCATTTTTTTAGGCACAAAAGAGATTAACTGATTTGCCTAGAATCAGAAGACGTTGAGCTAATGCCCAGAGTTGAACCTAGTTCCTCAGTTCCAGAGTTGGCAGCTCTGGTCGTAGCACCACATCCTGGGTAGAGGGCTGGTGGTCGGCTGAATCCAGTATAAGAACCATATTGTTGGTCCATTTATCCCAGAAATAGAGCTGAAAACTGTACCACAAAACATCAATTTTTGGAAATTTTCTCTGGGGGAGAACCCCTCATCGGACCCTCCTCATGAACATTAGGCTCGATCCATTTGCTTGTTCACACTATAATTCATACATTGCTCTTACACCCCGCCACTTTCAAATTCTACCAACCACCACTGGTGTAACTCTGCGTAATCTTGCTGAGTTTTTAAGTAACTCCATGGAATTCTAACCATAAAGTAACAGAGTGGAATTTTGTGAGTTCCACCCAGTACTATTTCTACCCCATTGGATTCAGAGGGGTCCTCCAAACCTCCTGTATCGTAGGATGTGACTCTGTGGGAGATTGAACTGATTGTGCAGTGTGGGGAAGTCCATGAGGACATCATCATTTTATTGGTTGGCTCGGGTGTGAAGACCAGCTCTCTCCCATGTTTCCAACTCCCAAGTCGAAATAGGTCCCAACTAGGTGGACAGCCCACAAAGAGGTATGGCTGGGCAAAAAAAATGGTGGTACCTGTGTATGCAAAGCCCTTTTTGCACAGAGCTATGGCATTAGCCAATAATAGAGGGGTCTTCTCTACCACCTTCCACCTGGGGAATAGTAGCATTTTCAGTGCTTCATCCTGGGTCGTCGAGCATCCAGTTTCTCGCAAATGGGTTCCCCCCAGTCATCTGGCTGGCCATTGAAGCCAGGCTGCCAAGTAGAAGTCCGAAGGTCCCCACCCTCCCTATTGGCTAAGGGCAGGCCCAATGCCGGACTGCTCCCCCACACTTTCATGGCCAAGAGTTTCGATGGCAAGTACAAACAACAAGAGCGACAGCTAGAAGGGGTGGCTAGGGATGAGCCTGAGCAGTATCCTAGGGCCTTCGATGAGATACAGCTGTAATATCGATTTCTCAGGGGACAGTAGTGAGGTCACCGAGATTATACTCAATCCAGGTAGAACCAAACTCCCCTTAAACAACTCCAGGTCTGGCAAGTGAACAATGCCCGACCAAAACAGGAACAGATGAACTATCTGAACAGATAGTAACAGCTTAACAGTTTGTTACAGTTGCTTAATGCTGCGTGTGGGTGCGTGGGGCTCCGTGAGTTAGCGATGTTGGTATTAGGGTGACCAACCGTTCATAAATTTCACGGACTGCCCGTTATTTGGGCCCCTTGTCCATTGTCCGTGAGCATTTCTTTCACGGACGCCTTTTGTCCGTAATTCTGGTGGCAGCAAGCTGTGCCAGCTCGCGCTTCTCTGAGGCTGCAGCACCCCTCCCCTCCCTGACCTCGCTCAGTCTTTGTACAGGCCCATTGTCATTCTGATGTGGCTGAATATTACCTAAAGAATGACAATGGGCCAAAGGTGTAGGGAAGCACGGGATGGGGGGCGCTTGGAGGGTGAAAGATAAGTGTTTAATTGCCTTTCTTTTCATTTGTGATGTGAAGATCAGGACAGAATAACAAACAAGTAAATAAAGCAAGAATAATCACTGTGATGCAGCTTGAGAGAGTTTGGGGTGGGGGATGCAGAGGGTGCCAAAGTAACCAAAAGCGGAGACAGAATGAGAAATTATGATAATGGTAAATCAAAAAAAAGCACAAGGCAAATAGAGGGAGAAAGCGAAGGAAGAATAGAATGCAAATAATGAAAGAAAGCTGGAAAGAAAGAGAAAGATTTAGATTTAACGACGGAAGGAAGAACAAGAGGATTATCAAATGGAAAAAGTGGAACACAAATGAATGTTAATGTGGAATATGGAAATATGAAAAGAAAATGAAATATACATTTAAAGAATAGAGAGAAACTGAGAGACTAAATGAAAGGATGCACAGACAGAAAGATGGAAAGAAAATAAATGGAGGATGTAAAGAAGAAAGTAGAGAACAAAGGTGGATCGAAAGAAGGACATAAGGAAAGAAAGAAAATGAAAGACGGAAAAAATAAAAGACAAACGTCACTATAAGTAAATGCAGTTTTTGACCAAGTTTCTTTCGTGCTGTAAAAGCATAATTTTGCATTATTTTTGCAAACTTTTATCAGGGGAACAATTTTCACAGACTTCAAAGGGAAAGACCAGGATAGCTCACTTTTCTCCTTCATTTAGTGTCATATAAAGCGTGGGAGTTTTATTTTTCGGGCTACTCCCTCACAATGGACCCTTGTGTAGTTAGAGCATGTGGCGTGCCGTCCTCTGAATAGGCCTAGGGCACTGCATGCTGCTTTTGTGGAGGAGCCGTGCTGGAGGACTAAGCTACATTTTGAAATATCCAACAGGATAAAAGGTAAAGATTTCTGAGTGCTTTGCGCTTCTGCAATTTTCAGGCCATAACAAAAATGTCTATTTAACTATGGTGATTAATGTATCTCTTGGAGAGATCTGAGGTGTCACCAATCTTGGTTTTGACTCATCATGTAGAAACATAGAGGCATAATGCACCTCTTGTAAAGCACAAAGTGTAACATACAGAGTAAAGTATTTATTTGTATTATAATTGTGAAGGCAACCCCCACCACTATGTTATTTGTTATATCCTCAGTTTGTATTTCGGGGTCACTGGAATTATGCAATTGTGCGGCTTTAACAGTTTTCGCATGATTATGGATTTGTCGCATGTGCCACACAATCTATCATTAGCTGAATAGATCTGAAGATTCTAATTTAAAAACAGTTGCTACCTCAAATGGTTAAAAAATAACCAAAAAGGCAGTGATGTATTCCAAAGGCCCTTTGTAAAGGATGACTGGTCACCTTCCTTTGCATATTACTATATTTGGGTGTTATACGGATACTAATGAGGTGCAACCTATGACCAGAAAGTGTTAAAATGTGCAAAAAATGAGAAAATAATGTGGTAATACCATGACAAAATTTGCAGCATTATGCTGCATAAATTTCCTTTTGTTGGCAAATAATGAAGTCAACCCTGCAGCATAATTTGGCCCTCCCTGCTGCATAATTCCGGTGGCTCTGCATATAGTAGCTACCAGTATGGATGCCATGTGACTCCTACACCTTGTAGACCTCCTTGTCCCAAGTAACATTACCTATATATTGATTTACATACTTATATGAGTCATTGTCTCTGAACAATAAGTGTGTGAGCTAAAGCGCTCAACACCCTACATTAGGCTGAGCAGCACATACACATGAGTGAGGGTCTATATGGAGATGAGGGGCACCATAGGAGGTTGATAGTGAGGGAATCTGTGCAGAGGGAAGTCTTTGGTGAAGGGGTGTAATGAAGACTGAAGTCTGCTGCATCCCCTGCAGTGCAGGTGGGACAACACTTCAAAGGAACCCCAAACTGTAAACATAATATCATCTGAAATACCACAAAAAGACCTGCACAGTTGCTCAAAACTGTGCACGTACAAAAATGGTGAGTTGCACGATTGTCTCAACTTAATATAAACGTATTTTAACGTGTAATTATGTTGGTTGTCTATTTTGTCCTGGAATTTGACCTGCTGTCCTGAATTTTTGTCCTGAATTTTGACCCTTTGTCCTGAATTTTTACACTCACTGTCCTGAATTTGCACCTATGCCAGTTGGTCACCCTAGTTGGTATACTGTTGGCTGATTGTGATCAGAGAAATGCACTCAACTACTTTGAGGTGTTTTGAGGACCAATCATCCACTGTAGAGTGTGGAAGGGGATGGGGTGGATGGCCAATAGCAGGTCCTAGTAAAGCGCCCCTGTCTGTGTTGGCATTCACAAGTTAATGCGCAGGTCAGCTATAGGAGTTAATCTGCCATTTGAGGGGGTCACACAGAGAAGGGTACTGGGTAAGAATGGGTGAAATTTACGAATACGCGGTCCGCGAATTCGTGCGAAATGTCAAAAAAAATCTGAGAGTTTGCGAATTACCCCGTGAACTCGCTGATTTTTGTGCCATTTGCACAAATATGTGACCACGTGGGCCTGTAACTTTGCCAGCGCACCAAAAGGCTGGCCATTATAGTGGGGACGGGCGGGAAGACGTTTCATACCGCTAGTGTGTGGTGGACGGGGCCAAACGGGCGGGGCTTCTATGCGAGTTCTATGCATCTTGTTTATAAAGGGTCAGAGACCGAGCAGAGCAGCAGATGAGGAGAAAGCAGCCTCCTGGTCACAGGAGCTCAACGGGGATGGCTCTCAGGAAACTCATGGATACAAAAATACGTTTGGCACAGGACCCCAGAATCCTTCAGATGTCCAAGATAGCTCTGCTGCGCGTGTTGGTGCAAAGCCATTCTGATCCTGCTCAGTGGGTTCAGGCGCATGCAGCTGCTGGACAATGTCCCATCTCATACTAAACTGTCCCGTACAGGCATATGCTGGCGCTGGGCAGTAAGGTGCAGTGGCATGCGGGTGCTCCACGCCTGGTACATGCGCATACTGGTGCCAGGGGGGACACGTGTTTATTGGTGCTGTGTAGCAAGTTATGACTTTACATTTTGACTGCACCAGACGGTGGAACCACCTACACGGATCAGGAGCATCCAGGCACCAGACTTCATGGTGCAAGAGCATAATGGTGCTGTGCGGTACGGGTATATATGTACTGGGGGCAGGGGGGCACACCCAGAGGGCTCCCAGGCAATTGAGCACAAGTGATTTTCACACTGAGAGGGCTCCGGGGCAGTTCAGCAGCACGGGGGCTCACGCCCACTGGGCCCCGGGGCAGTTCAGTAGCGCGTGGGCTCACAAACCCTGGGCAGCTCAGCAGCGCAGGGGCTCATACCCACAGGGCTCCCGGGCAGTTTAGCAGCGCCACCCTCTGGTTCATCACTGCCACCCTCTGGTTCATCACTGCCACCCTCTGGTTCATCACAGCACCCTCTGGTTCACCACTGCCACCCTCTGGTTCATCACTTCCACCCTCTGGTTCATCACTGTCACCCTCTGGTTCATCACTGCCACCCTCTGGTTCACCACTGCCACCCTCTGGTTCATCACTGTCACCCTCTGGTTCATCACTACCACCCTCTGGTTCACCGCTGCCCCCATGGTTCATCACTGTCACCCTCTGGTTCATCACTGCCACCCTCTGGTTCATCACAGCACCCCTGGTTCACCCCTGCCACCCTCTGGTTCACTACTGCCACCCTCTGGTTAATCATTGCCACCATCTGGTTCATCACTGCCACCCTCTGGTTCACCACTGCCACCCTCTGGGTGATCACTGCCACCCTCTGGTTCACCACTGCCACCCTCTGGTTCGCCACTGCCACCCTCTGGATCATCACTGTCACCCTCTGGTTCATCACTGCCACCCTCTGGTTCATCACAGCACCCTCTGGTTCACCAGTGCCACCCTCTTGTTTATCACTGCCACCCTCTGGTTCACCACTGCCACCCTCTGGATCATCACTGTCACCCTCTGGTTCATCACTGCCACCCTCAGGTTCACCACTGCCACCCTCTGGTTCATCACTGCCACCCTCTGGTTCATCACAGCACCCTCTGGTTCACCCCTGCCACTCTCTGGTTCATCACTGCCACCCTCTGGTTCATCACTGCAGCCCTCTGGTTCACCACTGCCACTCTCTGGTTCTCCACTGCCACCCTCTGATTCACCACTGTCACCCTCTGGTTCATCACTGCCACCCTCTGGTTCACCACTGCCACCCTCTGGTTCACCACTGCCACCCTCTGGTTCATCACTGCCACCCTCTGGTTCATCACTGTCACCCTCTGGTTCACCACTGCCACCCTCTGGTTCATCACTGCCACCCTCTGGTTCACCACTGCCACCCTCTGGTTCACCCCTGCCTCCATCTGGTTCATCACTGCCAACCTCTGGTTCATCACTATCACCCTCTGGTTCATCACTGCCACCCTCTGGTTCACCACTGCCACCCTCTGGTTCATCGCTGTCACCTTTTGGTTCCACTGCCACCCTCTGGTTCATCACTGTCACCCTCTGGTTCACCACTGCCACCCTCTGGTTCATCACTGCCACCCTCTGGTTCATCACAGCACCCTCTGGTTCACCCCTGCCACTCTCTGGTTCATCACTGCCACCCTCTGGTTCATCACTGCAGCCCTCTGGTTCACCACTGCCACTCTCTGGTTCTCCACTGCCACCCTCTGGTTCATCACTGCCACCCTCTGGCTCATCACAGCACCCTCTGGTTCACCACTGACACCCTCTTGTTCACCACTGCCACACTCTGGTTCATCACTGCCACCCTTTGGTTCACCACTGCCACCCTCTGGTTCATCACTGTCACCCTCTGGTTCATTACTGCCACCATCTGCTTCGTCACTGCCACCCTCTGGTTTGTCACTGCCACCCTCTGGTTCATCACAGCACCCTCTGGTTCACCACTGCCACCCTCTGGTTCATCACAGCACACTCTGGTTCACAACTGCACCTTCTGGTTCATCACAGCACCCTCTGGTTCACCACTGTAGATTATGGGGAGAAAGCACACCTGCCCAGCCTCAACCAGGGGCTGGTTAATGAGTTACTGAATTTGAGCTTCAAGTCCGGCACCTTCTTCCTTATCTGTAAGTGCTTCCTGTTGTGGTTTAATTTTTGTGACAGCCTGGAGCATTGTGCCATACTTGTACCTATTTTCTGACCCTGCTTCGAGGGTCAGAGCAGGGTCAGAGAATAGTTGCAAGTAGGCAACAACTCTGGAGGCGCCGCTCAGGAAGCACTTACAGGGTTACAGCAGGTGCCCAAGTTGAAGTTAATTTCTTTGTATCCATTTTGTAAATGGTTACAAAGAAATTAGCTTCAACTTGGGCACCTGCTGTAACCCTGTAAGTGCTTCATGTACTTCAGTTTTTGAAAATCCGTCCCACACGCGATTTCGCAGATTTTTCTGCAATTTCGCGAGATTCGCTGACCACGAAATTGCAGAAAATCTGCAAATTCCGCGAACGTAACATATTTTACGCCCATGCTTAGTACTGGGGGATGGGGGTATTGCTGAGGTCAGTACCTGACAGGTCCCCACTGTCCCCGCCCCCCCCCCCCAATTCCAGTGAGAGTCTGCTGGTCCAGAATGCCACCAGCTTGGTTGTCCCATGTCTTCTGTGGGTCGGGCCATCCTGCAGGCCCTACACCGGTACACCCAGGACCCTAAACAGGTATGTGAAATTGTTGCAGTGTTCGTTTTGGTTGAGAGGTGAAGACGGAGTGGGTGTTTAGATTGTAGGTGAAATTAGCAATATGTGGAAATGAATAAGCATATGAATATTAACAAAAATGGAGTGTAAGTTAAGATGTGAGCAATTTTGAGTTAATTTCAGTAGACGGGAACGGTGGGGGAGGAGTTGCGTGCATGAGGATGGGGAGTGATGAAAGGTGTTCATGAGGTTGTGTGTTGATCTAATCGAGTGGGAGGAGGAGTGTGCAGTTAGAAGGTGAGAGAAGAAAGGAGCTCATGGGGATGTGAGTTCAATTAACACCTTTGCTGCTTGAGATAATCTTCTGCTGTGCTGAACCATAATGGAAATCGGTGTGGTCATGACGTGCTCAGCTCGTCATGAGCACTGAAGGGGTTAGGGTTACGGGACATGGAAGTGTGAATGTGGAATGGGAGACCAGTAAGAGATTCACTAGGATTCAAGCTAACTTAATAGTGGCATAAGGAAGGGGTAGATGGTTAGTTTGTAGAATAGAGGGATCAAGGGGTTAAACAAAGGAAATTGGCCTGTAGGGTGATTGTTCTACCATGAGAGTGGAGGGGCGATATTCATATTATTCATGAAGAGGCTCAAGGAGGACGGGTTGGAATGTGACAAGGCGTTCTGAGAAATTGATTACTGATTTATGTCGATGATGTAAGATGTGTGGAAATAGTTAAAATGGTAATTGTTTATTTTTTTAGTGTCCCTTGATGAAGAGTACTTGTAGCCCGAAATGCACTGGGTCTTTTTAAAATAAACGCTGCTTTGAACGAACTTGTCGTGTTTTAGCAAGAGGTCTGGATGGGCACAGCTTCAATATAAGAAACTTGAAAAATTGCATAATATCCCGTGTGTGGATCAAAGTATAATGTGGATGAAAAACAGGCAAAATAAAGGATGGAGCACATGGTTAAAAATGGAGAAAAAAAGTGGAGGAAATATGGAGTAGAATATGAACTGTCTGCCATAGAGGCGAAACTAAGCTGTGCGATCGGTTTGCGGCAAGATGTTGCCACATTTCACAATGTGTTGTTAATCTTGGTGCCGTTTGGGCATGGCACCCAACCGAAGTGCACGCATTTTTGGATATCTTTTGGATAAGCATTAAAACAGAGGTGTGCATCCCACCACTATATTTGCTCAACAGCTGGCCTAGCTTCACACTGCAGCAAATCCACAATATTCAAGAAGTCTGGGGTGAAACACCACCTTACAGATGGCATCACTGGGCTGGGGCGGAGAGAGGAGCGGTTGATGATTTTGTGCATGGATGACACACCCAAGGAGCCATAGGACTGTTTTAATAGCCCTCTCCTCGATATAAGGGACTTCTGTTGGGGTCAGGGGAGTTGAAATAGTTATATGTTTCCCTGTGTATAGTTTTAGGGTAACTCTAGATCAGACATATCTAGTATCCAAGCAGTTCACACCCTCAAGCCACCCATCTCAAAATGGTTGCCTTTAGCTCCTCACATCACACATACAAGATATTCTACCTTGTGTCTTAGAGACACCTATGACTAAGATACTAAGCTTAAAGTATGGGTCCTTCATGGCCCAGCAAATCGTATTGTGCTTCTCAACATGGTGTTGATTCTAATTGTGATACATGCCTCCTCTAGGAAGCTCACCTTTTGAAGCATGCTGAGGGCTGTTCTCAGATCCAGATGGTTCCCTAGGCAAATTATTTCCTCTATGTCGAGCAAGAGAGGGGCATAGCCATTTTTATGGTGTACAAATTTAAAGGTAAGGTCCTAAATACACGCTCAGAGATACAGTGGAGACTGTCATGTCCTTTAGGCGAGGCCTACCATGTATACACCAGTAAATACATTTGTCCCATCCACACAACAACAACGATTCTAAACAGGTTACCTTTTACCTAGTAGCTTCCTCCTGTCTCTTCAACACCAGGCTCTTGGTACTTTATCACAATCCCTGCACCTGACATTCATAAACATGTCCCCAGGCATGGCAGAATTATTCTGGACAAGGGTCACCACGTTCTTTGATCCTCGGCCAACAGCCTGCTGTGCATAATCACACTTGTTTGAAAAAGCATTGGTGATTGTTTTCATAACATTTATGATTGTTTTCATAACAACCATGATTGTTTTTAAAACATATTGATTCTGGAGTACTCACTTTAGTATAAAAGACCCTCACCCCGCCTTATAAATTAGAGGCCTTACAAGCTGAGCTGGGGTCCTGCACGCTGAAAATCCGACAAGCAGCGGTCTGACATCCCTTGCTGGCTGGCATCCTCGTAGCAGAGATGGGGTTCTTACTTCCCAACGATCAGGTGAGGCGGCTGGTTCTTCCCTCGGGTTTGCTTGACTACAGATACACATAGATATACACACATACACCTACATATCCAGGGTAGGCTAGGTACATTTTAGCACAATTACCTAGGGCGTGCATTTTAGGAATATGCATTGTGCTACTGTTTTTTATCTGAACCGTATATGTTCATCTTATTAGCACTATGGTAGAAATATATCTGTTTACTATATTGGTACTAGCCATCTCATTTGTATGCTTCTGTCTCCTGAGTGTCGCAGCACATATGTCTTACACAAGGCTGTCGCTGGAACAATAAATTCTTATTGAAACATCCTAGTCGCCATCCTGTGTATTTTCTGAGAGTAAGCAAGCATGAGTGTCTGAGTGAAACTAACTGTACTGTTTTCCACAACCCCTGAGGAATCAGGGTTGTCATGTTCAGTGGTTGCCAGAAGCTACCTACATCACTGTAGAATACAGGAGGTTGGTAGTGGCACTGCAGACCGGCTGACATATCCTATGGGGATGTCCAGAGTCGGTTTGGACATCAAGCCTTCAGTTTAGGTCATCTAAAATGCGCAGGTCCTGGGGGACTCCTAGGAACTACACAACAAGACTACTGGTGATAAGAATATTCTTAAAAGACCGCACATTTACAGTTGGTACAATTTACACCTCCAATGAAAGTCAAGAGAAATTAATTAAAGAAGCCTTCTCTTAGCTCTTAACCTTTCCAAGCAGTGAAATTCTGGTGGAGGGTGACCTCAACATTGAACTCGACTTCACATCAGATAGCTCTAAACAGAGAGCGGGCCAGACTGGATCCCTATTCAAGCGAGTATTGGGGTGGTTGAAGGATCTCAGTTTGACAGACATATGGTGCTCTCTGAAACATTCTAGCAGAGACTGTACTTTTTATTCTGCTTCCCGGCAGAGCAGTGCAAGACTCAACTACTTCATGGACACATCTCACATCTTAGCTAGGACTCAACATGCTGACATTGTCATCTCAGCCCTCTTGGACCACTTGCAAATCACTGTCACAGGAGGCAGAAATAATAGGGAAACTCCACACCTGTCTGGGATTCCATAAATGGGACCTTATTGGGGTATCAAAGGTAGGCAATCTCTGGCACAAGGGGAGAAAACACTAATTCTCAGAAATACAAACAGAATATGAAATGTCAGAAACAGATATTTCGATACACACAAATCAAACACACACTGACAGCAGTCATCCAGTCTGACCACGACCTGCCAGAGCCTACCTCGCTAGAGGACAGACTGCTTACAGATCACATGACTCGGAGAGCCATCTCCATGACATATCAAAAAATAATAACAACCTCCCTGATCCACTTACACGACTCTACTCACGGGAGCAGGTAGACTTAGGAGACCATGAGGAAGCTGAGTGGTGATAAGCGCTGCCCTCCCCACTAGAAGTAGCTATAACATCTCGACTTAGATTGATACAGCTCAAAGTACTTTACAGAATGTATTATTCCTGCGAAGCTATGGTGAAAATGGGGAAAAAGGAAAATGCACTATGTAACAGGAATTGTACCCAAGTGGGCACATACTACCACAGAATATGGGAATTCCTGATAATCCAACAGCACTGGGAGGGGGTAATGTCACAGCTACGACAGGTATGTGGAAAGGAACTATCCCTCCAGCCGAGGCTATGCCTCCTCAATATATATGAGCCAAATGTCTTTACAAACATGGACAACTCTGGGGATGGCAATAGCGAAGCGAAATGTTGCCCGTAGGTGGGAGTACAAGAGGCACCATCAGTTGAGGAATTGAAGCAATATATGGGCTGATGCATGCTGGGTGAAAACACGGTTTTCGTAAATTGGGGATGCCCCCGGAAGTGGGATTGAAAATGAGGAAACTGGAAAGCTCATAGGGGATATATGGGTACTTCTCCTTCATTACAAACAAATGGACTTGGAGGGTGGAGGGATACACTAGATATTAATGTTGAGGGAATTTAATGGGTGCAAGTGTCTGACACTGTTAGCAATAATATTTCGAATTCCAACTTTATGACTATCAAAGAATGTCAATAACTTTCATAGTTGAATGATTCCAACTCTATTAGAAAAGATGTTTTTATAAAAAAGTGAATTGTTTCACACCGCCATATGGTAGGTGATCCAAAAATTACGGGTCAACAAGGGTATGGTCTCCATCTCTGGCCTTTGGGACATCTTGAAGCAGTGATTTGTGTTGAACTGGTCGCTTTAGCAGCAAAATTTAACACAGAGAGGAGGGAAAAGGGGATGGAGCTTAAAAGCAGGGTGAGAGATCTTGAAGTCAACCATAACTAATCAGGGTCATGTCAAGTTTGGCAGACAGCAGCTTAAAGCTCTAAACAGGGATATAGCTGTACATGCACTGCTAAATATGCAACAGCAATATCATAAACCGGAGAATAAAGCAGAAAAACTGCTCACTTGCAAGCTAATAACCAAAAGACCATTTGGCACCATGTTACAGTTAGCCGAAGCCAGGGGAGAAATGGTCAACACAGATGAAGACATTGCACCGACCTTTTGCCACTTCTATGTTAATCTATATTATGCCAACTCTCTGCCAGAGATAAACATAGAGGTCTACTTAACGCCCGACCCTGGCCCTTACACAAGAGCAGGTCAAGATATTAGAGGTGGCTATCACAATGGAAGAGGTCCTCCTGGGTATAGCCAAATTACAAGCTGAAAAAGCACTTGACCCAGACTTGGCCCAGAAACTTCTCTGTTTCACAAGACCTTCTTTCAAGCTAAAACAGCACTGGCAAGAGATAGTAATGAATGTAATTCAAAGTCTGCCTCCAATACACCGCTATTTCCTGCATGAATCATCTTGGGCCTTCCAATAAACAAACCTATCCTCTACGGTCCTGGAAGGACCGAGCATTACCGCTTTCTCTGTGGGAAGCCCAGTCAGAGATCACCGCCTCTGGGGTAAAGAAAGAGCCCCAGATCATGAAGCTTGGCTCCACAGACCATGGGAACTCCAGGGGATGAAATAACACCTTGGAGGACAGGAAGGCCCAATCTGAGGAGATATGGGGCCCTCGCATCACCTTTTTGGCTCAGGAATTCAGGGAGTTTACTTGCTCTAGGTCCCGGAGAGTGTTCCATCACACATGATCCCTTCACCACACAGGCATCCTACCGGAACCACAACACACCTTCATACTCTGCTGAGGCCTCAACACAACTACATAATCACTCGTTCCATCTTGAACCTCACTATAATTAAGAGTTCAATCTCTCACAAACTGCATCAGATTCCAGAGGGGGAGCCTTTTTTTTTGTTTTAAATGTTGGTTGTTATACTTTCATATTACAAATATTCTGTATCAGATGGCTTTGAATTGTGCCCCACTGGCCAGGGATTGTAGGCCAGTATATGTGGATAAGTCAAACCGCAATAAAAAGATGTAATCCTAAACGAGAGCATGGGCTTCTGTGCAGGGTATGGGGTAGTAATGAGGAGCGTAGAAGAGGGGAAGAAGTGTTCAGGAAGGGGGCATTGCATACTCCCCCATTGCTGAAGAAATATTTGGGGTGAGACTGGAGTCCGAGGTCTGGCTGTTGTTCCAGCCGAAGGTAATCTTTCTGGCTGGTAAAGTTGGGTCTGCATTTCCTGTTCCTGGAAAAACTGGGAGCAGGAGCACCTGCCCAGTCAATTTAATTCGATAAATCTTTATTTGATCTTAAAAAGATCATAAATGCACAGAAATAAAAACAATACAATACAACATATTGCGAAAAGCATGTATCATAAATAACATCCCTTAATAATATTCTCAATTCCTTCATATTGGCTAAGAACATTAAAACCATATCAATTCATCACATGAGACAAGTTGACTTGAAGGACAATATAAAACTACCCACTACAGCAAACTCCTCTCCATTGATTTTCAACTATGAATTGGGGCTGGGCGTAGTTCGCGAAGTAGCACTACGCACTACGCGAGCTACACGTAGCACTACGCGAACTGCATAGTACCCTGTTCGTACTGTGCAAGATGCCGTTCTCAATGATTGCACAGTGCGGACAAGCATCCGGCACTGTGCAATCATTGAAAACGGCATCTTGCACAGTGTAAGCTGTCGTTTTCTGCCGCTAGAGTAGATTTTTACTCGAGCTGCAGCTTTCTCAACGCGGACTGGTGGTTTCTCATCGTGAACAGTCGCGAGCATACGCGACCACTCGCAATGAGAAACCTGACCTCCCAAGCGTTGAGAATCGAGGAAAAAGCCTCGCCCGGATGTCATTTTGCTTGCTCGCGGTCGCCAACTTGACGTTGAGGACTGCGAGCAAGCAAAAAATGACAGCTGCGTGTTTACACTGTGCTACGTGCAGTTTGCGTAGTGCGAAGTTGCTCAAACTTCGCAAAATACTCGAGCGTAGCGTAGTGTTTGCCCAGGGTTACTGCGAATGCCCAGGCTTATGCAGAGCAGATTTCGACACTGGAATTCCACTCCTTCTGACTTGTAATGGAGGCTGATTGTCTTATTGTGGAGATCCCAATAGCGTCCCAGTCTAAAACGTCTCAGCTTGGCTGCATTCTATAAGAACGTACGTGTCTTTAAGGGGGTCTTTTTCAAAATTTTCCATTTCCAACCAATTATCATAGTCACTCTATTTGCAAGATTTATATTACCGACCCTATCGCTAATAGTAGCGTATTAAGTTTCTCCCCCATGTAACTAGTGCAGGTAGGTGAATTAACCCAAAATTAGTCTCTCCCACAAGCCTATTTTTGCACCAAAAACTTCTTTTAAGCTGAACTTTAAAACGAAATTTATACTATTTTGATGTTAGTTCGTAAAAAATTCAAACATGATTTTTGTGCTGAAGTGCACATTTAGTATGTTTTTTTTCTCACTGGAAAGTGTGCATATTCCTTTTTGTTTTCTTTTTGTGTTCAACTATTATTGCTTAATTAAGTATGCATTTCATGCGTAGGTCCAAGAAGGGATGGATGCCTTCCTATCGCCTTCAATGGAAAAGGATTAAAGTGTCACACTTGAGCACAAAGGAAAACACAGGTAAGATAGATGGTAGAGTTTAAGGTAACGAAAATAAAACAAGCAGCACTAGATCTTCAGGTACATAGAACTCCAACCTCCCCAATGATCACCTAGGGTTCTAAGAACTATTAAAACATTGAAATGTTGAGCAACCCCAGTGCCGGACTGGCCATAACAGGCACCTGGCGTTTTCCCGGTAGGCTGGAAGGGTTGGGGCCATTTTTGGACCGGTGGGGGATGTTTTTGGTACAGGGGGCCGGTTTTGCAATATTGGTCCCCTGTACCAAAAGCAGCAGCAGTGTTTGCCACCAGCTACCCTCCCACGCCTGTACCCCCCCAGGCTGATCAGACTTAGTTGACAGGGCCGGGTACGTTCCCAGTCTGGCCCTGAGCACTCCATTGAAGACAATGTAGTGCTTTGGACTTCTAATCACTGGTAGAAGCCCAGAGAGCAACATTCCAATGTTTTTTTAATTTCACAGCAGTTGCTGGAACAAAGGCCTCTCCGAGTCTGAGAGGATTTAAACCCCCTTTGACTCCGAGAGGCCTTTGTTTTTACAGGGGCGGAATGTTCTAATAGCCTTAGATCCCGCCTTGCGGGCTCTACAGGCCATTAAATGCCCGCTCCCTTGTTAAAGGTCCTCACCTTGAGCTCGGGCCTTTAACGCTAAAGCGGCGTTTAATTGTGGTAGGGCCCGCTATGTCGGGCTCTAAGGCTCTGGTGCCTCATAACATTCTGCCACAAGGATCACTGACAGAATATCAAGGACAAAAACATTGTGTGGACAGAATATTGTGTCAAAAATATCTAGGATCAAAATATCAAGAAGGTAACTGCAGGTAGGTAATTATAGATTTACTATTATTAACTCCACATCTACATACCTTGAAGATATATATATTGTCAATGTACATATATGTGGAGCTAAGTATAGTAAAACGTTGCATACCCATAGAAGCTTACCTACACGATATTCTTGTGCACAATGTTCTTGACACAATAATTTGCTACAAAACATTAGAAAACCCTGTTGGCATAACATACATAAATATTATACTTTAGAGCACAAATCCCAAACGCTATTTGCAATAGGGCAAAAGATAATCTTCATAATTCTCGCTATTCTCACACAATGCCCACCAACTCACTATGTAGAATGCTCCAATCTTCCAGGCCGGCCTTTCTCCTTGCTCCAGTCCTCCAGTTCTAACTCATCACACTTGGTTACTCTCCTCACGTTCCATTTCCTCCAACAACATGGAATGATTTTTCACCTTAATCAATTGCTTAGGTGTTGGACAGTTCAGAATTTCACTCGAAGGACGTCTCTGCTATGCAACCTCTGCTCAAAACCCCACAGTTTGTCATTCTCTCCCCAGGCACATTTCATTTGATTTCTTTGCCCTTTCATATATCCGGGCTGCATCCACCTTGCACTCTCCAGTTCAATTTATTTATCCGGGTTACACTTCAGCACACTACATTCTTCCTTTTAGCAGAAGGAAAGGAGATTCCTGGGTCAGAGTGTGGAGCAGTCCTGTAGCTCCATAACATTTTTTTCATCTCTTCACAACAAATAAATTCACGCTGCTGCACCTATTGCAGGCACTCTCATAACACTCTCTTAAATTGTTCTACCAACCCATTTTCACACGCGTGGTGTAATGCTGTCTTGTGGTGTCTCGCATCTTGTTGCTGCAAGTATTTCTCAAATTCTTCTGACAGAAACGATGGTCCTATCTCTTCAAGATAACCTACCCTTCGAAAAAATTCTCCATAAAAATTCATTACATTTGCCATTTTCCCCTTATTCATGAAAATAGCCTGTTGTCATTTGGAAAAACAAACTGCAAGCGCCCAAGTGGTCTTTGCCTCTTTTCTTGAAAATCCAAATGGACCACTAATGTCCAACAACACTTTCCACACATGCGTTCAGGCAAATCTACAAGCTCTCTACAATATATCCTGAGCTACATCACACAGTAGTAAATCTTTGTGTCAAATCAGAATCCACACGGTCTTCTTGTACTCTTTGTTTATTGCTCTTTTTCAATGTAGATCTTCACACTTGAGTCGAGCCAACACGTGTTTTGTCTCTTGTGGCAACAACCACAGACTTCATCAGGGCTAATAAAATCTATGTATGCGCTCAATCCAAAGATAAGTGCTAAAACCAGTCAATTATGATTATCCATAACGTCAAGAATTCGTATTCGGTCGTTATTTACGGTGCAGAGTAGTATCACTTTACATTAGTGATTTCGATATACCAATCGAGGGTGGATCAGTACGAATATCAGTCACGTCATATATTTAGCGGATCGGCGTCCAAATCTACAAGCTCAATAAAGTTCTCCTTCACAATGCTCAAGCCACACAGTCCCTCACATGACTTTCTCTGCCAGGCCACCAAGAGTCAAAGTGAATCTTCCTCTTCATGACGGCTATCCCACTGTGGCCCTCATGCAACAAAGCCATCAACTTGCTGCATGGACTAGTTGGCACCACCAACCTGACACCTCTTCCCCAAATTCCTCTCACATTAGAAATCTCTGCCCGGTTGTGCCCTTTCCAGGAATAAAGCCATGCTGCGTACAGCTTACCAAACCCTCTATTACTCCCGCCAGTCTTGTTGCTACAATCTTAGAGTAAATCTTCGTGTCCCCATTCATCAAAGTTATAGGCCTATATGAGCCTGGGAGTGTCGAGTTTTTCCCTTTTTTTAAAATAACAATGATATCTGCTTCCCCCATGATACAGGTACTTTATCCCCTTTTTGTGCCTCCACCATGACATTAAACATTTCCATTCCGACTGTTTGATAAAATACCTTGTAGAACTCTACCGGTATCTGATCCGGTCCGGCAGCTTTACCTGCCGGAAGCGTGCTCAATGCCATGATAAATTCCTCTAGGGTAAAGGGGGAGTCCAGTCTATCTTTCTCTTCTTCCGTCACCCCTGGGGAGACGCCGTCCCTTAAGTAACTTTCCATCTCGCCAACCATTCCAATACACTCCCTGGTATATAATTTTTCATAGAACTGCCTAAATACCTCTCTTACTGTATCAACTTCAGAAACTAAAATTCCATGTTCATTCACAATCTCAGCAATGTCTGATGCCGCTAGTCTCTGCCTGGTACGTACTGCTAATAGATGTCCTACTTTCTCACTTAACTCATAGGCAGCTTCTCTTTTAGTCAGGTAATTCTCTGCTGCTTTTTTAGACATACTTTCCGTCACCTCCACCCTAAGTGCTACAATTTTTAATAAATGTTCTTCTATTGGTGCCCTGTTTCTTAAAGCCTGCACTAATTCCTCCTCCTGCATTATCAATTTTTGTACAACTTCGCTAGTTTTAAGTCTTGCCTTTTTCTGTGCTGAAAACACATAGCTCATAGTTTCTCCCCGGACTCCTGCCTTGAAGGCATCCCACACCACTCCCACTGGGGCTGTACCCTTATTAATTTCCCAATAGGATCTGATCCATCCTATCATGTAGCTCCTGTAACCTTCATCTTTCAACAAAGCCCTATCAAATGTCCACTGCCTGCCTTTCATTTGTGCCTGGCCCAGTTTAATCGTTAAGATCAGTGGACTGTGGTCTGAGACAATTCGAGGCTGTTTATCTATTTGTGCCTCCGACATCAAGGAGGATGAAATCAAGAAGTAGTCTAACCTAACAAGTACCTTGTGTGGGGCTGAATAATATGTACTACCATCGATGCCTGGATTCATTTTTATCCAAGGATCAACTAAAGAATTGTTTACTACCAAATCTGATAATGCCTTGTGGGTTCTCTTTTTTCTCCCTATGTACACACCTCCCATTTGACCAAAAGAACTAGTAGGATCATGAATATTAAGGTCTCCGCAACATACAATTGGCTCAGGCCATAGTGCCAACTCTGTATCTAAAAATTGGAAAAGGTCTGGGTCGTCCTCTGTTGAACCATACACGGACACAATGGTGCATTTTTCACCCTTAAATTTTATCTCTATTATTACCCACCTTCCCCACTTATCCTCTGATTTCCTAATTACTTCTACATCCGTGGGTCTTCCAAGTATCGCTACTCCTCTGTGTTTTTTCTCTTGTAAAGTATTAGCCAATACTGCAAACCCTAGCTGATTCATTATGTAACATTTGGAGGCTTCGACATGTGTTTCTTGGAGGCAGACTATATCCAACTTAAGTGTCCTAAGCAATGCCGCCACTTTTAGTCTTTTCCCCGAGTCATTCAGCCCACAAATATTAATAGTAGCTATCCTACAAGTCATTTATCTGGGTCGTTAGTTTTACCCAACTCAACATACCGTTCAAGATCTAGCATTTTATTCTCAAGATCATGCATCCTCATTATTTTAGTCATAGAATACCAATAGAAGTTTCTTCCATGTGTTCTGAATTGTGCTTTTTTGTGCTGATTCTTACATATTTTCACCCCTTTTTTTGTATTTTTATCCCTCACTTCACCCCCCCTTTCCCCTGATCCCACCCTCCCCCCCCTCTGGATACCACCCCCCTCCCCTTCACAGGCAAATAGGTCCAAAAGACCTATGTGTAGCCGCATTAGTCTGTGGATATCGCTCCCCTCCCTCCCCTATACCCAACACCCCGAGTGTTATATACTCCTCTGTGCCATTTTACCATTTACAAACACTGACCATTGGATTTAACCATCCCTCGACTATCAGAGTCTAACATTTCTTCTTTATCAATTTTAAGCTTCTCAGCCCCCTTTCTGTGTCTTAATCTCCTCCAAATATTGCTGGGCCTTTATCTCGGACAAAAATATATTTATTCTACCCCTTGTAACTACTTTCAGTCTGGCTGGAAATAAGAGAAAGGCCTCCGAGCCCAGGGTCTGAAACGGTTTAATAAGCTGCCTTAGTCTCCATCTTCTCTCCACCGTTGCGTGGCAGAAATCTGGCCTCGCGAAGAAAGTGACTCCTTCAAAAGATCTTTTCTTATCCGGTCTAGCTTTGTCCATTATCTCCTCTCTGAGCAGATAATTCCCGACATAGATCAAGATAGCTCTGGGCAAAACATGCTGAGCTGCCTGTCTGTTATCCCCATAGTTTTTCCTGATAGTAAAGGGGAATCTGTGCGCACGTTGTATCTCTCTCTCCCACTCCCACTGTGATTCGGGGAAGGCGCCTCTCAACAGATTAACGACAAAACGCATAATGTCATCTCCCTCTTTTCCTTCCTCCACTCCCAAAAGGCGTATGTTGTTCCGCCTCTGGCGGTTCTCCAAATCCTCCAGCTTCCACTGAAAGTCAACGGACAGTTTTTCCTGCTCTATTTTAAAATCCTGCCATCCCTCAACATCATCCTCTAATTTTCCAGTGCGAGCCTCCACCTCAGTCACTCTTTCACTGAGACCTTCATACAGTTTGTTAACTTTCCTGAGAGTATTTTGGATTTTCTTAGTGGCTTGCCTAGCCCTTCGGCTTTCCGACCTTGCTTCCCCTTGCATCTGCTTGAGAGTGGAACAAATCATATCAAAAGGGGCCATATACTGTGCCGGTAAGGGGGTATTCCCAGAAGCCTGTGGGTTACTTTCTTCTACATAGGTCTGGGATGTCGCAGAGTAGTCCCAATCAAGTTTTCTTCCACCCATTACTGGCAAATCGAATCCTTCTCTGCCATATCTTTTACCCCTTGACCTTCTCCTTTTCTGCGTAGTGTCTTTTACAGAGGAACTTGACCCAGAGCTCAGATCCTCATCTGTTTCTTCTGTATCCTCATTGCTTGTCTGAGTAGAATCCTCATTAACTGAGAAGAAGCATTCACCCTCCTGTGGGGCTCCCTCTCTTTTCTCCAGTTCAGTGTTTTTATTTTCAGTGACTAATTTTGCACTTTTCCCTGCTTCTGATAAGGGATTAGGCCCGTTATTACTCTCCTTCAACTTTTCATTTCTCATTTCTGCTTCTAGCTGTATCAATGCTTCGAGCATATCTGCGCTTCCTGCTGCATTAGACTCATGTGAGGTCTTCAGTACAGTTACTACTACGTCGTTACTAGCTCCTTTAAGCTGTTTTTGCCCACTGTCCTTTGAGTGTAAGGATTGTATTACCTTCAACTCTGCTGCTCCCGTTTCCTCGCCGCCTCCGTTACCCCTGCCAGTGATTGCTATTGCCGGGCCTCTGGGTTGCTTAGCAACCGCTTCCACCACGCTGGAAGCGTAGGTCTCCGTTGATGCCTCAGCCGCTGCGTCCTCGAGGACGTCTTTGCTAGCGGTGAACTCAGTGTCTGGCTGCGAGCTTCTCCTCTGGGTAAACGCTTCCAATACGGTAGGCTGCCTTAATACTGCATCTTTCCCTTTACCGATGCTTTGCTTCGCCATTGTTGTAGTATCGTCATTAGGGAAATCCACCGGGCGATCCCTCTTGGCTGCAGGCGCTTTCATCATATCGCGCTTTACACGCACCTCTGCCGAGTCGGCTTTCTCCGCTTTCTCTCTCACTTTCTCGGGTTTCTTCCCTTTTTGTATCAGGGGAATTATCTTCTTTATGGCTCCAGGCCCTCGGTGCTGAGATCCTGAACTTAACTCATTACCAGCTCTCTTCTCGCTACCCTGGGCACCTTTTCCGCCCATTTCTTGTGCGCTTGCTGTAGCGTCCTGCTGGGTCTTTGCCTTCTCTTTGTCTTTATCTTTCTCTACTTTAGACAATCGTGTAGACATCTCTGTCAACTGAACACGAAGCACTGCTTTCCACTTCAATGCCCTTTGAAAAAAACGGCTGAGTTGTTCTTTTAGACCTGAAACGTTAGGGTGAAATTTATACCGTCCTCTCTGCAGCCAGCTACTCAGATCCATAGAGTCATAGAGGAGTAGATAAGTCCTTATTCACCATCTGGGTATTTCAGGGAGAGAGGTCTTGGAGCGACTTCTCACCACAGCCTCACAGCGGCCATCTTGCCCTCCCAACATATCAGACAAGTGATTACAGCATTTGACGCAGCGAATGTTCTGGGGGACTCTATCGCGGCACTATTCTTAGATGCTGAAAAGGCGTTCGATAGAGTCTCCTGGGAATACTTATGGCAAACATTAAAATGGAATGGATTTGGAAATAATTTTATAAACGCAATGCAGACACTTTATAAAAATCCAACAGCAAGGATTAGAGTAAACAGAGGCAAATCCTTAGCAGTCAGGATTGGAAGAGGGACTAGACAGGGCTGCCCATCGTCGCCATTATTATTCGCCCTTTACCTGGACCCTTTGATAAGAAAAATTGAAAGTAATGTAAGGATTCCCCCAGTAAGGCTGAATGGATGTGAAATAAAGACGCTCGCCTACGCGGACGATATTGCAATTCTGACTCCTAATCCTAGTATGGCCATAGTGGAAATTGAGGCCGAAGCACAAAGATTCGGGCAAATATCTGGGTATAGTTTGAACAGTTCCAAAACCCAAATACTATGTAATCATCATATGGTGTTTAATGATCAAAGAGTTGTGGACTCTGCTGTATATTTGGGGGTAGCAATTACAGCTGACCTTGACGTATTGGTACAGAATAATCTTGCGCCGCTTATGACAAAAGTTAAGTCTGATCTAGACCGAATGAACAATCTACACTTATCATTAGTAGGCTGTACCAATGTCATAAAAATGATAATACTGCCGAAATTTTTGTATTTTTTTAGGACAATACCATTATTTTTTGAGTTAAAATGGTTTAATGATTTGGAAAAAATTCTGAACAGATTTATTTGGGCCCATGGCAAGACCCGAAGGGCATATCGGTTTATGTCTCTGCCCAGAGAAAAGGGGGGGTGGGGGGCGCCTGATTTTAGATTGTACTATTGGGCTTCTGCACTCCAATATATGCGGGGATTGATAGGGGGGGGTGGCATAGATGTTAGAACAACGAATGATTCATCCAGGATATACTCCATTGTGTTGGGACCGGAGGTAGAGAATGCTTTCCTTAAATGTATTGATTTCGCTTATTTTAAAAGAACTAGATTTAAGACGGTCCAAGCTGCAATCAAGATTTGGAGTGCAGTGATGAAAAAAATTGGTCTGGGCCGATATAACTGGTATTCGAGGCTGTATAAAAATATCTCCCTCCCAATACAGATCTTTGGTGACAGTATAATGGCGGGTTGGGTGGAGAAGGGGATAATACAGCTTGGCGATGTGAGGAATACGGAGGGGATGTTCCAATTCACAGATCTAATGGCTAAATTTGGGTTAGACAGGAGGGACCTTTTCAAATTTTTCCAGCTAAGAAGCTTTCTGGGGAATAAGCAGGGTGGAAGCATAGGGTTTGCAAAAGTAAATATGTTGGAGAAAATAAGATTGGGGGGTGATTGCTCAATACGGTGCTTTTATGCAAATTTGGTAGCAGGGAAACCAGATGACATAGATAAGCATAGTGAAAAGTGGGCAGATAGGTTGGAAGGGGAGTTCTGCTGGTTTAAGGAATCACTGGACTTAGGGCGAACTCTCCTGTGTTCAGCATCACTTCAATCACAGCAGTATAAAACTCTATACTCGCTTTACTTTACCCCTGCAAGAATAGCAAAATGGGGGGGTACCACAGGCATTACGTGCCCAAGATGTAGTTCTAGTGACGCAGATTTAATACATCTATTTGCTGTATGCCCGCAGATACAGACAGTAATAAAGGATATAGAGAAGTTTTTCGACGCCACTCTAAATATCCAGATTACTTTAAAACCCCCAGAAATACTGCTTGGGATAGTTACAGATGTTAATATTATCCAGAGGGAGTTCGTCTTTGTTGCAATGGCAGTGTTTAGGCTTTGTATAGCCAGGGCTTGGTTAGATAAAAAACCCCCAGGAATGCAAGTTTGGTTGTCTAACCTTTTATCAACCTATAATTTGGAAAAAAATATATATGCCCGGAAAGGTAGGAAAGGGAGAAGATTGGGTTTAAGGATATGGGGTCCCATCATAAGTTGGAAAGAAGGATTAGATCTGTGAGATTTGACCATGACAAGTAATGGTATATTTCAAATGACGTTGGTAGATGCTGATATGTTGTTTTAATGAACTTTTAACTGTTTACTTTATGTATGATGTAATACGATAAATGAATATAATTTATGGTTGTAGAATATATAAATGAATTGTGTGTATTGTGCAATGGTATAAATAAAAATAATAAAAAATAAAAATAAAAAAAACTGACTATAACAATGCATTTATTGGTTCCAGTGAATGTGAACATAGTATAAAAAAAAAAAAAAAGAAATCTCTGCCCGGACCGATTTGTCCTCACCCAGACTTGGTGTAGAAAATCCACCTCTTCTGCATGTTCACCTAAGGGCCGTAACCACAGGGAGGGCATTTGAGGGCCAGGCCGGCCCATATTCATCGTTGACTTCCCCCATTTGACAAGACAGCTGGCACATCATTTACCAACAAACATTGGCATAGCCAATAGGTCTCGCATTTGGGACCTTATAAGTGTTTAGCCATGCAACAGTTGGTGTTGTTGCATCAAGGAGATTCTGTTGCATAACTAAATACTTATAGGGTCCAAAAAGCGAGACCAATTGGCTATGCCAATGCTTGTTTGCTTTTTGTTGCTGTTTTGTTTAAGTTGAAAGATCTACAATAGCTGGACATGGTTTTTATTAACAGTTCTTTGCATCAAATGAACTTGTTTTCATTGCTCTGAATGTTGTTTCCATTCTGGTTGTAGGAAGCAGTCATTCCCGGGGGCGTGGGGGCTGCCTAGCTGTGCGCATGCGCCAAACTTTGCAAATGAGAAAAGGCCTGGTGCAGGCACAATTTACAAGTATGGAGTGAGTGAGCCCCAGGCAGCATGACTCACTCGCACAGGAGTTCATGCATTGCAACTGCATCCTCCGCATGGTTTAAGGAAACTCGACCCACTCCCTCCCAGGCATCGAACACATATTTACCAAGAAACTCTGAGAAGAGCCTGCCTGCTGCACTGACGGCTGGTGGTGTGTGTGCCTGGTGAAAGCGTGCACTGACGGCTGGTGGTGTGTGTACCTGGTGAAAGCGTGCACTGATCGCTTGTGGTGTGTATGCCTGGCAAAAGCTTTCACCGACGGCTGGTGGTGTGTGTGCTCGGCAGAAGCGTGCACTGACGGCTGGTGGTGTGTGTGCCTGGTTGAAGTGTGCACTGGCAGATGGTGGTGTGTGTGCCTAGTGGACGCGTGCACTGATGGCTGGAGGTGTGTGTGCCTGGTGGAAGAGTGCACTGATGGCTGGTGGTGTGTGTGCCTGGTGAAAGCGTGCACTGACGGCTGGTGGTGTGGGTACCCTGTGAAAGCATGCATCGACGGCTGATGGTGTGTGTGCCTGGTGAAAGCGTACACTGGCGGCTGGTGGTGTGTGTACCCTGTGAAAGCATGCACCGACGGCTGGTGGTGTGTGTGTGCCTGGTGAAAGTGTGCACTAACGGCTGGTGATGTGTACCTGGTGGAAACATGAACCGACGGCTGGTAGTGTGTGACGGCAGGTAGTGTGTGTGCCTGGTGAAAGTGTGCACTGACAGCTGGTGGTGTGTGTGCCTGGTGGAAGCAGGCACTGATGGCTGGTGGTGTGTGTGCCTTTTGGAAGCGTGCATTGACGGCTGGTGGTGTGTGTGCCTGTGGAAGCGTGCACTGACGGCTGGTGGTGTGTGTGCCTGGTGGAAGTGTGCACTGACGGCTGGTGGTATGTGTGCCTGGTGGAAGAGTGAACTGACTTCTGGTGGTGTGTGTGCCGGGGGGAAGCGTGCACTGACGGCTGGTGGTGTGTGTGCTTTGTGGAAGCAGGAGCTTTCACAGTGATAGAATACACAAATGAAACTGACAAAGAGGAGGGGGAGAAGGGAGGGGGAGTGCGAGCAGAGGAGCAAGATTCACAGCTAGAAGACACAAATGAAGCTGGCCAGGAGGGAGAGAGAAAAAGGAGGGGGTAGTGCAAGCAGAAGAGCCTGATTACAGCAATAAAAACACAGATGGCAGCTGTGCACGTGCACAAGCTCGTGAACTCAAGCTGTAGGCCAGCAAAAGCCTCTGGTGCACTTTTAAAAGCCACTTACTAAATGTCTTACTTACTTACTTACTAAACGTATTTTAACACCGATGCTGCGGCTGTAATTCCGCCGCGGCGCTAGGGGGGGGGGGGGTTACGCGGCGGCGCCGCCATGCTCGTGACAGAACCACTCCGTCACGAGCCACGGGTGCGCTGTGCTGATGACGGAGTGGTTCCATCACTGCCCCACCAGCTCATTAATTTTGCCGCGCAGGCGCGGAATTACTGCAGCGCGCCCGAGGCTCGTGACGGAGTGGTTCTGTCACAAGCAGGGAACGGGTTAAACAATCTTCTTTCACATTTGAATGCATACAGTCTATTCTAAAAAAAAAATGCTGCAGTTCCGATGGTGAATGAGCAATAAAAATGCATTTATCTTGTTACATTCACTTTAAGTTCAAAGACAGATGTTAAATGTCAGGCTGTGTCTTCTAACAAATTCTTGCTTATTCTTTTAGGTTTAGACTGGTGTTTACTTTTCTTCTTCTGACTGCAAAGTGAGAGGATTCCCTAAAGTCACCCATGTGACAATCTCGCTGGGGTACAGGTAGATGGGGCCCGTGCAGGTGAGAGCGGTGGGGCCGGGTGGGGTGTGATTTCGACTGACGACGACGAGGGAAAGTGTATTATTTATTTAATTATCCCTTGTTTTTTGTCTGTCGATATCCCCCTCATCCCGGCCCAACCGCTCTTACCTGCACGGGCAACGGCTGGATACAGGCAGGGCCACAAGAATTATGTGGCAGGGAATGCCCAAATTATGTGGCAAGGGTGATTAAATTATGAAGCAAGAAAACACAAGTTATACGACTTAATGTGGCACATTTTTACACGTTAGGACTGTCTGGGCAAAGACATTCATTAAACCAGACCAACATCCAAATGCAAATATAAATAACTGAAAGGTGACCAGTCAACCTTTGTAAAGGACCTTTCACTGCGCAGCAGCACATGATGAAGCCTTTTTAGTAACTTTTGAGCCATTTGAGCTAGAAACAATTTTTTGTTAAAATCTGCAGATCATGCAGCAGATTATGGATTATGTTGCAAAGGCAGATAAATTAATCATTATTTGGAAAATGCCTGAAGGATGTAATTTTTGTCTAATACGCAAAAAATACATTCCAGTAAATGAACTGTACACATGTTTAAATATTTATCAGCGATTAGGAAAAACAAATGAAGCACGTTTTGTAATTTTGAGGTGTGATGGAAACAAATATTTTAATAGGATCAAAACAAATCTTGGTGATACGCAAATAATAAACATTATATTTTATTGTACTGCAGCATTTATTTGTAAACTATTCCTATGTGTGGCACTGAGGTCACATGGGCAGCAAGCTACATCATATAGGAAAAAGCATTGGCAGGGTCAACATGTCTCACTATAAAGGAGTATTGACTTTGCTAATGTAAACTAACTCCAAAGAGATTCGACGGAGGGGCTGAAGCAGCACGTCTGAAAAATGCATGTGACCGTGTTCAGTGTAACTGGTGCTTGATGTAAAGTGCTCCAGTGTCACTGGGGCCAGTGCTTAATTGGAGCCTGTGGTTTCCGTTGCTTGGCACCGGCACCTAATTGCCAGCACCGGGGCTTATGACAGTCTGCCACATGGTGGTGCTGTCTGGCTAAATTAGGTATGATCACAACACCAGCTGTTTATTAGTTCTATTTATATTTACAATGACTAATACCTGCCTCCCAAGCCATTCTTATAGCGTTGTGGGCCTTGAAAAGTCTGAATTGTCACACTTGTAAGAGTGTGTGGTATGTAGCTGTGTTTGTACTGTCATTGGCAGAGCTGACATGGGCAATATGTGGTGCCAGTTGCAGTGGCCTCCTGATGGGAGCCCTGGCACGTATTATTTTACAAATTAAGCACTGACTAGGGCAGAGATCCTAATATATATAATTTTTAAACTACACATGAGAGAGAGGAATTACAGGTGAGGGTGAAGCACTAACATGGATCATGGGAGTCGTGGCACAGAAGCACAGTGGGGGAGTGCATCAGAAGGAGATAGCTGGATAAAACATGCTTTCTCATGGAGTGCTTCAGGGAAAAGATCAGTTCTTTTTTAATTATACCGTTGTTCTGAGTGCACAATTGTTTTAACCCGATTTGACTGGCAACATGAAGAGTGCTTCCTGTTTAATGAAGAAGGCTCATGGTCAAATACAGTTTTACACCACAAAGAAAATGAGCACATAAAACAAAGGCAAATGTTCCATTGAGCAAAATGAGGTTTAGGTGAGTAGTGAAAGACAGCCGAACCACAAAGATGGCATGAAATTGCTCTTCTGGGTGACAGCTTCATTGTTTGGAGACTGAGTTAGCTGATTCCCTTGTGCTTTCAGCATTTGAACATGAGAACACATGGGAACAAATGGGAAATCACACAAACTACAGAAAGAGGCAGCAATTCGAATTGCCCTATAGACACAAAAAAGAAGGGAAGCACATTTTGGTGCTCCTTTTTACTAGAATTAATTTTCATCAATTACAATCCAGAGAGAATTTTGTTTACTGTTATTAGTGGTATCAATCAGAATTCATCATGATTGTTGTATTATTATTATTGTCATTAAGGGACTACCACCATGAAAGTCTCCTTTTAAATGGACCGCTGTCAAAGAGAGAGAAAGGGCCAGAAAAGTACAATTTCCTACAGTCTGATTCTTGACCACTGTTGTCTGAAAGGCCATTCAACATAAGACCACCAACTGCCCTAACCTCTGGCCTCCCACCGATATAAGTTTAGATATTGTTTCCTGTTTTGGTTCTGCTTTTCCTTTACTTCTGGCCTGTGTTCCTATTACATGATGGACCTTTACATGGTTTATTATTCACAATGTGGTTACTGGCTGGCGTTGCCAAGATGAATTACAACTAATGGGTACCTGATAACAGCATGGTGAGGTTGGTAGACAGCAATGGGAGGATACTTGACAGCATTCTGGCACCAAAAAAGGTAACAAATTTAAAGTCCAAAAACACTAATTAGCATACTGACTACGTCAGCGGAAAGCATGTCACATGACCTAAGGTTTGACAATTAAATCAAAGAAAATAGCAAAATGCCATGTGACACAGTAGTGAACAAATAACTCTGTGACTTGATTATGTACATGAATGAACGTGCTATTATTAGTACAGGTATAGGTATAAATTAGGAAATACCACCAAGGAGGGCGAGCATTCTTTTTCCTTGGACCAATAATCTGGAATGGAATACCTCCAACACTGGGGGAGTGTCATTCAGTCTCTCAGTCTTGCAAATCTTTAAAGAATTGGCTGTTTCAACTTTCAGAATCTTCCTGACTCTGCATTTTCTCTTGACACCACTCTGGTTTGATCTATTTTCCGTAACTGACCTTAGCGCTGGGAAACCTTTTTTAGGTAGCCATGCGCTTTACAAATTGCTCATAGTAATAATTATTATTATTTGCAAAGTGCAAACCTAGCAGAAAGGCAGTGGAGTGCTGTTCATGGTCAATGGCAAAGCTACTGTCAAAGAGAGATTGGAGGGGGAGCAGGGGTAGCAGGGTTGTGAGTTAGGTATACCCTGGGTATAGGAGCCGTGTGGGATGGGGGATTTCTCACCCCAGATTATGTAGTAGTGGGGGGACGCAGCAGACTGCATCCCCTCGGATTTTTATTTTCGAGTGGAAATTACGTAATGCAGATGGAGCTAGTCTGTCCGAAGCTGTGCTACAGATCGCCTCTGCCTCTTGAAGCGCTGTAACCTGAGGAACACATTCTGTGCAGGCTATAAAGCCTCTTTGCTTTGTTAATTATTTAATTGTGGTCATTGGGGTGTTGAACAACTCCTTAAATTGGTCTGATGGTCAAACCGGGCGCGTCAGCAGCCTAATGGAAGGCCCGGACTGGCCATAGCGGGCACCGGGCAATCCCCCGGTGCGCTGCACAGGTGGGGGCCGGTTTTGGTTACATAGCTGCTAAATCGGCCCTGTACCAAAACCGGCTGAAAACTGGCCCGGCAAAGAGCTTGGCGACACCCCCAACCCCCACGGGGGGGGGGTGAGGGGGGGGGAGGTTGGGGGACGGGCCGGTTGTGGTTCCCAGGGGGCCCAGGTCAGGAGATGCTATTTTATGGTATTGTTACTGCTGGCTCTGCTCTCTTGAGAAAAGGAATGATTTTAGGAGAGGCTCAACAGCTCAATGACCACAATGAAATAACTGACAAAAAGTGAAGGGGTCTCGAAGTCCCCATAACGTTTGCTACAAGGGGGCATTTGTGAAGTGCAGGATGATTTCAGACAGGCATATTCTGTTACTTTGATCTTCAGGGTCTGTGAATACATTCCAAACAGAAAAGCACATCTTTAAATGTTATAACTATGCATCTGAATATGTGTGCATGGTGTCAGTTTGATTTAAGGCATGATAAGTTATTTTATTGAACTACAGATACTAATTGAATAACACTCATTGAATAACTGAACACAAAGCACTGACCTTTTATGTTAAACTGAAGAGAGAAGACTGTTACCCTGCAGTCTCTGAACTGCACAACATGCAATCCTGGGCTCAAATCCCGGCTTCCCCACTGGATCAAAATGTGTGACCCACTGCCCATTGCTTTACTTCAGTATGTATCATTTTCTTTAACCATCCAGTTTGAGGGCACACTGTAGAAATGAATTACAGGATCAGCACTCTACAGAAACTTCACTTATACATGGGTAATATAAAACAATCTTACATCACATTTGTTAACAGTATATGCTATATACATGGAGAACATGACAAACTGTCAGATGTTGGCAACATCTCAAGGGCAAGGGGTGTTCTTGAATGTTTCATGTTTAAAATAATTACTTTAATAAATGTCACTCAGTTCAGTGTAATGACTGTATCTACTTAATTGAGACACTGAGAAATGTTGAAAATATATTTTTAGGTTAAAGTCTTCATCAATATTTTGTCATCACATTTGCTACCTAGTTTACATCTTTTGATGACTCGGTTCATGTGATGGCACTTAAAGCCAAGCCAAAGACCTGGCTTTGCTCTCCCCAAGCCTGTCTGTGCCCCCTCTAAAACACCTAATGTAATCTCTCCCCATCAGGTGGAGTTTTACTGTGGTGTGACGTTGTGTTCTTTAAAGAGGTGTAGTTTCAGCTCTTTCCTACATTAGAGCCGGATTTGGGTAGTGCTGATTGATACAGGGATGCCGTTCCAGATTCTAGGTGCATAGATGGAGAAGGTTTGTTGCCTACATTTTTCTTTCTTGCACTTCATTACCTGCTGGCTAATGGTCTTCTGGCTGTGGGTGTGCCAAGAGCCACCAGAGGTGGTGAGTTTGTTAGCCAGGGTGGCGTGGAAGCCAGTCAAGGTGGTTTTTTAAATGCAACATCTGGTTTTGTGGAGGTGCGGGCTGGCAAGGAGAGCCAGTGGAGATTGATCAAGCTGGTGATGATGTGGCCATATTTCTTCAAGCTCTTGATGAGGCTTGCTGTGGCATGCAGAATGCATTAATATTGCCAGTGAGGAGGCTGAGTGGAGGCTGTGGAGCGGGGCATCTAGTTGTTAAAGTACTAGCGCTTGTAAAGTTGCATTCTGGGAGGTTTAAAAAAGAGGTAAATCCCAGCCCTCTAAAGTTGATGAGCTATAATAAATGACAGGACCTAAAGGATTGAACTTTGATCAATGGGGCTTTTTAATCTCACTAATACTGTGTTAGGAGCTCCCAGAGCAAATGCAAGTCAGCCATTTTAAACTCTGTGCTGACTTCACAGAGTTCTAACATTTACCCAGGTTAACAGCTTTTCTTCAGCCTATGTACACAGGCAAACCTCATTCCCATGGAGTCCTCCTTGCTTTCATAAACTTTTGTGGAACCCTCCTCAGCCACAGCAGCTACCAGATTTCCAAGATCCATGCATGAGTGACAAAATGTTTTTCTTTGCATTCAGGTACTTGTTTATACACTATAATTTTAAATTCAGAACAATGAGCTAAAAAGGACTACAAGCACCAGAAATTAAAGAAAACATGCATTCGCAATGCCGATAGCTCTCCCCTTAAGGACCTATTGGCTTTGCAAATGGTTTTTAGTTATGCTGTACAGCATCCCCAATGCTGTGCAGCATGACTATAGGAAATGGTAGCAACATGGAGGGCAGGTGTGTGGAAGAGAAGCAATGGGGGCAGAGGAACAGGGCATGTGTGGGGAAAACAACACAGAGGGTTTAGGTAGGGAGGAGAAGTAGTGGACAAGAGAGAACAAAGTTGAGCGGGTGGGGGAGAAGCACATAGATGAGTAAGCAATTGGGGAAGTACGGATGTGGGGAGTGAAGCAATTCGAGAGATGGAGAGCACAGTTTGCATAAGCAACCCGGAGGGCGGGGTGAGGAGGAGAAGCGGTGTAGAACTGGCAGGGGAGAAGTACACAGGTGAGAGTGAGCAACGTGCAGGGGTGGAAGAGAACCGCATGAGGGGGAGAGTGGGAAAATACATGCACTCTTGTGGTGTGCTTAAGACAAAAGGCAAAAGTAGGTCCCTAACAGTGAGCAGTGGAAAGCCACAAGTAAATTGGCATTGCTCCAGGGGGTAGGCAGACACAAGATGGACAAGGCAAGCCTCTGAATAAGAAGCAAGCAAATGACAGTGAGGGGAAAGCCAACCACTGGTAAGCATTGGGCGTGCTCCAAGCCCGTGTAGGTTCTTGGTAAGTCCACAATATGTCTTGCAACAGACAGTGCATGTGGGCTCTACCTACAATCTGGACTGGTCTAGCTACTTATATATGAGCTGGCAAATCCTGAGAGCTCTGCCCTCACTAGCCTACGTGGATTTCCCTGCTACTGATGTCCTGCCATATATGGTGTCAATAGATGTTTATATATCTGAAGTTAATGTTCTTAAGCTGCTCTTGCTGCTTCCAGGGGACATCCTGGACAGTCAAATATGGTGGCTTCTCCATTATGTTTCTATTAGTTTTCAATAACATGATGGCACACATTGGTCAACATATGCTGCCTGGGCAGAACTCAATCATCATTTATTTGCACACCCACTGGGCACTGTGCTGCCTTTATTATAGCCTTATAGCCCGCCGTAGCGGGCTATACCGGCTATTAGAGGCCCACTCCAGCGGTAAAGGCGTGAGCCGCAGGCGACTGAAGGGTAGAATGTTCCAACAAATAAAACAAAGGCCTCTCGGAGTTTGAGGGGTTTAAATTCCCTCGGGCTCCGAGAGGCCTTTGAAAACAACATTGGAATGTTGCTTTGCGGGCCTTTACTGGCCGGCAAAAGCAAGGAGCACTCCATTGTCTTCAATGGAGCACCCAGCATTTCAATGTTCTAATGATCTTTATTATATCTGTAGTCAATCATTAAATAAGATACTTGGAGCCTTGGTGTGCTTTCTGTTGAGGCAGAGGCTGAGAAGGTAGTTTTTATTTTGTATTTTATTTTTTGAAACCCGCTTCCGCCTGATCCACATCGCCCCCACCCCGCCCCCATCCCCCTACCTCTGATCCATGCTGGTCGCCGCTGGATAGCTGTATATTTGCTGTGGTTCCTGTCGTGGAAGCTGTGATTACTGTGTGCCCCCTTCTGTAGTTACATGTTGTGGTGGAAACTGCTGTGTTCCCTGTTATGCTTGCAATTATTGATGCAGCAATTGATACTACTGTGATGGCTGTGGCTACATCTTTTGTGACTTATGTTGTATCTCATATAGTTACTTCTGTGATCCCTGCTGTAGTTTAAACTATCGTGTCTGCTGTTGTTGCCACCATGGGCCATGCTTTTATTACAGTTGACTCCACTGCTCTTGTCCCTGTTGTAGTAATAGCTTTCATCACTACTGTGATCCCTGTAGTCTTTATTCCTGTGATCCCTGTTTTGCTTGCAGCTGTTACTGCTCCTCCAGCAGTTGTTGTTGCTGATGTAGTGGCAGCTATTAAAGGAGCTGTTCTGGCTGCTGTGGTGTCATCGAATGTTTCTTCTGCTGTGGTAGCAGCGGTTGTCAGTGCAGTGATTCCTACCATTTTGGCAGCTGTTCTTTTTGCTGTTGGCCCTATCGTGGTTATAAATGTGGTCACTGCTGTCCTTGGTCCTAACAGCTTTTTTTGTTGCTGTGATCCATGCTGTGGTGGTGGATATGATTGCTCCAGTGGTTGCCGTTTGGATGCCCACCAAGGTTACGATACGCATGAGGGCAGCATTTTTGTCAGGAAAGCTCCACCTTGCAATCGCAACAAGGAACTCATTTTTTAGTCCCCTCTCTAATAGAAAAACACAATGCAAAATGTGTAACTGCACAGGTCAACATTGAAAATCCCTCTAAGCAGTCTCAGTTTTACATGAGTTCTGCCTACCAACTAAAGTAGTCTCTAGCCATACCAACAAATGAGTCAGAACCCATAAAAAAAGCTTCAGAGGTGAAAAAGTAGATAATGTTCTTCCACACAGGAGACGGCTACTGCAAGGTGCACAGACACCTAACGTACCTGGACCGGTCCTTTCTGACCCAGCTGCCCTCTCTGCTGCAGACCACCATCACCCTCCATCTGCTCCCTCTCCCTTGTGTCTCATTGCTCCTTCTCTGCTCCTTACCAGTGCTTAATTTGAGGAGGTGGTTTCCAATGCTCAGCACCGCAATTTAATTGTCAGCACCGGCATTTAATTGTCGACACTGGCATTTATGAGAGCTGCCACATGGTGGTGCTGTTTGTATAATTTAGAGATGAGCAGAACAGCGATTGTTTATACATTCAGTAGGCATAATAACAACTAATACCTGCAGCCCAGTTGTTTCTATAGCTTTGGAGGTTTGAAATAGGCAGAATTGTCACATTTGTAGCAGTGTGCTAGTTAGCAGTTGTGTATGTACTGTCGCTGGCAATGGGTGGTGCAAGCTGCAGAGGCCTCCTGCCTAGAACCCTGGCACTTATTTTTTTGGGACAAATTAAGCACTACTTTTGCCTCTTTTTGCCTCTCTCTCACCTTTGGGATTTGATTTAGAGGGAGGGGCAAGGAGGTTTGATGAACACATTGACAAGGGGAAATGGTGAGGAGAAACAGTGACCTTTAATGATTGGAACAACACTGTGGGTTGAGGGAGATGTGATCTGAGGAATGAATGGACAAGGAAAAGGCCTGATAACAAACAAGTAGGGGGCAGAGAGAAAATAATGGATAAGGAGCATGTGATGAATGGATGGACGCATCAAAAAGAGCCTAGAGGCAGATTCAAGGACGGGCAGAAGAGGAGAGAGAAAAAATGAAAGAAAGAGAGAGGAAGAGATAAACAGAAACAGAGAGAAAGAGTGAGAAAACAACTATTGAACAAGTCAGGCACAGCAAAATCGATGCACTACATTAGGGAAATGTTTTTGTAAATTACAATTATAAGCCAATTCCTCCGAAATGCTGGTTATTTCTCTCCTGACTATTTCTGTGCTAAACTGAAACACTCTTAGCTTCCCTCCCCGCTGTTTCCTGTATTTCCCCAGGGATAGCATACAATGGGCCTCTTTTTAGGTCTGCCTTGACAGTACAGCTGCTGAAATCTTGTGTGGTCAATAGAAAAACAGTTTTCACAAGCACAACTGAGAGAGGGGCATTGGTTCCACCCACATCTTGATTTACTTGAGCACAGCATTTGACTGGGCAGAAGTTGTGTGCTTCCACAGATAAAAAAATGTTTGTATTGCCCCTTTCGTCTTGTGGAAACTTTATATTCAATACAGCAAGACTGAACCGGCTACGGTAACACGCCAATGATTGAGGCTGTTGAGTTGAGCTGTATAATATGTAAAGTTGTGACAAAGGCAGTTGGACTGCCATATTTATTGTAAAAAACGTATGTTAATGTCAAAAAGTGTTTAAGGATGGATTGTAATTACACTGTGTTAAAGTCTGAAGCAAAGTGGCAACTGTTTTGTTGTTGGCCATTTTGACAAACCATGTGGGTACAAGATTTGTGATTATCCTTGTTACGAAGTCTTTGGAGGTTTGGTACATTGTTTTGCCAAATGCAATATAGCCTTATAGCTTACTGCCGAATGCTATACCGGTTGTTGAAGGCCCTTATCCTGAGAAATAGGCTCAAGCCATTGGTTCAGGCCGATAACTAGGGAGAGGGCCTTTCACAACCAGTATGGCCCTCGGCAGCAGGCTATAAGGCTATTAGAACATTCCAACCACTAAGGGTAGAATGTTCTAAATGAAAAAGGGAGAAACAGAAAGAAAGCATTGGAATGTTGGAGCAGGAGGCTTATACCAGCAATTATAAGCCCGGAGCTCCTCCATTGTCTGCAATGGCGCTCTCAACATTCCAATGTTCTGATATAGCCTTCTAGCCTGCCGTAGTGGACTATACCGGCTATTAAAGGCCCACTCCAGCGTTAAAGGCACGAGCTGAAGGCATCTAGAGGGCAGAATGTTCCATCAAATAAAACAAAGGCCTCTCGGAGTTTGAGGGGTTTATATTCCCTCGGGCTCCAAGAGGCCTTTGAAATTAACATTGGAATGTTGCTTTGCCGGCCTTTACTGGCCTGCAAAAGCAAGCAGCACTCCATTGTCTTTAATAGAGCTCCCAGCATTTCAATGTTATAATGATCTTTATTATATCTGTAGTCAATGATTAAATATCTGACCCACAAAAAGTGCAATGTAAATGCTGTGAGGCAATGGACTGATCATTTAATAGCTCTTCATTCATGCACACTTCTCTTCCCAGATGCCTCTGAACGTGGAGGGGGTCCTCAACTGGCAGTGAATGGCTGACCATAGGAATAAAAAGCCAGTAGCAGATACAGCTGGATGTTGCAGTAGATTTGCTCAAAGCCTGTGACTTCTGCCTGTAATACATGGATACAGCTGAGTGTTCGACACAGTATCAATTGTAGGCAGGCTCAAAACATTTTTTTGATACAGTTCTTGCCAGGTGCGCATAGTGGAGCACACTATGCTTGCAACAGCTTCACTCCCCTTTGCAGCCTATGTCATGCTTTTTTCAGCTGCCTGAATATGCCTCTGAAGATACCCTCACCCATCACACCACCGTAAGTTGCATCTTATAAAACGATAACAGCACCTTGGTGGTCATCACCCCTTACATAGAACCACTTCCCAAAGTCTCAAAACCAAAACAACACGCTTCCAACCAGATGGCCTAGATGGTGTAGCTTGCTATCCATGTGGGTAAGCAACTCAGAGCTCCTAGGGGCAGGAAAACCCATATACAAGTTCCAAAACAGAGCAGATCTTCCTGAGTTGTAGATCATTGTCTGTGCTAGGATATCTCAGCATATTACTGCTTGCAACCTTGTGATATCACAAAGTCTGTTTATTGGGGAGTTTCAATCTGGCTGGGTCGTCCAATGAACAAATGAGGCTTCACACTCAGGGGCTGATTTCCAAGTCCCTTGCCCACTTTTTCCCATATTAAAAGTGATGCACTAGCAGCGTAAGGGGCTTGTTAATAAAGCCCTCAGTCTGATTATAAAGCTTTGTTAGGTTCCTACCCATCAATTCATCCAAAGCATGAGGTGCAAAATTCTCCCACCAGCTTCATCAGAAAGTCAGGATATGACCTGTAGGTGGTAGGACTGCCAGAATATTGGAGCCCACCACCTAAATCAGTAGGGCTGGCAAGAATGCAGGAGCTGGCTAGTTAATGCCTCAGCTGTGATTGCTGCCCATGAGACTGTAACTAACCAGGCGGCTCAGCAACAGAGTGGGTGGCTGTTTAACACGCGGGTAGGATCCCTGGAACGGTGTCACGCAGACAGTAACAGTCATCGGGCAGAGCTGCGATCCAACTCTAAATGCCAAAATTCAATCAATTTTAGTTGAGCTGTGCACAGGCCCATCCAAAACTCCTCTCAGGGACTAGTGGCTACCTAGGTTCAACTTGTAGGGTGCCGGCCCTGCTAGGAAAAGGGATAATGCGAAAAAGGTTTATTTGTAATTCTTCTCCAGATCTTCTCTCCTGAACCCCATCACAATGATGGTACAGTCTGGAGGCAGTTGATTTATCACCTTTTTAGTACATTTTGGATGTACCTCAAGGGTGAGGTGTACAAGCACCCTCATCAATAGCCCCCTGGAACAGGGACCGCTACCCCTCACCCCAAGTTTCTGGGATACCACCAATGTTGGTTCAAGTGTTTCTTATGGACTGAATTGTAGGTGTAACAGGGAGGTGAATGTGTATAGGACAGAAGGCACTTTATGTAAAATGATGATGATGATGATAAGGCAAGTTCTCCCTGTGCAGCAGGCACAGATCCCCTTTAGGCATTTTTTGGTTGTCGTCCCTGACTGACAGAGACACTATCAGCAACTCTGACCTACGCCATCCCTCGTCTCTTTTTCTGATCTACTCTCTTGGGGGAAGGCAGAGATCTTCCTACCAAGGCAGCATAAAGCACCATGAGTAACCGTACCACCAACACATTGTTTTCTCCTGTCTACCTCAGGTATTGAAACACACATAGACCCCACCCTCCTCCTGACATTCTGGGGTCGGAGAAAGCCTGGAAAATTTCAACCTGATTGTTTGGCGCCCTAATGTTTCAACACTGCAAGTCACATGATTGGCAGTGGATGCTGTCCAGTGACTTCGGACTCAGGGCCTCATTTACATAAAAAAAGCAATTTTGCTGCGCCGATTGGCATCATTTTAAAAGCACAGGGATGCCTTGTATTGACAACAATACGATGCATGCATGTGCTTTCCCCTCTGCCGGCACACAATTGGCTGCCATGCACCAGCAGAGACACGGTTGCGCAGACGTGGCCAGCACAGGTTAGAGCGGTGGGGTGGTGGACCAGTGTGGCGGCGGGGCAGGGTGGGGACGGAGTGGTGGGGGGGGGAGTCGACAAATGACGGGACAGGTAAAATATTAAAACAAATATTGCAGAGTCGGTGATGCGGCGAGCGCAGGGTAAGTGGTTTTATTTGTTTAATTTTACCTATCTGTCAACTTCCCCCCATTGCCCCACCAACCCCCACCCCACCGTTCTTACCTGTGTCAGGCGCGCCTGCACTTGTATCATGTTGCAAGGATGCCTGAGTTGTGGGTATAATTGTTTTTGTGCAGTAAGGGGCAAGTTCCTGTACAATAACAATCAATAATGGCATGTTCCTCTTTCTAAGCATGTTGCATTCTGCAGTACATGTATAGAAAGAGGAAAAACAAGGTGAAATGGAGGCATTTCTCGTCTTTGTGCCACTCCTATGCCTCCCCTGGGATAGCGTAGGATTTTGACGCATTCCCAGTTTCACGAAATCTTGTAAATCTGGGAATGTGTCAGGTTCCCTGGATGTTGCGTGGGAACACCCACAGCAACACCCATGGAACGCCCCTTTCACACAGAGTAATGCGTGATACAAGGCCATGAAAAGTCAAGCAGGGTGACTTTATGTGGCCTTGTTAATATGGACAGGCACACTGCGCTGCCGGTGCGACAAAAAAAATGACGCACCGGTGCACAATGGCCTTGTAAATGAGGCCCCGAAAATATACACTCCTGCAAGTACAAAAGCTGCATCAGTCCAAGATCTGCGATGACCTGTAGTGCCTGAAGGTTTGTAGTGCTTGATAATAAAGATGATGATGATGATGATGAGCACCCCCTGCCACTATGTGCTGTCTCTTCCTCCAAGCTGAGCAAAGCCTGAAGTTCTGCCAGGATGTATGATGATACACGGTATGTTATATCACGGTTTTGACAAGGCAAGTCGTTACATCGACTTGCGCTAGAGGGCGCTGGACTTAGGAATAGAGTGAATTACTATTCCAACTCCAGTCTACGTACAGTAGGGAAGGTGTTGGAATAGCAATTCACACTATTCCTTAGTCTAGAGCCTCCTCCAGTGCAAGTCAATGTAACGCTTGCGTTGTTAAAACCACGATGTAACCATACCGCGTTGTAAAAGTTTCGTGGTAAAGGATGTTTCCCGTTCTGCCATTGCCCTGCTGCATGCACCTGCCTGCTGACCAGAAGAGCTCCCAGAAAGGAGTCACCAGGAAACTCCAAGGAGACCAGTGGAGCCGCTCAGAGTGTCATGGAGAACCTCAGGTCACACCTCAACAGGGATGATAGGAAGATGCTAAAATGTCAACAAATTTCAGGTAAGCTGATCCGCAGGGGAGGAGAATGCTTGGCAAGTGCATCAGCCTGGAGGCTGATAATCTTGGCAGGCTGGCTGGTAAGAAACAACAATTAGTAGTGGGAAAGGCACTCCTTGGTTGAATACCAATACTCAATGTTAACTTTTTTAAACCAAAATTTTCTACGCGTGCTGCAGAAGGAGATGGTGTGTCCAAACTCCATCAATGAAATACATATACAAAGAAATCCACTGGATTAGGAAGTTACAGACACAAGATCCCAAAGGGATCAATGATCGAGTAGACCTTACTTGTTTTCTGTGATATCAGCACAGATGAGTTCGCTAGAGGCTTATTGTTATTTGTCAAAGTCAATTTCATTCTTATGAAAATAACCTGATTTCTTAACACCATATTGTATTGTATTCCTTCTATGACCGTTTATTTTATGTTTATTCACATATCTCACCACACCAACATGGCGTCTTCATCGTGTACCCACTGAATGACTCGTCTTGCCCAATAGTCCGTTGTTTGTTTTTAGTTGCGCGTAGTTATTTCGTCATCATCGTGAGCGGTTGTATTAGCTGTGGCGTTTTGAGGTTTCTGTTCACCGAGCACTGGGGACCGCGAGGAAGGAGATAGGTTCGACCGGAAAATCCAAAGCTGTTCTTAAAGCAGAGAAAGGTAGATATTACCACAGACAGGACTGACTAGATATCGTTTATATTCACGACGTTCAGACATATTGATGTCGGTGTTTCTTGTGTTTGTTGCAGTTTTTGTCACCACCTGGTTCGGCACAGTTATTCAGTAATCTTGTCCATCGCCGATGCTTGCAGCAGCATTTAAAGAGGTGTGTTCCGCATTTTTTCATTGGAACCGTTGTCATCCATGTATTTCCCGGTTGTGAACGCATTAGTGGTTCTGTAGAAATGTCGTGTTCTGAGGCAAAAAGATGTGATTATAGTATGCGTTTGTTCTGTTTATTCATTAGATGGCTTTCCCCGAGCGCACCCTCCGGGCACAGTGATATATCTAACAGCTCCCGTGTGATTCGCTGTTATCAATCAGCCAAGAGGTCAAGAGTAGGATAGTACCCTCTATCGGTTTACACACACTTCTAGTAAGTGGTGAGGGTTCAATGTTGAGTTCTTTGTTTTCGTCTAAATATTGTTTTACACATAACTAAGGCGGACTATTTCTTTTTTTAGCCACGGAGTAAAGTTCTCCACATTGGCACACTTGAACAGGACTGTTCCTTCACATTATTTCCCGGGCTTGAAGTGAGTACGATTCAAAGATGATGTTGATTAATTCATAGGTTGTTTTTAACCACTTGTTAGCAATTACAACCAACGCAAATAGTGACATGCTATGAACTATGCATATTTGAAGAACCACATTCATTTGAGTGATAGCAATCATTTCTTTGTTTTTTAGGTACCGCCCCTGACGAAGGGCCAGGTGGCCCGAAATGCATTGGGCAGGGAATAAATGAACAGTATCTTGTTGCAAAATAATCTTTTATGTTGAAAGAAAGTTGCTTGAAATAATTTATGTACTAATGGTATTTTGCACATAAAGTGCGTGTCATGAGTAAATTTAAATGACATATTAGTAAAGACAAGAAGATAATAACACATGCAACTTGTAGTGTTTTTTGTATATAATATGTTTAGTATGTATCAGAATTTGATCAAATGTAGTAAGTAATTTCCCATTGTGGAACCGCAACAGTGCGCAGAGGGCAAGCGTTCACGCTTGATTTCTTTGTATAGGCTGGCTGGTAAGCACACAAGTCTATGTCATGGAGAGGGCATGGGCCAAGAACAGCCTTGGTGGACCGCAATACCAGAAGAGTGTACTAGAGCCATATCACGGGTCCGCTTGCTGGATTTTGAAGAGGCCCTGCAGGGCACCGGCATTGGTAGTCTGGGATCTTGAGCCCCATTGTCTGTACCTGCAAAGCCCACTGTGTGAACTTTGGCTAGTCTCCTGTGCTAAAGTATTGCAGAATAGAACATATATCATTCTGAGAACTCCCATAGTGAAGTTTATTACAGCAAAGTTGGCAAGAATGATAGTCACAGCTACTGTAGACTATTGTAGTTCTCTAAGGGCCGGTGCAGCTGAAAAGTGCATTGCCAAACTCCAGGCAATGCGCATAGCAGCAGTGAGAGAACCTCAAGACCACGTGACTTCTACTATACACTTCTTGCATTGAATACCCGTACAGGACGGGATGCAATTTAAGATCTTCATATTGACATATGAGGCAATTTAGTGCGAAACAAAAGAGTACCTAACATATACTCTTGCCTTACATCATTCTTATCAATAAATATGTGCAGATGAAAAACAATCCTAGCCCCACCCAGGTTCAAACAGGTCGAGGTAGGAGATATTCTGAGACAGGCCTGTAATCTTTACTACAGCCTACTGAAACATATGCGCTCAAACAACCAGGGGCAGATTTACAAGCCCCTTGCATCACTTTTGCGCCGTCGTTGTGGCCCATTTACAACGTGACGCATCTAAGGAGATGCGTCACGTTCTAAAGCCCTGCGTGACAATATAACTGCGTCTGGTATAATGTATGCAGGGTAGACGTAACCACGCAGGAAAGCCTCGTAAAAGTGACGCATTGAAATCTACAAGATTTCACTGCGTGACTTTTAGGACACCACTGAATCAAAACCTTACGCTTGCTTGAAGCATGAGTAAGGAGTGATGCAGTGTGTTGGGAAAAGGCTGCGACACGCATTGCTGGAGTTGAGTGATGCTTGAGACACGACTTCAGAAATGCGTGACTTTTCCGCCAACAGATGCGTCAGAATTTCTGACACATCTGTAAATCCTTGCACCATGGTGTACAGTATTGTACATATGGCGCATCCAAGGGTTTTGCATGGTAGCGCAGGGAAAGTGACGCATCTCTACAGATGCGTCACTTTCTTGTAAATCTGCCCCCAGTGTTTTATTTTTTATTTTGTAAGACTTTAAAGACTAGCATGTTCCAATAACTGGGACCATGTTTTCTCTTGAACCAAGTGCTCAGTTGTATACAGAATTGATCCCTATGTAAAAAACAAAATGATGATAACCCTACATATAAGGTATACTATGACAGGTCTTGGGCCCACCGTCATCCTTCTCAAAGTGTTCTGTACTCTAATGTAACCATGTGCGATAAAGTGTTATTACTTTTCAAATGTTAACCCTGGCAGTCATATTTATTGTTCACGTAATAAATGTGTTATAATGTATTTAGCTCAACCTTCACGCCACGTCCCTTGAACCATAAATGCCTCACAAAGCTACTTTTGTTGCCCTGCTTTCCGCTTCAAATCCACGAACCTAGCATCATGGTCAGTAGCAACCTGATGCAGTCTGGCTTTCTAAAGTGCCAGGCGAAACCTACAACCTCAAGGCTACAGCAAACGGCTAACATAGAGGAAGAATGTCTGACAAAATGTTGATATCCAAAATATCGACCTACAAAAATATCGCAACAAAAATGTTGATAACAAAAATATCGACATGCTATCTCTCACAAGGTAGGTACAAAAATATCGAGAGAAAAAATATCGATGTCAAAAATGTCGTAATTAAAAATTATCGTTTTTTAAAATTAAAAAATATGTAATATAAATGAAATAATACTTATAAATGTAATAAACATAGTTAAAATATGTTATATTTAAAATTATTGAATAATATACATTCTTTAATAAAACAATTAATTATTCATATTCATATAATACATTATATATATACTTCCTAATAATAACTTTAAAAAATAATTTGAATAACGTATAAATAAATAAAAATATTATAAATTACTAATAAATGTATACACATTAAATAATAATATTAAAAAAATAATACAAATGTAAAACAAATTTAAAAAGTAAGTAAATGTTGGATAGCGTAAGGGTAAAAATTACTATTCCCACTCCAGAGAGGGCAACAGTAGGGAAAGTGTTGGAATGCATAGGGGTAAAAAGTACTATTCCCACTCCAGAGAGTGCAACAGTAGGGAAAGTGTTGGATAGCCTAGGGCTAAAAATTACTATTCCAACTCCAGAGAGAGCAACAGTAGAGAATGTGTTGGATAGCGTAGGGATAAAACTTACTATTCCAACTCCAGAGAGTGCAACAGTAGGGAAAGTGTTGGATAGCGTAGGGCTAAAAATTACTATTCCAACTCCAGAGAGTGCAACAGTAGAGAAAGTGTTGGATAGCGTAGTGGTAAAGCTTAATATTCCAACTCCAGAGAGTGCAACAGTAGGGAAAGTGTTAGATAGCGTAGGGATAAAAATTACTATTCCCACTCCAGAGATGGCAACAGTAGGGAAAGTGTTGGATAGCGTAGAAGGTAAAAATAACATACTTATAAATAAATTAATATTTTAAAATATAAAAAAAAATTATTAAATAAATATAAACTATTTACAAATACCAATACATCATTAATAAAAACATAATTAGCAATGAATAATTAAGTAACAATTGATTAATAATACATACCAATTAATAATATTTAATTACCAATTAATAATTAATTAGCAATAATATAATTAACAAAACAATTAGTTAAAATAATGTATTACTTAATAACATTTAAATTACTTCCCACCCTATTCCCCTGTAAACCCAATACCAGCTACGGTACTAAAATACAAAATGTACTTACATTACATTTAAAAAAATAAAAGACATATTAAATACATAATAATATACATAAATATCATATAAAAATCGTTATTAGTAACATCGATATAACTAACATCGATATCAGTAACATCAATATTACTAACATCGATATTAACAAAAGCGATATAACTTACCTTCTATATTCTGTCCCTTCGATATTTAGACATCGACATTATTGTATGTCGATATTTAAAAATCGATATTTTGTCTGCCTACCATAGAGGAAATGAGGCAATACGTACAGTGCCCAAGACAGGTGCGTAGTCATTAAAGGGCCTTGCTGCAGTGCTTGTGTGCCAGGGATTGGAAGTGGTGAGCCTAGTTTTTGGGAAACAGGGCTTATTTTTCATCATCAGACGTTGAATGAAAGCAAGAGAGAGAAAGGCAGGTCAGGTAGAAAAAAATGGGAAGAGAATGATAGAAAAACTGTTCGAAAGCCGGGATGAAAAAGAACCTGCAAGAGCGACATAGAGATAGGATGTGTAGGATGCTGAAAGAAAGAGGCATGAGGTGGAATCAAGACTAGGCAGCCTTGGTATTCATCAGCATTAGCATTCGGCAGCACCAGCAGCAGGCTCTGAAGAAAAACGTTGTGCTCCTGCACTTTTTCTTTTTTTTTTTTAAACAAATAAACCAGTGCATTGCTGTGACTGTCAAGAAGAATCAACAGCTCCAATGGTAAAGAAAGCTAATTATTGTTGGCAATATGCTTCATGGATGACCTTGTATGGTGGAGGCCAAGTTTTTTGTTCCAGCTACTTGGCCAAATAGTTTGAGCCCAGATAAATAAAGTCTACATCTGTGATTGAGATCCCATATCAAGTACCTGTATCTTCCAAAATGCAAGCACTTCAAAAAAAGGTCAAATGCCAGGATGAAGTGCTTCATAAATAAAGGCATACTTAATTTGTACCGGCTCTTGCCAGTGGGAACCTCTGGCACTTATTGTACTGGACCAGAACAACACTCAGGCATATTTACGATGAACTGGCGGAGCAAGGTGTAGCTCCAGAATTGATAACGCTGCACTCCTACAGTTTATAAATGCAGGGATGTGAGGTATTCACAAGAATACGGTGTGCCCCTGCGTTTCTCCTAGCCCTGGTGCTAAATCTAGCTGTCTAGAGCCAACGCAGGGAACCTTGCACCAGAGTGCAAGGGTGTCTGCATTGCATGGAATGATTATTTATGCGCAGGAAGGGACACCTTCCTGCACATAAACATTTTCTATTGGCAATTTGTAACTTCTATGTGTGCTGCATTGTGCAGCACACATAGAAGTTACAACTTGTCATTATTTATTGATTGTTTATGTGCAGGAAGGGAAACCTTCCTGCACATGTACAATCACTAGTGGTGATTTGCTCTTTCTATGTGTGCTGCACAATGCAGCACACATAGAAACAGAAAAACACAATGCAACATGTGTAACTGCACAGGTCAACATTGAAAATCCCTCTAAGCAGTCTCTGTTTTACATGAGTTCTGCCAGCCAGCTAAAATAGTCTCTAGCTAGACCTAAAAAAGGGGCAGAACCCATAAAAAAAGCTTCAGAGGTGAAAAAGTAGATAATATTCTTCCACACAGAAGACAGCTCCTGCAAGATGCACAGACACCTAACGTACCTAGACCGGTCCTTTCTGACCCAGCTGCCCTCTCTGCTGCAGACCACCATCACCCTCCATCTGCTCCCTCTCCCTTGTGTCTCATTGCTCCTTCTCTGCTCCTTAGCCCAGTACTTAATGTGAGGAGGTGTTGTCCAGTGCTTGGCACCCCAACTTAATTGTCGGCAATGGTACTTAGTTGTCGACACTGGCATTTACGAGAGCTGCCACATGGTGGAGCTGTTTGTATAATTTAGAGATGAACAGAACAGCGATTGTTTATTCATTCAGTATGCATCAAAACAACTAATGCCTGCAGCCCGAGTTGTTTCTATAGCTTTTGAGGTTTGAAATAGGCAGAATTGTCACATTTGTAGCAGTGTGCTAGTTAGTTGTTGTGTAGGTACTGTCACTGGCAATGGGTGGTGCAAGCTGCAGAAGCCTCCTGCCTAGAACCCTGGCACTTATTTTATTGGGACAAATTAAGCACTACTTTGTCCTCTTTTTGCCTCTCTCTCACCTTTGGGATTTGGGTTAGAGGGAGGGGCAAGGAGGTTTGATGAACACATTGAACGACACCGTGGGGGTGAGGGTGATGTGATGTGAGGAATAGTGGGCCAAAGAAAAGGGCTGAGAAGAAACCGTGGGGGGCAGAGAAAAAATGGGGGATAATTAGCCTGTGATGAATAGATGGACGCATCAAAAAGAGCCTAGAAGCTGATTCAAGGACGGGCAGATGAGGAGAGAGAAAAAGAGAGAGGAAGAGATAAACAGAAACAGGGAGAAACAGAGAGAAAGAGTGAGAAAACAACTATTGAACAAGTCAGGCACAGCAAAATCGATGCACTACATTAGGGACATATTTTTGTAAATTACCAATGTAAGCCAATTCCTCCGAAATGCTGGTTATTTCTCTCCTGACTATTTCTGTGCTAAACTGAAACACACGTAGCTTCCCTCCCCGCTGTTTCCTGTATTTCCCCAAGGATAGCAAAGACTGGGCCTCTTTCTAGGTCTGCCTTGACAGTACAGCTGCTGAAATCTTGTGTGGTCAATAGAAAAACTGTTTTCACAAGCACAACTGGGAGAGGGGCATTGGTTCCACCCACATCTTGATTTACTTGAGCACAGCGTTTGACTGGGCAGAAGTTGTGTGCTTCCTCAGGTAAAAAAAAAGTTGTATTGCCCTTGTTGTCTTGTGGAAACTTTATATTCAATGCAGCAAGACTGAACTGGCTACGGTAACACACCAATGATTGAGGCTGTTGAGTTGAGCTGTATATTAAGTTATGACAAAGGCAGTTAAACTGCCATATTTAATGTAAAAAACATATGTTAATGTCAAAATTTACGGGTGGATTGTAATTACACTGTGTTAAAGTCTGTAGCAAAGTGGGCAACTGTTTTGGTGTTCGTTACCACATTTTGACAAACCATGTGGGTAAAAGATTTGCATTGTGATTATCCTTGTTAAGACGTCTTTGGAGGTTTGGTAAATTGTTTGACAAATTCAATATAGCCTTATACAGGGCTTTAAGTGGGCCGGGTCTCACCAGGTCTGAGCACCAGCAGTTTTTAAAAGGAGCCTCAAAACAAGTTTCTATTGGGCTCTGTTTTGTGCCCTGGCACAGTTGGTCCGTTTTTTTCCTGACTGCAGTGACAGCAGGCACATCCATGTACACGTGCTCACACTGCTCACTTCTCACTGGTGAAGAAGTGACGGCATGACGTCATGCCAGGTGAGCGTTGCAGGGGAAGGGAAATCCTTTTCCCTTCTCTGTTTGAAACTCAGGAGCAGCAACTTGTCATGGTGTCACGTGCAACTAAAAACCATTGACAAACCCAATAGTCCTGACTTGTTGTAGGTATGATGGTACTATTTGCATCATATATATCGATGCAATGACAGAAACAGCAAAATGTAAGTCAGGCAGCACACTAGGCTAGGCACAGATTTTTAGCTTATGTGTTTAAAAACACGCCCTTAATTACATTGGCCACGCCCCTTTGAGAGATTCTCCCGTTTTTGCATCCCACTTATAGCCCTGTCCTTATAGCCTGCTGCCAAGGGTTATACCGGTTGTTGAAGGCCCTTAACCCAAGTAATAGGCCTGAGCCATCGGTTCAGGCCTTTAACGAGGGAGAGTGCCTTTAACAACGGGCATAGCCCCTGGCAGCAGGCTATAAGCCTATTAGAACATTCCACCAACTGAGGGTAGAATCTTCTAAATAAAAAAGAAAAACATTGGAATGTTGGAGTAGAAGGCCTACACCAGCCATTATAAGCCCGGAGCTACTCCATTGTCTGCAATCGAGCTCTCAACATTCCAATGTTCTAATTTTGTGTATATTTCAATTTTGGGTTAAAGGATTTACACTATGAGAATCCTTGTTAAACATTCCTGGAGGTTGCACATTCTTTTGCTAACTTTACATGTTGTACATATTTGTAATTGTGTGACTGCATACCTGATGGTTGCCTTGAGAAAAAGCTAATGCTCCATCTAGCAGGGCTAAGTTGTTTACGGAGACAATTACATTTTACACGATAGAGCTCTGATTACTTTATTTAGAAAAGTTAATGTCAGATGTCCCAGGAATTATCTGCTTAGTTTGTTAAGTTATGACTAAGGGAGCAGGCATTTACGCCCAAAAGCCCTCTATTGGTGGATTGTTAGTAAACGGTGTTGAAGTCTGTTGCCGCATATTTTTTTACATGGAAACCCACGGGTTATTTTAGTTGGAGACGCTTTTGATACTGATTACCCCTATAAAATTGCATGGGGAAGAGGTTTTGAACGTTTCTACTGTAATAGTCTTTTCTTTGCTAGACCCTCTTAGTAGGGCCTGACAGTTTTACTTAATAGCCAGCCTCTTGCAATTAAATAATATTCATTAAAAAATATATAATAATGTATGGGGGGTTAAAAAAAAATAAGAGGCGCTTTCTTCTTCTCTGTTTTAAGTGCTGCTACAATGCTCCGTTATCTTTATTTCGACATTTGACAGCCTGGAGCGCTAACTAGGTATCTTCATTGATCTACTGCAGGACACGTCTGCCATCTAGTGGTAAAAATCTGAACTCGTACAGCCAAGCAGTGTGTTTCAAAGGACCAATCATGTCGGTCAAAATCAGATTTTTTTTTAAAAAGGAAACTATATGTCACTGAGAATGGAATCTGATAAGAAAGATCCGGAAACAAAATGCTTCATATTCAAGAATAGGAGCCTCAGATTCATAGCTAAATATTTGCATTATGGGTTGCACAGAGTACTTCATAGGTTTCTCTTGCTTAAAATGGTAATGGAATTGGGGCTGTCAGGGAAAGGTAATCGTGTTTGTGGCCCTGGGCACAATACACTTTGAAGCCTTTCCATCTTATTTTATATTAAATATGGGGGAAAGGGCTATGTGAAATAGGGAATGATAAATAGAGACAGGGAAACGTTTTATCAAACAATACATACAATGCGATGCGTTTTTTGATTACATGGTACACAAAATATAAATTTGTTTTTGCTTTCCTTGTCTCTGTAGTGTCTTTTCCAAACAAGCATTGGCATAATCAATAGGTCTCGCTTTTGGGACCTTATAAGTGTTTAGCCATGCAGCACATTATCCTGAGTGCTGAGCCACCTGGGACTGGAGAGCTATTCAATTACTACACACTGGATGAGGAGTCTGATTCAGGAATACATGCTTGCCTCAGGATAAAATTTGACACATTCAAAAGGCTTTTTACTGCAACCCGATTCTCACTACCAATGCACTGCACTCTGAGATCTCACATGTACAACCAGTGCACTGCAGTCCGACATGTCTCAGGCACCACCGTGCACTGTACTTCGAGATGTCCTGCTTTCAGAAATGTCGCAAACACACACAACCTGCCACATGTGAAAAATCACCAATTTAAAAAAAAATGCCCTGCCATTGCAAATGCCCTAAGGATCCATGACAAGCTGGCTGACTGATTAAATGATCCCGGCTGACATCTGCTTTACGTGTTTACAAAGGCTTGAGCAGTATGTAGGCCCCCTGTGTCACATGGCACGCACGGAAGTCACAGACAGTAGTTGCTCTGAACGCTTGGAAGCCATGGGTAATGAACAGGGCCAATGGAATCATGCAATTGCACAGCGATTTTAACAAAAAAACAACATCTTTGTTTCTAGTTCAAACACTACAAAAGTAACAAAAAATATTAAATGTGTCGCTGCACAATGGAAGGACCTTTGCAAAGCTGAAGGGATCAGCTTTGTTGCTTATTGCTATATTTGCGTGTTAAATTAGTACTAATATAATATAAGCAATGCCCAGAGAGTGTTACCAAGTTTAACAAGCATTTGCAATGCAATAGGTCTCGCATTAGGAAAGTTTGAGGTATTGGTATTGTAAATGACATTTTTTTTATTTATGTGTTGGTTTTGAAAATAGCGAAATTAATAGCTTTGTCATTTACAATGCCAATAGATTTACCTTTCGCAAACGTGAAACCTATAGCATTTGTAATGCAATATGTGTTGTAATTACATGACTTAGATGTATTAATATTACAAATAACAATGGCTTTTTTAAATAATTAATACTTAAATAAAAGTTATTGTAATTTATAATGGCAATAGCTTAAACTTTTGTAAATAACTTTTGGGAAGATTATGTTCAGTGTATTTTATTGTGATGAAATTCCAAGAACAGAAGTGAAATATTAACATCTTTTTGTGACATTTGTAATAAAGCTTGAAACATTGAGAGAACATATTTGAGCCAGTTGCTGTTGAATGGTTGCACAGATTGATGCTGTGATGGCGCGGAGTGATGTTGTGGTGGTGCTGAGTGATGCTGTGGTGGTGCTGAGTGGTGCTGTTGTGGTGCTGAGTGGTGCTGCGGTGGTGCTGAGTGATGCTGTAGTGGTGCTGAGTGGTGCTGTGGTGGTGGTGAGTGATGCTGTGGTGGTGCTGAGTGTTGTTGTGGTGGTGCTGAGTGATAATGTGGTGGTGCTGAGTGATAATGTGGTGGTGCTGAGTGATAATGTGGTGGTGCTGAGTGGTGCTGTGGTGGTGCTGAGTGGTGCTGTGGTGGTGCTGAGTGGTGCTCTGGTGGTGCTATGGTGGTGCTGAGTGATAATGTGGTGGTGTTGAGTGGTGCTGTGGTGGTGCTGAGTGGTGCTGTGGTGGTGCTGAGTGGTGCTGTGGTGGTGCTGAGTGGTGCTGTGGTGGTGCTTTGGTGGTGCTGAGTGATAATGTGGTGGTGCTGAGTGATAATGTGGTGGTGCTGAGTGATAATGTGGTGGTGCTGAGTGATAATGTGGTGGTGCTGAGTGGTCCTGTGGTGGTGCTGAGTGATGCTGTGGTGGTGCTGAGTGATGCTGTGGTAGTGCTGAGTGGTGCTGTGGTGGTGCTGAGTGGTGCTGTGGTGGTGCTGAGTGGTGCTGTGGTGGTGCTGAGTGGTGCTGTGGTGGTGCTGAGTGGTGCTGTGGTGGTGCTGAGTGGTGCTGTGGTGGTGCTGAGTTGTGCTGGGGTGGTGCTGAGTTATGCCGTGGTGGTGCTGAGTGGTGCTGTGGTGGTGCTGATTGGTGCTGTGGTGGTGCTGAGTGGTGCTGTGGTGGTGCTGAGTTGTGCTGTGGTGGTGCTGAGTGGTGTTGTGGTGGTGCTGAGTGGTGCTGTCATGGTCCTGAGTGATGCTGTGGTTGTGATGAGTGATGCTGTGGTGGTGCTGAGTGGTGCACGTAGCACAAATCAAGAAGCATTTTTCCCAATATCACAGAAACAAACCCAATCTATGATCAACAGTCCTTTAGCCAGAAAACAAAAAAAACGAAAAAATGAGAGAAGAATGGGGGACAATAAAAAAGGGGGATACAGTTGTATTATTAGTTATTAGCCTACCAGAGTAAAAAACAGCACTGGTTTTTTGATGAATGTTTGGGATGCTATTCAACCTGTGACGTTAAAAAAGCCTCTTTAAAGAAGCTCTCACTTGGTGTTTGGGACCGATCACTATTCCACCTTCCTGATAAAGAGTCAGGGCTGGAAGAGCCCACTGGAGCGCGAGCTTCCGAAAGTACCAAACATCATGAAAACAAAAGGCACCGAAGCCCACAGTCTGGCTGTCCCGACATCTATTGCCGAATCACTGCTATAAGCTGAAGAAGAGCAGGGGAGACACAGATCAGCTGCCACGCACCAGGAACTATGAAATACAGAGCATTGATCAGAATACACCAAAAAAACTCATAAACCAAAAACAACATGTAATAAAACGAAACTAACGACATTAGTCCCACCTTTCAAATGGTGTAACATTTATTTTCTCAACATTGTATTGTGTAAAATGAAATACCTTCGACCTGAAAGCACAATAACCTGCATGAAGGCCAATGTTCAAAGTATACTTCGAGGCCCTGAAAAGCATCCCCCAATCAGGAGCGGATCCTGTGCCGGAGACACCTAGGGGTCGATTCCGATCCGGTAAAAGCGCTCCGAATCGTTGTACGGAGCGTTTTTTCCCCGTACGAATCGTACCCGTAAACGTGCCGTACGTACGACGAAGTACGATTCGTACCAGGAGCCGTACTCCGTACGAGTCGCACAAGACACCGTACGACTCGTATCCCCGTACGAATCGCCCTCGGAACCCGCTGTACGCGACTTCTGTACGGTTCGTGGCTGCTCTTTACGACCCGGCAAGTACGAATCGTGTTGGGTACGCTCCGTACGACCCTTTTTCTACGGGAGCTGAAAGCTGCCGTAAAAGCAGATTTCGCCCCGAAACAGGCACGGAACGAACGGCCCTCCCCGGGTACGGCGCGTACCCCCATTATCGCAGGGGTACGCGCTGTACCCCTGCGATCATGGGGGGTACGTGTCGTACACCCAGCGTACATAGGGTACGCAGCGTACCCCATGTACGCTGGGTGTATGTCACATACCCCCCATGATCGCAGGGGTACGGCGCGTACCCCTGCGATCATGGGGGGTACGTGCCGTACGGTGTGTATGTGAGTGTGCGCTTTTCCGTACGAATCGCCCTTACCTGACGTGGACCGCACGACTCGCCTCCTGATACCCTGGTCCGGATTGTACTCGTCGGGTCGTACGGCGTGTGTACGAGTCGTACGGAGACGGCTACGAATACGAATCGTACGGCGATTTATTTTCCCGGATCGGAATCGACCCCTTAGAAGGAGCTTGGCAGCATCGGACCTCAATGTATGTGGCAATAAACATCTGCAAGCCCGAACCGCAGAGATCTTCTTGCTCAGACTGCCCAGCAACGGGGAAGCTCTGTTTTCTGGAAATACCAGAATGAGATACTCTGACGGGCTTTGGGAGCTGACAACACCCATAGCTTCTGCAGTTGTGTGTCCAATTATCTATTCAAGGAAACTATGGAGAGTTTAAACATTGTGTGATCCATGTGGAAGCGACAGAAATTCCCTGAAGCAAGCTCGAACAGGAGAGTAGGTTATGATGGAATCTACTGGAAGCACAAATGGGCAGAGGAAAAAGAGCTACACGAGTGCGAGATAGTGCCTAAAATCACCGGATTTCTGCAAAAAACAAGGGAAAAACGAGTCTAACTGCAGGCAGAAGGGCACAAAAACGAGTCTAAAAGGGGGCATAAGGGCACAATAAAATTACAAGCATTGGCACCGCGCGGCTGTAAAAGTGACTCCGCGAGGCAGTAAAACAAGCTCTTGGCATTGCTGTGGGGGGGGCGGGGCGGGAGCGCATTGGCGGGGGGGCAGCAGCCTTTGATGTGCGAGCGAGTGGGAGGGAATACATGTGCAGGTACTCAAGCACGCGCTGGGGAATCGTCGCGCTTGAGTACCTCACATGCATTGGGGACAATCCTCGCTGGTTTCAAGAGCTGTTTTGCCTACTATAATCTCGCAGAACAACGCATGCGCGTTGGTTCAGCGAGACCTAAAAATGACGTAGGAATACCATTACAAAATGTGCCACATTATGCCCGATAATTTTCCTTTCACTGCAATCTGCTTCAAAAAGAAGGGAGGCATTTTAACCAGTCCTTAAACATGACCCGTGGAAATGCTATTTTCTTAAGCATGAAGTGGAAAAATATATGTGCAAAGTAATACCTGCCATAAAAATAGCGAGCCTGGGTGAGCAGCAAATTGAGAATGTAAGCCATAGACTGGTGTCTGCGGTTTTACCTGGCCTGGTCCCAGTTTGCAGCAAAGAGCAGCAGTATCTTCCGTCCATAGGGGTCCAGGTGGAAGAGTACCCCCGGGAAGCTGTCCTTCAGCCGCTGCCAGGTATAGCTGTAGAGGGTTTTTTGAAACTTCAGATGGTGTGGGCGCTCTACCAAGATTCAACGTTAAAAAATTCACTGAACAATTGGTAAGAGAGTGGTGTGTAAAGAGCGAACGGAGAAGCCCTTAACCGTTCACACAGAAAATCGGAAGACTTTCACAAACATAGAACAGCAATGCTCTTGCACACACAAATAAAGTGTAACTTCAATTTTCAAGTACAGTAAGACAATGTCTTTGTAAAATAAACAGATGCAGATCTTTGTGTTTTCTCTTTTTAGGTGAGTTGTTTAATCAGTCCATAATCGTAGCAATGGTCCACAATCAGCCGACACGTGTTTCGTCGTGTTTGAATTGAGTCAACACGACTTTCGAAACACGGCGACCGGGAACACACAGGAGGAGAGATTCCATGTCTTCGTTCGTAAACCATAGAATGACTTAAACGTAATTACTGCACTTTACCAAGAGTTGGATCCCCTCCCGGTACAGATTAATACACACACGTATTAAGTAAAACTCGTGTGAACTTCCGCTATACCTGGCGGTTTAAATACACACAGATGAACCTTTCCTCTGCTCTAGATTCAGAGCTAAGAAATAAGAGTCCTGTTTAGATGTCGTCGAACTCTAAACACTGAACGTTCCACCCGAAGTACAAGTATTTAGTAATTTCGACCTACTGATTTGTGGTTCGTACCTTCAGCCGCTGCCAGATGCCGGGGTTGGTGGCCTTGAAGTGGTTGAACTTCCTGGCCCGCAGAAGCCGCAAGATGAAGGCGTCATCTGTGCAAAGGATGTTCTTGTGCAAGGTGTCCGGGTTCTCGTTCAGCTCTAGTCGGGCTTTCTCCAGGGCCTCGTGTGAAAAGCCCACCTACAAGTGGATCATCGTGGCAACTTCTGGGGCTCAGCGTCCTGCTGCCGGGAGAGAGTCACTGCCCAGGGGCCGCAGACACTAACCAGCAGGCACAACTTTTGATCCCAGCATGGGGTCAAAAGGTGGCTATCTCTACGTGTGCAGCAACCCAAACTACTTATTTCAACGGATGCATTGCTTCATCAGTGGCGGAAGATGTTGCAGCTGCCTCCACCCTCCTTGCTCCCGTTAGATTTTTGACATGCTTCAATCAGTGCGTGAGATTTACCGTGGAAAGATCTGTCTCGTTTTCTTTATAATGAATATGCCTCCTGCAACGTTTAGTTTGCGTGCTCTTTCCCACTTTAGGCACATTTAACAATAAATGGCAACAGAGAAAAATCGATCCACACTGTGTTTAACAAGAAGCAGCGATGGCTGAACATGGAGACGTAGAACAGAAGGAATACAAGCATTCCTGGAAGATAAAAAAAGATTGTCCAAACAACGCCATGGGCATGGGCAGTAATAAATGTGTATACCTCATTAAAACCACAACCCAATTTAATGGCGCATTTTCGGCTATTTTAAAAAAAGAAGTTTACTGAATACAGACTGGGTGACCACAATACAAAGGACTTACCGCCCGATTCATCAAAGAAAATAGCGCTCGCAAAGGGCCAGATTCTGAGAATCTGGCCCTTTGCAAGAGCGATTATTGCATTTAGGATTCAGCATCCCAAATGTAAAAATCGCTAATTGCGATCTCGCAATTTTGCGAGGAATGACATTTAAGGAATCTCTATTTGAGATTCCTTAAATGCAATTCAACATCCAATTTAATTTTGCGAATTCGCAATTTCTTGCCGCAATTTACCGCGAGGTCAGACCTCGTGGTAAATTGCGAAAACTCAGAAAAATGCATTTAAATGCATTTTTCTGAGTTGCATGTTACACACACACATGTCCTTTGGACATGTGTGTGTGCAACACCTGTGTAAAATTTCATTTGAGGGGTGCTACAGGGTGTCCTTTGGACACCCCTGGCACCCTTCAAATCGCTATCTTATTTGCGATTAGCAAATTGCTAATCGCAAATAAGGAATTCTCCCCATTCATTCCTATGGGCCTTTTGGCCCATAGGAATGAATGGCGAGTTATTCCTTATTTGCGATTAGCAATTTGCTAATTGCAAATAAGGAATATGTAGGAATCGCATTTCTTCATGCAATTCCTACATGAATCCCGTTTTGCGAGTCCTTAATAGCGATTCGCTATGAATCGCTATTAGGGCCTCGCAAAACGGGAGAATGATGAATCAGGCTGTATGTCCCTACCTGGAAAAGAAAAGAACTGTCAAAAAACTGCCGGCTGTGTGGATACTGTAAGGAATCAATATGTCATTTAATGTGTGTTTGTGATCATTTAAAAATGGAACGAAGGAAGCTGTTACTGGCACACTTTAAGGACTTACAAATTCGTACTTGCAGTCAGGCAGTAATAAGCTGGATGAGAGGCATGTCCAATATTCTAATTTGTCGTGGTGTAAAATTTATGATTAAAGTTGACACCGTCTTATCGAAAGCAGATAAAGAGTCAATGCAAGTGGGAATCCGCATTGGGATTTTTTAGATTTGGTGATGTTTTAGAAGTTTTACTGAAATATGATGTTTTTATGCGGTGCTATTTATATTTTTTTACTTCATGCTTTATGGTTATGATAAACCAAATAAAGTTGTTTTTTGACTGACTGACTGACTGAATACAAGCATTGGCATAGCCAATAGGTCTCGCCTTTGGGGCCTTATAAGTATTTAGTTATGCAACACAATATCCTTTGTGCACAACATCAACTGTTGCATGGCTAAACACTTGTAAGGTCCCAAAGGCAAGACCTATTGGCTACGCCAATGCTTGTTTAATTTACAGCAACTATAATTTCCATGAAAAAAACGGTCTACTCAAAAATAGTTCATCAAATCGACCAAAATGATCAGCATTTTCCATAGGGTTACGTCACCGTAGTAGTCACCACAGTTTATAAAATTAATAACGCACCACCAATAAGTGAATTGTGTGGTAGAGAAAATAACTAATTATGCTTTTTATAACCTTTTCTAGTCACAACCAAAAACAGGCATTCAATGCAATGCATTTTACCAGTCTCATGAAAAAACATACCATCTAACAAACAATGTTGTGACCGCTGTCCCTCTGACTTCACCCCGGTCAATAACTGCCCAGGAATGGCCTACCCTTTGATAAATGTTTGAATAGTGCTTCTTGGCACAGGAAGCCTTCATTGTTTAAGAACCTGGAGTCTACATAGAAAAGTGATATTAAAAGCACACGAGACAAGGACACTAAACAACAACATATAATCTTTGTTAAAATATTTTTACGAAGTAAATTATTTTTGGCAAATAATCAAACAGTAAACAAATGGTGGAGAAGGTTTGTACAAAGAGTAACTTATGGTAAATAAAATAAATATGGTACCCTGTATTTTTCAGTTCCTTTGGGACCTTATAAGTGTTTAACCATGCAACAGTTGATGTTGTTGCACCAAGGATATTGTGCTGGATAACTAAACACTTATAAGTTCCCATAGGCGAGACCTATTGGCTATGCCAATGCTTGTTTCCTCTTTCAATGCATGCTGCATTCTACAGCACGCATTCAAAGAGGAAAATGCCTGTAGTGATTGTATTTGTGCAAGAAGGTGCCCCTTCCTGAACAAAACAATCTCTCCATGATGCAGGCATCCTTGCACTAAGTCTGCGCTGGATCATGGCAGAAGTTTGTGCGCCAGCGCAGGGGAGAGCACAGGAATGCGACAAATAATTGTAAATATGTTGCATTCCTGTGCTTTGGAAGTGCTGCAGCGTGGCGCAGCCAAAGGGCTTGTGTTACCGCGCTGCGGCACTTCCTTGTACATCTGCCCCCAAGTGATAAGCCGAAGAAACAACTAACCAACAGTGCCCCCTGTTGGATGCCGAGGAAACTACTGCTCTGCTGCGCTCCATATTTCACAAAGGTGCTTCCTTTGCTATGTCTTTCATTTAAGAAAATAAGGATTTTTTCAAGATTGCTTCCCTCTTCTCGGTATCATTTTAACACAATGACTCACCTGGACTGGGTACGCTTTTCAGAAGGGTGCGAACTCCACCCAACGGGTTTCAAAGCACTAGTTGGAAAGTAATGAAAGATTCTGGATGAGTTTGAAAGTGAGACAATGCCAAAAGGGGGAGGAAAATTGAGAAGAGGGGGTGGGCTGATGGGGGGTGGAGAGATATTTAGAGATTTAGAGAGAGAGAGAGATTTAGGGAGAGAGATTTAGAGAGAGAGATTTAGAGAGAGAGAAATTTAGAGAGAGAGATTTAGAGAGAAAGAGAGAAAGAGATTTAGAGAGAGATAGAGAGAGATTGAGAGAGATTTAGAGTGATTTGGAGAGTGAGATTTAGAGAGAGAGATTTAGAGAGAGAGAGAGAGAGAGATTTAAAGAGAGATTTAGAGAGAGAGAAATTGAGAGAGAGAAATTGAGAGATTTAGAGAGAGAGATTTATAGAGAATGAGAGAGATTTAGAGAGAGAGAGAGAACATTAGATTTAGAGAGAGAGATTTAGAGCGAGAGAGAGAGAGAGATAGAGAGAGAGTGTGAGAGAGAGAGAGAGATTTAGAGAGAGAGATTTAGAGAGAGATTTAGCTTTGTAGTATTGGCATAGCCAATAGGTTTCACCTTTGGGACCCATTTTACACAAGCTGCCCAGATCATCCCTGGGGAGCGAACTGATCTTTTGGGGGCTTTTTTCTCAGTAATGTGAGGGCACCACCTGAGGGCTAGGCCTATGTAAGCATCAGTCATGACCTTTGCTTTCGTTGTAAGAGACAGTACCTGTTTATGCCCGAGACAGGCAGGCTAGCAGCACTGCGCATGTGCAGTGAGAAGGGCAGGCGCGGAAGTGTTGGGACACCCCAGACATCCTATTTTCACTGGGTTATGTCTAAGGCTCCCGGTTTTCCGTTTAAACGGATTTTTACATATAAATGCAGACGGAAAAATATTTTTCTTCCGTATGTATTTATAAATACAAACGGAAAAATACGACGTAATCAGATTTCCAGAATTATTTGTCAATCTGTGCTCCAGCCCGTGGTTGCCTCGCCTCGCCCCTCTTCCTAATTGCAGTGTATGCCTGGCCACTTTAACACCTGCTGGGCCATTAATCTTCGGTAGGCGCGGGAAAATGAGTGTGAACCCAAAAGGTCAGAAAGACCAGCGGTTCCTTTATCACAAAGCTCAAGCTTTCACAAATCATCGTGCCATTTAGCTTCAACTTCATTCTTTAAACTGTACCAATTATAAAAAGCGATTGGTTAACATTATCCAGGAAAATGATAAAAAAAGAATATTAAATAAAAAGTACAATAACTCTACAACAAGAAAGTTAAAAGTATCGTGTCAACTGGAACTGCGCAAAGGTTCAGAGGGGGTTTGAAACTCCCAGCCTCGGTAACCTGAAGTATTTCACTTTGGCCGAGATCTCAGAGACTATGATTGTTCTACTCTACAAATGTGTTTTACATTAGCAAAGGTCTTAGTTTTAAAAAGTGTGAATTAAAAGCTTCATCTCACGTTGGTGTTGTTGGATATTTTAGGCCTCAAAAATGTGAGGGAAATAGTGCACGGCAGGACTAATGCACCACAGAGCATGCTGCAGGGAGGAGCATGGAACTGACAATAAGGAGAACGAGGCATCCAATATCTCTAATTTATCACAAAATCAGACAGCTCTTTCATTCAGTCTTTGGCCAGATCACTGAAAGTGCTCAGATGCACTCGTATAAATTCAAATTGTTTTTACATCTAATAATCATTGCTAGTGACAGTGTTTTCAATATTGTAACACATCAGCAGCTCACATGTATTACTGCAAGTAATCTCTGACACCACTATGACTTGTATTACAATGGCAAAGTATTCTGATGACTGTATTGTGTCTACTTAATTTGGCGCATATAAACATATAGCTAAACCCAGAGGCGCAACTAGAGCCAAATTTCGGGGGGGGGGGGGCTAAGAAAAAATTTCGGGGGGGGCTGAACCTTTAATCAGTAGGCAGAGTGGAGCTGCAGGGGCTCTTAGAAGGGGTGAAACAACTGCAAGGCCTAATTAACATTCAAATGGTCTTTTAAAGACCTGTGAAACATTGGGGTGCGACTCTGTGTGTGCCCGGGATCTGTCTCATCCTGGGCTGCCACACACGACGGGGGGGGGGGGGGGGGCTGAAGCCCGGTGAGTTCAATGGGTGTTGTGCGCCTGGCTAAACCTATAACAACTGTGTGCACGGTCTATTTAAATAAATGTGGAAAAACACTAGCTGCAACGCCTTTTTTTGCTTGCGACAAAAATAAATGCGGATATATACAGATAAAATGACATAAAAATAAATATGGATAAATACAGACGGAGATGTTAAAAAAATAAATACCATAAAACCGGGAGCCCTAGTTATGTCACACCAAGGACATACTTGCCGACATTTTGTGACTCAATAGAGGTAGGCTTTTCATGTTTCAAAATGACTAACTAGCATGATGATGATGTCACCATCAATGACGTCCGGTGGCCTACCCCTCTGTCCCTGTGATGTCATCATATCAAATTACACCATGTCCCTCAGGAGGAGCTGCTCGGCCTGACAAGCTGATTGTGTCAGTGGCTGGTGAGAGATGCCCATCTCTGCTCTATTCAAGAGAAACGATTATCAGAAGGGATGGGGCGGGCCGCACAGTAGCAACATGCAAATGTGAGAAGTTGCTGCACGTTTGCATTATCTGTGCCCCAGAAAGTGTATTATGTACTTCCCAAGGGAGCCTTTGACGACACAATGCCACAAAAGTAGCGCTGTCTAAGAATTTTTATGGCATTTCTACATACTGATGTCTAACTGCTCGGAATAATGGCAGTACAGTTTCTGTGTGATGGTGCCAGAGTTTGAATGGGCAGAGTCTGGAGGAGACAACACCTTGCAGATCACACATAGTGGCAGTATGTGCTTAGAGACCTGAGAATGCCAACTCACATAGACCATGTGTACTGGATACCCGGAGACAACACGCATGCTTGTAAAAGTAAAAGAAAAACCCACTGCTGTCACTGCAATCATGTGTTTGCTGGCCCAGGAGTGGTGCGTGCGTGTGTGCGTGCGTGCGCGCGCAATCTGATCTTTTTTTAAGCACATACTCGTGCTTGAGGAAGCGTCTTGTGAATTGTATTGGCAAATTTGCATTTAAGCATTTACTCGATTTCACAAAACGCTCCTGCAAATGAGCACAGATTCTACTTGCGTCCCAGTAAACAGGTCCCCAACTGAGAATCTACAAATCCACCTCTCTGATAATGTGTTCACAATGTGCAATTCTTGGGCAGTTCACCGCATTTCACAGTGCCACAGTTTCCTAGCTTGCGGAGATGTGACCAAATACTATGTGCTACATCAAAGAACAGAGATTTAGATTGGAAGACCAGATAAACTCTTCCAAGTATTGCCAGTGTAAAATTGTTATGGGCTAGCAACACATGCAAGTTTGGCTTACGAATGCAAAAGTTGGATTTTCACCCATAAAAAGAAGTACTGATAAAGAGTTTTGAGCGAACAAACCTACTCAGAGGAGGCGTCAGTTGACTGAACAATAATGGAAAAGGTCAGAACTGTACTCATGATGAGGGCAAAACTAAAACATTTTTCGGGGGGGGGGGATAGTTTCTCAATGAAGAGGGCCATATTTTCACCCTGTAACAAATGAAAAAGTCAAATACATTTGCAGCTCTTTACAGACTTTCAAATGCAAATCTATGCACGTATATTTACTCAAGTGAAAATGGGTTTCACAAAAGTTTGTTAAGTCCATGTCTGGTAACCTGCAATTGGTCTGGGTTGCAGGGCCTACTTCTGTAAATTCGTATGAATTCCTGAAAGTCGAAATCTGTTTCAATGCAAAATAATACACTTCTGTCACTTTCGTTAGGAATAGGGCCCACGTTGGTTTTACATTCACTCTCCAATGTGCCATTAGAATGCTCTATAGTTTAGTGAGCCAGTCTTGAATCTTTGCTTTTTATTTCATGTTAAATATTTTGGGTACATTTTACTCTAACAGCAATTAAACTGCATCGTAATTCAGAAGAAGCATTGGCCGCGCAGCCGTAAAAGCTGCTCAGCCGCAAAAGTCATCGCGATCGCAAAAATGAAGAAAAAAAACCACGAGTGGTGACGGGAGTTGGCCAGATGCATGTCACCGCAATTGCTACCTTGCCAGCCACCAGCTTGCTATTACGCGCACGCGCGCGCACTCTTGTGCTAGTAATAGCAAGCTGGTGGCAGGCAAGGTAGCACTTTTAAAAGCAGCTACTAAATGTCTCGGCCAGGCCAGCGCATGCGCTGCATCAGGCGAGACCTAAAAAGCAGTAACATGTGGGTGCAGGACAAATTGAGATGAAACAAAGTATGCACATGGAAAATAAACCATAATAATGCAGTGACAAACATTTTTAGCTTTAGCTCTTTGGAATTGTAAACGCCATGATTATTAAAAACAACGGAGAAATGCTATTTAGAGGGTGTTAGGGTAGAAGTGGAGAAAAGTGCTTGAATTACCGCTTTCCACAGTTCAGGAATCATTGTCTAGCCTCTAGAACATGGGTACTCTGAAACATTTTCCCTCTGGGCACAAAGTATGGTCTGTGCTGTGTCCGAGGGCCACACTCATGCCAGCAGGGTGTTGGTCCGGTTAAATGGGGTTTGTTAGGTGGGTGTAGGGAAAGCGATGTAGATTCATATAATGGCTAAATTACACAGTACGAAACCAGAAAACCTGTGATCAATCTCGGCTTTCCCAATTGACCAAACTGTGTGATCCTAGGCAAGTGTTTTTTTCCACTTTGCCTCCTTTTCCTTCTCTTGTGTTTAATTTATTAATCTATGATGTTGATTCATTTATAAGAGCAGCCCAGGCAACCCAGAGGGTGCGCATTACCACTCACATGCCTCTTAGTTCACTATTGGCATTGTCATGGTCGGTGGAAGCATGAATGTTTCTAACTTCAGGCTTGAAAACTATCCTATAAAAAAACAATAACTCTCAATGCAGTGATATCATCAGCTATACTAATATACTAAGGAGAAAAGTTTCTACATGTTAATTAAATATACATTTTTGGATTGTGACGAGACTTTATCATATTTTTACACGTTTGCTGTAAGATGTCTTTACAAAATGAACATGTTTCTAAAGTTAAGAGGTGCAGGTCATCTTAGTTACTACCATCCTGAATGTTAGTGCGGAGTCAAGTAAACAGCAGACTAAAGCTGCTGTTCACCAAGGGGGGCACATGGAAAGGTTAGGGGGTCCGCAAGCGACCCCGGGCCGTACTTTGAGAATCTCTAGTCTAGAACAATCAAAATCTGGAGTAGATTTAGCACAGGGTGCCCGGAGGGCAGTTAAATACTATGAATATGCAGAACTAAACTAGGCACGCCTATCACACAAGACCAATGGACGTATTGCTGCACACAAGCGCACGCTCTCCCCGAGCTATCGGCTGCGCCTAATCCATTTTAACTTCCTACACAGCACATACAGAACTCCCGCCTGGCTTACGCTTCTCGGACTGACAACAGATGCACGATGCCAGAGATGCGAGGCCCCCGAGGCAACTTTCTTGCAACTAGCGTGGGAATGTCCGCCAATCCACACATACTGGGGGACAGTATTCAATGCTATAGATGAGATGATGGGTGTGACTATAGACAGATCCCCACTGACAGCACTGTTGGGGTATGTGAAGGACATACTAGATGGAGCCAGATTACTGCTGTTACTGGTTGCTAAAAGGCGCATCCCCATGGCGTGGGGCAGAAACCGTGCCCCCAAGAAAACAATGTGGATCAGTGACATGGCGTTCTGCCAGGAACAGCTTGCAGCATTCTTGGATTTGATGCCCAGTCAATCTAGACCCAGGGACATCTGGGGCCCCCTACAACACTATACACTCGCTAACTCGCCCTCCCCGGTGGGCCCCCAGACGCCCGGGGGAACAGTTGAGTAGCTCAGACCGCTCCGCTCCTGGCTGGGTTGGGCCAACTAGAATCCGCACTAGACCGCTCGCCCCGGGTGCGCGCCTTAGGTCCCCTCCGCCCCTTTTTTTTCTTTCCCTCGGACCTTCCTCTCCCCCTGCTCCCTGGTTCTTAGGTTGATGTTCAGCTGTCTTGGGTGGAATTGACAAGACCTACAGGACATCCACAGGATTATATGTGTACCTGCAAGCAGCAACGCATGCTAACTATGAATCCTAAAAGAGACCTGTCCAAAATAGACTCAGTATACATAGAGATGCTGTTACTTGGGACACCACTTGGCAGATATGCTACTGCTATATGTACTTGCATATATCTTGTGCTGACTAATGCTTCCTTCTGATGTAATGGTGTTCAACATTTTTAATAAAAAGAAGTTTAAAAAAAATATAATAATAAATTCTTTATTCGGAATTTCAAAATTAGAAATCCATAAAAGCAACATTAATACATAAAAATGTCATCCTTTAAAAATGTGTGACCATGGAGTTGTGTAGTACAGTACAATTTAATCTACAAAAGTCATTTTCACAGTTCATTTAAAGTGCACTAAACTAAGAGGATTTATTCACAGTTCATTTAAGGTGCACTAATCAAATAGAAATTACTTTACAAATGTTTCCTGTGTCTAAATATACATTTCAAAAAGTTTAGTACGTGATAGCAGGTGATTTCTGTGTCTAGGAGCTGTAGACACAACATGGCAGGACGGCATTGTCTGAAACCCCAAGATTTTAACAGGGATAATAGCCACAGTTTTTGATGTTCATTATAAAATTTGCAGAACATAACTACGTGTAGGATGGATTGTGCAGAGTTTTCGTCAAAGGGACAAGGGGGTAGATTTGAATCCCATGCGTTCATTACTGGGAATGCTGTTAATCTATGGAATAGGTTTAATCTAAATCTTGTCAGAAGGAAACGTTCAAAAATACTGATTTCAAGATTTAAGTAGGGCTGAATGAAAAAAGTGGATTGTACCATTATAGCATGTTGAACAGATGGTTTACCTGCTTCAGAGAGAAGCCTTAATTTGTCCAAATGTCCCAGGGCCAGAACTTTTAGTTCCTTTTTCGAAAGTTCGCAGATCTTTTCAGGAGTAGAATAGTATTTCTCTAACCCTAGGTCAATGAAGAAGTTCTTAATGTAGGCTAGCCATTTTATTTTTAGAGCGTGGTCTAGTGTCATAGCGTCTGCCACTATCAACTTGGTGAGAGCGTTTTTTTCCGAGGTCCAGATGCGGCGCCATAAAAGTAAAGGTTGTATTCTTGCCAGATCTTCAATGTATGGAACGCCTAGTTCAGCATGGCATGCATACGTTGAGGATCGCTTTGGGGCCATCAGGAGGAACCTCAAAAAAGCATTCTCTGCAATCTGTAGGGCTGAGACATCCATGTGTCCCCATACGCCAGCCCCATATAGAGCTGTTGACTGGCATTTGGCTCTATATATTGCTAGTAATTCCGGAGGTGGTCGTTTTCCCAATTTTTGGGAGAAGGACACCAGGGCTGCTATGGCTCTCTTAAAGCAGTGTTTCCTTGCTTCTACTGCCGCTTTCCAGGACAATTTCTCATCTATTGTGATGCCCAGGTAACAGTATTCAGATGTAAACTCTATTTTTTGGTTTTTAAGGATTAGGTCTTTGGGGTGTTTCCTCCCTGTGCCTGCAGTCATTACGAAAGTCTTTGTCACATTTATGTGGAGGTCAAAAAAATATGCAGAACTAAGCTCCCCAGGAGAGCCATATATATTGATATTAAAATGGATGGGTAGAGAAGTTATTGCGTTTAAAATAATTCCAGAGAAATTAAAACTGAAACATAAAAATAGGGGAACCCTTGCCATAGATACACTACGGTAAAAAACGTGAGGAAGGAGAAAAGACCACAGAGAATCCACACTGAGAAAGGAAGGATACCTTTTACAGAGGGTTCAATCAATCAAGCAATTAAAGAAACTTTATTCGATCCATTTAGGAACACAGATCATAAAAGTACAAAGCAATAAAAACATTTATAATCGAATCGGTTTGGACACAATTCCTAACTCAATTCTTAACGCCAAACATTTTAAAAAGACGACTAAGTCTGGAAGTTCATTTCATAAAAACGAATTACAAATGTTCGAATTACATTTGGTTTAATAAAACAAGGTAGTCAATTGTCAATTTCACAAGGCATGTGCATGACAGTTTTCCTTCTCCTTATACATGCCGATAAAAAGTAGCTACTGAGGAGCATACAAATGGATCCAAAAGTTTCCTTAAAAATATAATGCCGGGCGACATTGATTTAAATGAATTTTCTTTAAAATTGGGCGTAAATTCATTCTTTATAAAAACCCACAAAAAAGATTCAATGGAAGTCTAAGTACAGAGAACAGTAATGCAGTCGTGCTGGAGCAGCAGTGTGAAACAGCAATTAAAACAAGCATCGGCAAGATGCTATGCTGCATGGGTAAGATTAAAACAAAAAAGGCACCATGACCACACCTGCCGCTTCATTTTGTGGGTGAATCCACGCGTAATTACGCACCTAAAAAAACGACATTAATGGATTGTCTTTATATACGGATCAGAGATGGATTGGCAAATAACAATAACAAAAATTTAAATTAATAGTCCAGAAAAGTATTTTTATAAGGTGGATGAGACAGCCGCAAATGTTGCCTGGTCATCCCCTAAAAAATATATATACATTAAAAAAATAAAGATGGTCGATATGGGGGGAAAGCAGGAGCGAGTGATGGGGGAAAGAAATGTGCAGTGGGTGGGGAATGGGAAAAGCAGCACGCGAGGAAAATAAAGACATGGGCGGGGGAGAAACATACGAGCAAGAAAACAGCACAAAGAGAAGGGAAGTAGGAACTCTGAGGAGGGACATGAATACGAGAGAGCTTACAACACAAGGGAGACAGCAACATGGAGCATGGGAGCAGGTATTTGGCATAGGGAAAAGCCCTTGAGTGAGCGGAAAAACACAAGCACTCGTGGAGTGCTTAAGCAAAAAGAAAGACGTAGTTCCCTGAAAGTGAGCAGTGGAAGGGTAGAAGCCAGCCAACCAGAGAGGTGGTCAAGAGGTTATGCTCCAGGGAAGAAACAAACACAAGTTGTGCAAGTTAGGACAAGGAAAGCCAACGAATAAGAAGCAAGCAAATGCAAATGACAAGAAAGTCAGCCAATGGCAAGTAATGTGCGGGCTGTAAGCCCCTGTAAATTCTGGGTAAAGACATAATAGATCTTTTGCAACCAGACAGAGAGGGCTTGAAGTAAAACTCATAAAGTGAGAACGTTTAGGATATTTTGATATGAAGGCCTGAGAAGATCAGATTCGAATTACTGGAGAACTATTGGTTGGTGTGCACACACAACAACATTAAAACAATCCCATCTACACCTGAGTTTATTTTTTATTTTTACTGAATTGCTCCCACCACGTGACAGTAACAGTTTTGGGGAAAGTAATCAATGCTAACAGGCATGCATACATCGGGTGCTCATCAGCATCTATTTTGTTTTCCGAAGACAAACCCCGAAGACAGGAGTTTTGTTTTGAAGCAAAACAAAAATCCATGTTCCATGATGAATTAAGGAAGTGTATGTTTAAGTCTTGCCAGCAACAGCGAACACGCTGAATATACTCGTGTTGACTTCACTTCCTCTTCTTTCGGCTGGAGCATGGACAAAGTACTGATTGCTTCAGCTTGTTTGCGGTCCCTCCTCTGATCGAGCTGTGATTGAGGTACTGTTTTGTTTTCTTTTCCTGTCATCCTTCTCTGTGTTGCTTTTCCCCTCCCCCTCATGTTGCTTCCTCCCCTCCAATACCTCCTGTCCGTAATGCTTCTTCCTTGCCCCCGGTGTCCCCATTGCTTCTTCCCCTCCATTGGCCATGTTGCTTCTTCCCTTACCACCCCATGTCCATGTTGTCATAGCCTCTACCACCGCCCACACTGCTGTTGTCCGTGTTACCCACCCCCACCCACCATAAGAAAAAAAAAGCTCTATGACACCGCCAACTCTAGCCATATCATCCCACTTTTATTTTGTCCCATTGCCCTTTCTCTCCCACCCTCACTCTCGTTGTCATTGTTATCCGTTCCTTGACACCCTCTCCCCCGTTGTGCATGTTTCCCACCCTCACCTCGCAGCAGCCGACCTCCTCTACAGCATGGCTAACAGGCATTGGCAAAGCCAACAGCTCTTGCATCGGCGAAACCCATTGGCTTTGCCAATGCTTTGTTGAGAATGGTGGATGTGGATGAAAAAAACACACGGCTGGCATTGCCTTGGAAGCCCCTTACTAAATATGAGTCGTTTTTAGGCGTTATGTCAGCTGGCACTTGCTCTCTAAGCAGACAGCTAAGTGGTCCATGCCTCTTCTGCCTGAAACATAACCCCTTACCCATCTCTAAATGACCAAAAGGTCCCTAAGAGATCCGATCTTAAAATCCAGCCTATTTGTGGGTGTGTATGCGATTCCTGTCTCTTTAAAATCTGGAAGCGGCCATAAAAAGGGCCATCGTGAATAGGTCATTCTCCAAATTTCTGGGCTCCCCCCACTTCCCTCTTGTGTTTTTTGTTTCAGATGAAGTCGATGCAGGCATGAGGATAAAAGGCATCCTGTCAAGGTCCACTGTAAGTATGGGGCGAGATGGTCAGCAACTAGCATCGGCTTACTGAGTCAGCCTGACAACTTAACTTATAACTGAGAATAACGTATGATGATAAAGTTATTACAGATGTTTCCACATTTATGCATACATAGATGGCACCCGACCTCGGCTGATGGTAAGCAGCCACAGAATTTCTGGGAAGCAGAGCATGCCATCTTTCAGTAATGCGATACTACTGTATTGCTCTGTAGCCGCATTACAGTAAAAATGTGCAGTAATCCAATTTTTCCCAATTTCCGCAGCACTTTTAAATGGGCGCTTTAGAGACGGGTGGTGTACATTTCTCGCTCGTAGTATAATAGACTCATCTACAGAAACTCCAGCGCGAGGAAACTTTCTTTGCACGTGTTTTAGTGATAAACACCACTCGAGAATGCTAAAAGCAGTGATGTACCAGTGGGGCACGTCATTTCCTATTCTACTGTTCACAGCGCATGCGCACTATTTGCTCCTGTGATTTGTGGCAGGGGCAACACCGACGATGTGTGCCACAGCTGTGATCTCGTTCAAAGTGCGAACAAGAGTTGGTGCTCAAAAATGATTTGCGGCTCCATTATTATCAGGGCCTCAATCCATAGGCTTTTCCATATTTTAACTTTGTGGGTACCCTGCCGCCTAGTGGCACGAAAATAAAGTGTATCTAACACTGTCGGGGACAATTCACAAAGCTACATTTACATGTGTAAATCTACTCACATATACATTTACTATTAAACCTTTTGTTTGTCGCCATTTCTGAGAGCAAAGATACTCCTAAGTGCAGAACTTGCATGCCTCAACATCAGAATTTACCAGTATAAAGCTACTACTTTGAACTTTTCACACATAGGTGGAGACCTCTGCAACCAAAGCAAAGATTTCCCAATGGGAAAGGTAAGGGAAAATTATTCAAGTTTATTAATATTTAAAGCAATTTATATTTATTTTAAAAGCAACATAAAAATAGAACATTCATTTACACATGTGTTCAATAATTATTGTTTAGAGTAAATGTATTACATTTGTAATGAATATGTCTATATTGATCATTAAAAAAAATCCTACCTACAGTACAATCTTATTTGGTTTATTGAATATGTGTTCAATTATATTAAGAATTATGTATGAAACGAGCGATTTTACATTTTGTAATCAATTTTTAAGGTAATTTTGATGTTAAAATAAGTTTAATAATACATGCTATAATACTTATTAATTATATATTATATAACATTAAACAAAATATGTATATATTTATTTTAAAACTCAAAATAATGTTATTTACTTAACATTATTTCCTATGGAGAGTCATTTTAACCGCTTTTGTGTGCGGTGGTCATACTGTTGATGCCCACCCCACGACTCTGATACCTTCATAGTGCAACGGATGTCAAGAGGTCCTCCATCATCCTGGAAAAGTACAAGGTTTCTGGTGAATTCACCTGAAACATTTTCTTTTCTGAAATCAAAGTTGGGAAGCAAGAAAAGAGCCTCCCTCGCGTCAGGAGTTTGATTTTTGATTTAGTTTTACTGTGACAAACAACACGCACAGCACGCTGACATCACAACAAAACAAAACAAAAATGAAAATAGACCACACTAATAGCACAGTCTGCTTTTACTTTTGATCGCTGCAGGACATCTAACCTGGGCTTCTTTTGGAATTCTATAACGCATATTAGCAAGCCCATTATCACCTTTTAGCGGCAGTTTCTTGCCGCTAAAACGGCGATAATTTTAACGAGGTTCTTGCTAATGTGCCCCTTAGTCTTTTTTTAACCAGGAATCTTCATTTCCCGGAGTCCTACTCTTTCCTGTCACATTCTAAGTTTCTCAACACTCCCTCTCTTGCGGAGGTAGTTGTGGTTCGTGCACTGCTCCTCAATTAACACCTTTCAATTCCTACCCATTCCTTCAGCAGCAGGTCATAGCCTCTCAAAAACAGAAGAGCAACACACACTTCTACACATTCACTTTACATTTCCTTTTTTAATACTGCAGTGCCTTATCACTTCTAGTGAAATATCAGGCTAGGACAGCCAATCTAGCAATGTGTATAATCATGGGAAGAGCTCCTCCTTTTCCAAACTGCTGTTGTGCTTTAAAATCGCAGTTATGGTCTGCTTGTTTCCTTCTCTACTCAAACACTTTGTGGAAGATTTTCGAAAAATCGACGCAACGCTTCGCAGCCCCCGCGATGCTGCACTTCGTTGCGCGACTGGGAGGGAGCAGGAGAGTGCCATATTTTCAAAGATATGGCTCTCTCCTCCCCTTTCACTTGTGCCGGTGCTGATTACAGCTGGCGTGCGCCAGGCACACACCTTAGCGCCATAGCGCTAGGGTGTGTGCATCAGTCTAGCATAGGTTTTGTACAGGAAGGGTACCCTTCATGTACAAACTGCTATGCCTGAACATGATGCAAAGCTTTCACCCACTTTGTATGCTTGTTGCACAGTGCAGCACGCAATCAAAGCCGGTAAAGCCCAGAGAAATTAAAGCATTTCTCCTGTTAGCACCTCCTTGGAGGGGCGTTAACTTTTGGCGCAAAGCCATGTCTACAAATCTGTGTAAATATGGTTTTGTGTCAAAAGGCATGGGTGGTTGCATGGGAACGCCCATGTCTCACCCATGTACCACCCCTCAGCACTAAGTAACACAAAGCAGGGCTTTGCGCTGCTTTGCGCTACTTCGAGGGTGCTCTCCAGCGCAAAACAAGTTTTGCACTGGAAAGTAATTAGCAAAAAACACATGTTGCGCTGGTTAGCGGAACGTTTGCCGCACTAATCCAGCGCAAAATGCTTGTAAATCTCCCCTTTTGATTTATTTTGGTTACGCTAAGGCATACATATATGCATTTTAAAACTATTCCAAGCGAAGTAATACTAAACCAAATTTTTTTTAAAAGATGCCTGCATCTGGTTTCAATTCTTTCTGTGCTGGTCTTTAATCTGGTGCTGGTACTTTGAATGCATTCATTTTGACACAAACACGCTTTCAGATGAAACATGATGTGCGTGCACCATTTTTTTTTAATTCAAGTCATTTTTATTTAGAGAAAAATACAAATAAAAGAAATACATATATGAATGGACACAGTTAGATGAGTAAAAATTAATCAAATGAAAGGAAGAGAATGAAAACAATAGAAATGGGTCCAACCTAAATAATACGTACAAATAAGTTGTTGCGTACATGATGGAGCACTCAAGTACCTAATGATTACACCACATAATAATCTCATACTGTGAGCATATCAGTAGACGAGAATAGCTATTACAAATGGCCAAGCGATCAAGCATTGTGGTTACATTCGATACAGTAATAGTGATTACAAGTGGTCAAGCAATCAATTGAGTAAACAAGCAGTGTGGTTACATTCAATACATTGAAGTTGAAATAAGAATACGTATGCTATTGTGATAGAAAAGGGGTCCCGGAGGATCAAATGAGAATGAAGAAGCGTCTAGGGACTTCCAGAGTTTCTTGTGGGATCTACGCCAAGGGGAGTTGTCGAGGACCGGGTTATCCGCCCCTCTTAGGAAGGACAGCCACTGTTGGACAGGCCACATGAAGGGCTCGCTCCCTCCCCGCCCGACAGGGCCCGGGCACCAGCTCTCCAGGTGCTACCCACAGAAGCAACTCGCAAACCGTCCCCTACGGGACTCCTGCTCCCGGACATCTCTGTATTACTGGCCCGGGCCACCGTCAGCACCATTGCCCGGCCCGGCCGCCATCTTGGACACTGCACCACGAGGCCGCGTGGCCTCAACTCGACCCCAACCCTGGGCCTGGCCAGGCCCCGACAGCCCGGCACCACCATCCACCAGGAGGTGAGCGGACCACTTGGCAGGTCAATGGGAGGAAGAAGTGTCGATGGCTCTCCCCCGCCAGGTGCCGATCGCCCCCAGCCTCCCCGGGCGCTGGCTCCACCCCCCTGCTGGGTGTCTGGACTCCCTCATCCCGGACCGCCCGACCTCCAAGTGCGAGGGTCCGGACATCAAAGGGCGCCAGACCTATAACTAGGGCAGCTCCGGAGCAGGAAGGCAGTTGTATCCTGGAGTCGAGAGACACCGAGAAGAACTCATCCTTGACGGACTGCTGGCGCTGCCGCAGCCCTGCCTTGTGAACTGTCGTACTGCCGCTGGCGCTGCCGCGGCCCTCTGCAATCTACCATCTTCGTTGGGACCTGCTGGCGCTGCCGCGATCTGTTGTAACTACCATCTTCGTTGGGACCTGCTGGCGCTGCCGCGATCCGTTGTAACTACCATCTTTGTTGGGACCTGCTGGCGCTGCCGCGATCCGTTGTAACTACCATCTTCGTCGGGACATGCTGGCGCTGCCGCGGACCGTTGCCACCTTCGACCACTCCGGGATCTGCTGGCGCTGCCGCAACCCGTCCTTCAGGAACGCCGAGCTCGAGGATTGTGAGCTACCCATCATCTCATCGTAACTACCAAATTGGTAAGAAGACTGTCCCGCTACCCCTTTCCCTTCCAAGAGACTAGAATCGAGGGGACCCCTGAGTCCAGACCTCCTTGTACCATTCTACCGTACTTCAAGATTGCTTATAAAGAACGTTAAATCTTATCCTTGTGTGGTGCCTATTCCGTGGGGGGGAAGTTACTTGTCTGTACAATCGCTGGAGACGGCTCTCCCCGGAGACCTCTCCCCTTGTCCTCGGCCGACCCTCCAGGTCCCGTCTAACATTGGTGGCCAGCGGCGCGATCCGAACCAACGCGTAATCGTACAGAAAGAAACTCACCCCATGACTAAACCACAATGTCGACCCAAGAGAGCGGGTCTACAGAGAAATTCCAAATGGACAAGCTGGAAGAGTACAAGCATCGAGAATTAAAACAATTTTGTATGGAACTGGGCATTGCTACCACCGGTCTGAGCACAAAAGATGACTTTAAACACGCCCTAGAATCATGGACAGAGGCAAACCCCACTGGTCCCCGGGACCAACGCGTCGAAGCACCGGAAACCGACCCCGCTCCTTCCGAGGAAAGAAGAACGGGTCTCTCCCGGGAAGAGATCCAAGAGCGAGAGAAAAACAGGCTGCATGAACTAGAGTTAGCACGACTAAAAATGGATGGAGAACTAAAACTGGCGGAACAAAAATTGAACCTAGAACACTTACGGCTCCGAGAAGAGCGGGAGGAAAAACAGAGACAAAGAGAGCCACGAGCGCAAACTAGCAGAAATAGAACTACGTAAGCAAGGCAAGAACCTGGGGGTGCCCGAGCAACCACGCACCCCAGGAACTTCAGAACCAAGGGTCCACATTCCCAAAGATGTCGTACGAGAGTTCTACCGAAACGACGACATACAGCAGTGGTTCAAGGCCTATGAGATCGCCATGTCCTCTCACCGGATCGATCGAAGTGACTGGGGAGCCGGTCTATGGGGGAGGTTCGTCAATGAAGGCCGTGATGCCCTGTTACAGCTCCCGGATCACCAAATGACGTCCTATGATCACATGAAGGCTGCCCTCCTCACTCGATATGGGCTGACACCCGAAATGTACCGCCAGAGGTTCCGCGACTGCACCCGAATCCCGGGTACAACTTGGGTGGAATACGTGAACTATTTCAGCCGAGCCCTCGAGGGGTGGATCAAGGGGAGCAACGTAACGACCTACGAGCAGCTTTTTGACCTTGTTGTGTGGGAGCACCTCTCCAATAACTGCTTTGTCGAGCTCAGGCAACACCTCCTCGACAGTAAAATGACTGATCCACGGCAGCTCGCCGCCGAGGCTGACCGATGGGAGAGCACCCGAGTGGGCCGGGGTGGCCCGAACGAACAGACCAGGAACAACCAAGGCCATCACCGCCCCCGAGGAGGAGGAGGAGGCCAGGGCCGGGGGAAAGACACTGTCCCGGCCGCTCCCGCCACCAGCACCCCGCCCCCGGCCAACAGAGGCAACCCCCCGATGCGCCCAGGGTTCAGAGCCAATGTCACGTGTCACCGATGCCAGCGAGTCGGTCACTACGCCAATGACCCGAACTGTCCACAGAACCCGACTCCGAGACCCCGCCAGGTAGCGGCCGCCGCCCTCGGAGAAGAGCAAGTCTCCGAGGACCAAGAAGAGTACGGACACGAGCAACAAGAGTGGGAGCCGGCCGCCATGGTCCTGGCGTGCCTGGGAGGGAGAGACATGGTCCCGCGGGCTCCCCTACCCGCCAACACCAGAAAGTATAGTCAGTGGGTGAGCATCAATGGGCGCCAGGCCGAAGCCCTACGTGACACAGGGGCCAGTGTGACAGCCGTCCGCTGTCACCTGGTGACCCCCGAGCAAATAATACCGAACATTCTCTGCCCCGTCCGGTCCGCCGACAATTCAGAGAGCATGTGTCGGATGGCCTGCGTCCCCTTCGAGTGGGGAGGAGTATCCGGCATGCTGAAGGTGACGGTCCGTGATGATGCCCCCGTGGACTGTCTCCTGGGGAACGATCTCGAGAGTTCCCCATGGGCCGCCGTAGAAAGAAGAGAACACCTGGGGATGTTGGGCCTTCCGGACTGGGCGTGCGTAACCACCCGGTCCATGGCGGCCCGCGCCATCCCTCAACCAGAAGAACCCGAATGGCCAGCACCTCCCCCCCCCCCGATCGCTCCAGTGGAGGACGCCGACACCGTCGAACTCGCTCAGTCCCAGGATCTCCCAGACCTGGCTCAGTGGCGTCAAGAAGGGGGACCGACACAGGAGCAATTCCGTCAAGAACAGAAAACATGTCCCTCCCTCGAGGGACTACGCCAACAAGCCCTCGCCCAGAGCGCGGGAGATACCGCCGGGGCCCACTGGATCTATTGGGACAATGATCTATTGTACAGTGAACAGAGAATCGCCGAGTTGGGGGCCAGTCGAGTGTTAGTGGTGCCCCTCCGTTTTAGAGACTTCTTGCTGAACTTGGCCCACGATGTCCCCCTGGCCGGACATTTGGGTCAGGACAAAACCTACAACCGCCTGGTGACCCACTTTTACTGGCCCAAAATGCGAAATGACGTACTCAACCACTGCCGGTCTTGTCCCACTTGTCAGGCCAGCGGAAAGAGCGGCCGCAAACTCAAGGCACCCCTGCAGCCCTTTCCAGTGGTTACCACCCCGTTCGAGAAAGTGGGAATAGACATTGTGGGGCCCCTGGACCCCCGAACAGCACAAGGACATCGTTTCATCCTGGTACTGGTGGACCATGCCACCCGCTATCCCGAGGCCATCCCCCTTCGAACTGTAACCGCACCGGTGGTCGGCCGAGCCTTAATGGGGATCTTCTCCCGAGTGGGCTTCCCCCGGGAAGTCGTCAGCGACAGAGGCACGAACTTCATTCCGAAATACATGAAATCCCTCTGGCAGCAGTGCGGGGTCACCTACAGATTCACCACCCCCTATCACCCCCAGGGGAACGGACTGGTTGAGCGGTTCAACCGTACACTCAAGGGGATGATTATGGGGTTAGAAGAGCCCCTCCGCCGCCAGTGGGATGTGCTCCTCCCGTGCCTCCTCTTAGCCTACCGAGAGGTCCCTCAGAAGTCCCTCGGCTTCAGCCCCTTCAAACTCTTGTACGGGCACCCTGTTCGAGGGCCCCTCAGCCTAGTCAAGGAAGGTTGGGAGATGGCCCCCCTGAAAACCCCTCCAGACGTCTACAAGTACCTCCTGACCCTCCGCAATCAGACCAGGCGGTTCCGAGAAATCGCCAAAGCCAATCTTGAAGCCAGTCAGGAGGACATGAAGAAATGGTACGATCAGAACGCCTCCTCCATAGAGTTCGTACCTGGCCAGCAAGTATGGGTGATGTCCCCCACTGAACCTTGTGCCCTGCAAGATAAGTGGACGGGGCCCTTCAAGGTGGTCGAGCGCAAGAGCCCCGTCACCTATCTCATCGACATGGAATCTTCCCGGAACCCCCTCCGGGTCCTCCGCGCCAATAGACTCAAGCCTCACTTTGTGCGCTCGGAGCTCAGCCTATTGATGGCTACAGACAGTGGAGCGGAAGAAGACTCCGAGCCCCTCCCTGACCTCCTGAGGGCACGTGAAAAAGATGGTTCGGTAGACGGGGTCCGGCTGTCAGATGCCCTGACCTCAGAGCAGCACCAAGACTGTCGGGCTCTCCTGCTGCAGTTCGCAGCCCTCTTTTCCCTCACCCCAGGGGTCACCCCCTGGTGCCTGCACGACGTGGACACGGGGGACAGTCCCCCCATCAGACATCGGGCGTACCGCGTGCCAGATCGGGTACGCGCATGCATCCAAGACGAGGTCTCCAAGATGCTCACCCTCGGGGTCATCGAACCCTCGGACAGCCCCTGGGCCAGCCCAGTCGTACTGGTCCCCAAAGCTGCTGCCCCCGGCACCACCCCTGAGCTCCGATTCTGTGTTGACTATCGGGGTCTGAACGCTGTCACCCGAACCGACGCTCACCCTATTCCCCGAGCTGATCGACCGCATGGGGGCTGCCCGCTACCTCAGCATCTTTGACCTGACAGCAGGTTACTGGCAGATCGGCCTCACCCCCAGGGCTCAAGAACGATCCGCTTTCTCCACCCCGGATGGCCACTACCAATTCAAAGTGATGCCATTCGGCATGAAAAATGCTCCAGCCACTTTCCAGCGACTGGTGAACCATGTATTGGCGGGCCTCGAAGATTTCAGCGCCGCCTACCTGGACGATATCGCAGTGTACAGCCGCCTCTGGTCAGACCACCTCCGCCACCTCCGAGAGGTCCTGCAGGCCCTCCAACGGGCCGGCCTCACAATCAAGGCCAGCAAATGCCAGATTGGCCAGGGGTCCGTGACCTACCTCGGACACCAAGTGGGGAGCGGTCTGGTGGCCCCCCTCCAGCTCAAGATCGCTGCCATCCAGTCCTGGCAGCCACCCATCACCCAAACCGAGGTCCGAGCCTTCTTGGGGCTCACCGGGTACTACCGGCGGTTTGTGAAGGACTACGGCGGCATTGTGGGGCCCCTCATGGCACTGACCTCCAAGAACCAACCAAAAAGAGTCAACTGGACTCCTGACTGTCAAGCGGCCTTCGAGAAGCTGAAGGCCGCCATGTGCACCGCCCCTGTGCTCCAGGCTCCCGACTACAGCCGAGAGTTCATCGTCCAGACTGATGCCTCCGACCATGGCATCGGGGCCGTCCTCTCCCAACTGAACCCCGAGGGAGTCGACCAACCAGTGGCCTTCATCAGCAGACGCCTACTGGACCGGGAACAGCGCTGGAGCACCATCGAGAGGGAGGCATTCGCAGTAGTATGGGCCCTCAAGAAGCTCCGGCCCTACCTCTTCGGTACCCACTTTCGGGTGCAAACAGATCATCGCCCCCTGCAATGGTTGATGCAAATGCGGGGGGAGAATCCCAAGCTATTGCGATGGTCCATCTCCCTGCAGGGGATGGACTTCACTGTGGAGCACCGCCCTGGCCAGGATCACGCCAACGCGGATGGCCTGTCACACTTTTTCCGCCTCGACGTGGAAAGTCCCCAAGAGGATGGGTGACTCTCCCCGCCTTCAGCTGGGGGGGACGCATGTTGGACAGGCCACATGAAGGGCTCGCTCCCTCCCCGCCGGACAGGGCCCGGGCACCAGCTCTCCAGGTGCTACCCACAGAAGCAACTCGCAAACCGTCCCCTACGGGACTCCTGCTCCCGGACATCTCTGTATTACTGGCCCGGGCCACCGTCAGCACCATTGCCCGGCCCGGCGGCCATCTTGGACACTGCACCACGAGGCCGCGTGGCCTCAACTCGACACCAACCCTGGGCCTGGCCAGGCCCCGACAGCCCGGCACCACCATCCACCAGGAGGTGAGCGGACCACTTGGCAGGTCAATGGGAGGAAGAAGTGTCGATGGCTCTCCCCCGCCAGGTGCCGATCGCCCCCAGCCTCCCCGGGCGCTGGCTCCACCCCCCTGCTGGGTGTCTGGACTCCCTCATCCCGGACCTCCCGACCTCCAAGTGCGAGGGTCCGGACATCAAAGGGCGCCAGACCTATAACTAGGGCAGCTCCGTAGCAGGAAGGCAGTTGTATCCTGGAGTCGAGAGACACCGAGAAGAACTCATCCTTGACGGACTGCTGGCGCTGCTGCAGCCCTGCCTTGTGAACTGTCGTCCTGCCGCTGGCGCTGCCGCGGCCCTCTGCAATCTACCATCTTCGTTGGGACCTGCTGGCGCTGCCGCGATCCGTTGTAACTACCATCTTCGTTGGGACCTGCTGGCGCTGCCGCGATCCGTTGTAACTACCATCTTCGTTGGGACCTGCTGGCGCTGCCACGATCCGTTGTAACTACCATCTTCGTCGGGACCTGCTGGCGCTGCCGCGGACCGTTGCCACCTTCGACCACTCCGGGATCTGCTGGCGCTGCCGCAACCCGTCCTTCAGGAACGCCGAGCTCGAGGATTGTGAGCTACCCATCATCTCATCGTAACTACCAAATTGGTAACAAGACTGTCCCGCTACCCCTTTCCCTTCCAAGAGACTAGAATCGAGGGGACCCCTGAGTCCAGACCTCCTTGTACCATTCTACCGTACTTCAAGATTGCTTATAAAGAACGTTAAATCTTATCCTTGTGTGGTGCCTATTCTGTGGGGGGGAAGTTACTTGTCTGTACGATCGCTGGAGACGGCTCTCCCCGGAGACCTCTCCCCTTGTCCTCGGCCGACCCTCCAGGTCCCGTCTAACAGCCACTCTTGCCAAATTCTAAAGGACACATCTTTAGCGTTCTTCCATTTGCATAATATCACTTTGCAAGCTAAGGTGAGCAAGAGATCTAACAGCTGCCGGTCATTATCATTGACTAGTGTTGTGTCTAGGGCGCCCTATACGATGTATGAAAATTCTCTGGGGGGATTGATGTTGAATACGTGTTTTATGTAATTATAAATTTTATCCCAGAACACCTGTAAGGAGGGGCAGGTAAAGAGCATCTGGGCGAGATCACCGACAGCGGCGTTACAGTTCAAGCATGTCGGATTATCTCTTAGTCGTAGTTTAAAGAGTTTTTCAGGAGTCCAGTATGACCTGTTAAGAATCATAACCTTGGTTTGAGACAGGATAGGGGATATTTTATTCGTGAGGGCTGAGCTATATATTTTATCCCATTCAAACGTGAGATTGGTGGAGTTGGGTTCTGATACCCAATGGGTCTCGTTACGCCTGTGTGACTTTCTAGGATTGGGCAGAATGAGTTTATATATCTTCGATACAATTTGGCCTGCTTTCAAGATTCGTGAAGGTTGAGAGGTGAGCCATGGATCAAAGGCTTTGGGTGTGCTGAAAGTAGGGCTTTTAATTTAAAAAAATCGTAAAAATCCATGGGAGTCAAATTATGTTGGCTTTGAAGCGTTGAGAAAGGTAATGGGTTAGGGCCTGCATAGAGATCTTTAACTAAGTTTATCCTTTTCTGAGACCAGCGCTCCCAGTAGAGCATGTTACCCTCAATCTTTAGCGAGGCGTTCCGCTATAGAGAAACTAGATTAGATTTGTTTAGTCTTAATTTTGATTTATATAATTGGTCTAATCTCAGGAGTGCTCGTCTAGAATTGAGGAGAACATACCTAGAGTGGGGCAAGTGGGAGAGGTCCATGGTTAGGATGGCAGATAAGGACATATTGTCGATGAGTGACTTCTCCACATCTAGCCAGATTGGCTTGTAGTCCTGATTTACAGTCAGCCAGCTGGCTCCTTGCATGCATAGAAATACTGTTTGATAATTCCTGAAGTTAGGAAGACCCAGACCGCCTTTTTCCCTAGATAGCTGTAGCTTAGTCAGTGATATTCTGGGTTTCTTCCCCTGCCCGAGGAAGGTATTAAAGAGCTTGTCAATCTTGTTTAAAAAGTCAGAGGAGAAAGTCATTGGCAGCATGCTTGCAAGATAATTCACTAGTGGAGTCACCATCATTTTCAGCGTCCCAGCATCCCAGCCCTACCCCACCAGGAAAGGTATTTTGGTGACCACCCTTTAAACAGGTTGGAGATTTTTTTAAAGACTAGACTTTTGTTAGTGTGAAGGGTAGAGATCAAATCCTTGTCAAAATCCAGCCCCAGATACTTACAACATTTTGGTTGCCATGTCAGGCCGGAGTCCCCTATGATCTCTTTGTTACCTTGGTTATTAAGCAATTTTACTTCAGTTTTATCTTTGTTTAGTTTATACCCTGACACATAGGAAAAATTTTCAATTGAGGACATAAGAGCAGGGATGGCCTCCTTAGCCTCTTCCGAAACCACTAAAACGTCGTCAGCGTACGCGGCAATCTTAACCGTACAGTCCTTAAAATGTATACCTGAGATATGATCATTGTTCCTAATGTGGTATAAGAATTGCTCCATTGCGAGTAAAAATAGTGAGGGGGAAAGGGGGCAGTCCTGCATGGTACCCTGTTGTAACTGGAAGGATGATGAGATTGACCCTCCCGCCCGAACCCTAGCCGAAGGATTAAAATACATTTTAATTACCATCTTCGTGAAATTTTCTCCCAGCCCAAACTTAGTCAGTGTTGCTTCAAGGTAAGTCCAATCAACTTTATCAAAAGCCTTTTCGACATCGAGCGTTATTGCTATTGCGGGAGATGTAATAAGTTTAGCCTTCTCCAAAACATGAGCTAAAGTCCTGGTGTTGTCACTGGAGAGTCTATTCTTTAAAAAAACAACCTGTGAAGGGTGAATGAGCTTGGGCAGGAATTTTTGAGGACGATTAGCCAGGATCATAGCAAAGAGCTTACAGTCTAAATTAATAAGGGAGATCAGTCTATAATTTTTGGTTAGTGTTGGGTCTTTCCCTTCCGTAGGTAGCACTGTAATGATGGCTTTAGTCAGTGTGCCTGTGACTTTGCCTGCTTCGCTGAATTCGTTGAACAAGTGCAGTAGTGGCGTAGATAAGAGAGAAGGGAAACACTTATAAAATGTTGCGCTAAACCCATCTGGGCCGGGTGCCTTTCCACATTTAAGTGATTTCATTGAGTTTTCAATTTCCAGGGTGGTTATTGGGCTATTAAGTTCCAATTGTTCCGTGTTTGAAAGAGACGGTAAGTTACATTCGTTGAGGTATTCTTGGATTTTAGTGTTATCTACATCTTTATTTTTGGAGTATAGGGTGTTGTAGTAGTCTTTGGAGATTTCCGCAATCTTTTCTGGATCGGAGTGTGTTGCGCCAGTGTGATCTTTTATACTGTTAATCGTATTATTATGTACTTTAAATTTTAGGTATGCAGCTAAACTTTTACCAGCCTTATTCGATTTGCAGAACTTGAACCTTTTTTGTTTGTTTATCCAGACCCCTGCTCTATTGCTTATTATTTTATTATATTCATACTTTTTATTCACCAATTTATTCAGTGTTAACTTATCTCCAGATGTAGTATGCTTACTTTCTAGGGCCGAGATCTCTTTCTCTAACTCGTGAAGGGCTTTATTGTATTCCTTATTAACGGCCGATCTGATTTTAATAATTTCACCCATGATAGTGCTTTTCAAGGCCTCCCAGCGATTTAGGTCAGAAGTGTCGTACCTTTTGTTGTGCGTCAGGTAGAGCTGGATAGCCTGTTCTATTAGTTTCTTATGCTGTTCCTTTTCCAACACTTCCTCATTCAGTCTCCATAGAGATTGACAACAGGTCGGTTTTCCGTTGGAGATGGAGAGGGAGATACAGGAATGGTCTGAAACCACCCTAGGTTCTATTGTCGTCTCCATGATCCTAGATGAGGGGTTACTTGTGATAAATAGGTAGTCGATACAAGTGTATGAGTCATGGGGATGTGAATAAAAAGTGTATTCCCAGTCTGTGGGGTTGTGTAATCTCCACTAATCCAGCAGATTAAAGCGAGCACAGAGGTTGGAGAAGGCTTTATGGGACTTGTTGTTGTGATAAGCGCATCTTGAGTCTCTATCTAAAGCCGGATCAAAAGGTAGATTAAAGTCTCCCGCCAGAATATGCATGGCCGAATCAGGAATAGTTTCGATCTGTTTAGTTAGGTCAACCCAAAAAGCTAGATCGCTCGTGTTAGGGGCGTAGATATTTGTGATATAGAACTCCGTGTTGTTATTTTATGTTATGTTAAGTTGGTCTTCTATAGCGCACGGCTACTCCGATAGAGTGTCCCGGCGCTTTTTATTAGTGACCAGAAAAGACAGACGACACACAACAAAAACAGGTCAACTTCAGAGGAATAAGGGAGATCCAGCAATAGAGAGAGAACACACTAACGGGCAAAGAGCCATGTCTTAAGGCCCTTCCTAAAAGCCAGTAGATTAGATGTACTGCGTAGTGTCAAGGGAAGAGAGTTCCAGAGCTGCGGAGCTCGCAGCCTGAAAGAGCGGCCTCCAATGCGGGCCTTTTTTACTCGGGGAACCACAGCCAGGAACAGAGACTCCGATCTCAGAGATCGGGCCGGTTGGTAAAAGGCGGGCCTCCTTTGGAGATATTGAGCTCCCGAGGCGTACAAAGCCTTGTGGGCCAGTGTCAAAACCTTAAACTCTATCCGCTTCTGGATAGGCAGCCAATGGAGTAACTGCAGTAGGCTAGAGACTCTGGCCCGCCTGTGGAGGCCAAAGATGGCCTGCGCGTCCGTGTTCTGGACCACCTGCAAGCGTTGCAGGAGATACTCCGGCAGGCCAAGATATAGCATGTTGGAGTAATCTAATCTTGAGCCGATTAAGGCCTGAACCGTAGTCCTCCTATGCTCTTCAGAGAGCAGAGGGAAGAACTTCTGAAGCATCCTGAGAAGGCCAAAACAGGTTCCCGTGAGAGCCAGAAACTGGGATCTTAACGTCAGCCCGTTGTCAATCTTAATTCCCAGGTTCTTAGCTAACTGGGACGAGTGCGTTGGAGGCCACCATTCATGCCAATCTGGGTCAAGTGAGCAGCCGAAGAAGAGTATCTCATATTTATCTGAGTTGCACTTGAGGCTGTTTAGCTGGAACCATTTGAAAAAAGCCCCAAGGCACTCACGGATACTCTCTACGTTGAAATCTTCTCCTTTCCGGCATGTGAAGAGGAGCTGGGTATCGTCGGCATAGGATACGATCTGGGCCCCAAAAGACTCCACCAATGTCGCCAAAGGGGTCATGAAGATGTTAAAGAGAGTCGGGCTCAGCACGGAGCCCTGAGGGTCTCCGACTCCCAGTGGCGGCATCTCGGCAGAGCTAGAAGAGGCCCAGACCGTTTGTCGACGGTCAGCCAAGAAAGATCTAAACCAGCTGAACACCGTCCCCCTCAGACCGATCTCATAAAGTCTGGCGAGGAGGCCCTCGTGGGGGACGGTGTCAAAAGCCGCCGACAAATCAAGCATGACAAGCATAGCTTGTCCTTAATCAATCTAGATGTGACCCACCTCCCATTAGTGTCAGCCGTGTAGGACCCAATCTCAATGTTCGATTTCTTAGCTATTAAGGTAAGAACTCCGTTTTTCTTACCGACTGCTTCAGAGCCCATCACCTCATTGTAAAATCTATTCCTAAGTGTATGGAATTGTTTGGCATCAATTTTTGTTTCTTGTAAAAGAACGATATCCCCCTTCTGTTTTTGGAGATAATCCTGGATCTTCCTCCGCTTAATCGGATGGTTAAGACCTTTAACTTTAAGCGAAATAATTTTCAGGTTATCCACTCTAGAAGTTCCCAGTGGGTTTTTGGACGTATTGTGTGCCATAATGGATGCAACAAAAATGTGATCCAAGCTAGAACAGTGGTGTCACCTCTGTTGAGGACACTGGGTTCTCATCTTCTTTTTGTTATTAGTGAATGCAATATGGGTATAAGGATGTAGATTTGTGGAATGTCAGATACATAGTTGTTTTGAGCCTTATTAGCAGACTTTGGGTTGCAACTCAGCCAGTTATGCCACATGTATCGCTTATAACAAAGCGGCCAGCTCCCATGGCCTACACAGTCATGTCTCAATGCACAATGGAACATATTAGAGAACAAATGAGAACAAGAACAACCCATCGACGCAAGATATGTGGCTCCAGTTGTGTCTGGAACAACGGTACTTGAGTAGTGAAAGTAATAACATACAGACAGAAGCAAACAAAATGTAATAGTAAGACAAAAGAAAAACCAAGTGAAAGCTGGACCCATACCCCCCCACTCCACCCCCAACCCCACCCACCCCACCCTGAGAGAAACTAGTAGACATGGTGACTAGGGGAAAACAGCTCCCCTCCCATGGCCATGAACAAAAACCATGGTGGATTCTTAAGACTAGACCAGCAATCTAAGCAGTGGGTGCCTAATGTGTAATCAACAATATTAAATCCACATTTACCTAGCTGTGAGCCAGACAATAACTGTTTAAGAAACTACAAACAGTAATTTCTAAGAAACTGTCTCAGAATTTAAATTAGCTCAATATGAGTCAGAGAATCGGTGTGGTGGCTGAACCAGGCCAGAGCCAAACAATATCCCATTTCTCTAACAGTTAGACAGACCGTCGTAAGACATATAGTCCTGACAGTCGTAATAGCGCAAATACCATGGGCCTTATTTATGAAGGCCTTGCGTCAGTTTTGCGCCGCCGGTGCTTCACTTTTTGTGACGCACCAGCAGTGTAAAAAATGCGCCTCGTTGCGCCATATTTAAAAAGTGACGCATCTAGGTAGATGCGTCACTTTTTAAACCCCTGCGCCACATTATACCTGCGTCAGGTATAATGTATGCAGAGGGGGCGTTCCCCCGCAAAAAGCCTCGTAATAGTGACGCAGTGAAATCTATGAGATTTCACTGCGTCACTTTTAAGACGCTGTTGCATCAAAATCTTGCGCCTGCCTCACAACAGGCGTAAGACTGACGCAAGCCCTTTCACATGGGGCTTTCCCCATGTGAAAGGACGCATTGCTGGAGTTGCGTCTCTTTTGTGACACACTCCAGCAATGCGTCACTTTTGCGCTTACAGATACGTCAGAAATACTGACGTATCTGTAACTCCTTGCGACATGATGCATCATACATTAAATATGACGCATCAGGAATGTCGTAAGGAGTGCGCAGTGAAAAGTGACGCATCGCTGTTTTCACGCAGCGATGCGTCACTTTTCATAAATGAGGCCCCATGAGCCTTATGAAATGTACAGAAGACTCGATTAAACTGAAATCTAAACTCTGAAGGAGAACAATAGTGTGTACGCAAAAATCTTGAGCTATAATGAAGAACTCGTGTAGGTGTGAGATTGTCTAATTACATCTGATTGGAAACAGGGACTAACAATATCTCTAACTAATTCTATTTTCTTTGAAAGCGTTATGGCAGAAATAATACAGACAGTGGTGAAACAGCTTCTATCAACCATAATATGGTAATGGGCCTCATCCCTGCAGTGGAGTAGCCGTTGAAAAAGGGCACTGAATCTGGAGGCTCTTAGAGGCATAGACATTTCAGGTGATAAAACACATCAGCCAATGTGAGGCAATCCAAGCAATTATGTGAGGCATTACAAGCCATATGTGAGGCAAAACAATCAATACATATGCATGCAATCCATGCTTAAGGATAATATATATCTATATGCAAGCATATATGAGGCAATACAAGCAATGCACATCCATGTAATCCACACTTAAGAACTTTATAGAAGGATACTCATGTGTAGACTGTTGAAGGGTCAGGTGCTGCTGTGTCCATAAAAAGTTCATCTGGGCCACCAAGGAATCTTTTGAGTTTCTGAGGGTCCGTAAAGAACTGGGAAGCTCCTTGGATGACCTTCGGAACATTGCTGGGCCTTCAAAACTGAATTGGAAAACTGATGATCGAAGTCTCGGACGGAGAGCAAGAAAGCCTTTCCTTATGTCAACCATCTACTTACTGTAGTCCTGAGAAATAAAGATTTTACTGGATTTCCAAAGGATATGGTTATTTTTGCGCATAAAGGACAGAATCTGCTCAACATGCTGATAACGCAGAGGCTTACACACGATTGGCCTAGGGCCTTTTTGGTACGGAGTGATTTTGGATGGAACCCTGTGAGCTCTGTCAAATTCAAGTGGTTGATGAAGGGATAGATGAGTTGCTTGTGAGAACCAGGATTCTAAGAAGGGGATACATGAGCCAAAAGCTTCCTCTGAACCCTCTGGAATTCCAAAAATGCGCACGTTCCCTCTTCGATTTCTGTCTTCAAGCTCAGACAGCCTCCTTGTCATGGAATCTGTATTGAGGGATAAATGCTTGAGGGATTTGCAGACTTTCGTTTCAGAGTCCTCTAGGCGGCTTATCCTGGTCTCTGTTTCGGTGAGCCTGGAGTTGGTGTCTCTAATGTCCTGCCTAATCGCTAAGATTTCTTCTTTAGTGGACTTCGCCAAATCATGTACTTCAGCTAACTTGTTCAGTATTGTGTCCATTGTAGCATTGATGTTTTTATTGCCTTTCATTGGAGAATCAGGGTTTGGTGGGTCTGCTTTAAGTCTCTTATGGTTTTTTGCCTCCTTTTCACCCACGATTCACTGACTGCACGGGTCGGATTATGGTAGATTATGTTGTATACAATGTATTGTAGATCGGGGTTGCTTGTGTTGGTATCCGAGAGACTGTCGTTTGAGGCTCCACGTTAATGCTACCCCAGTACCAATTCGGACGATAGGGAGAACAGATCCAGATGGGACAAGGCATCAACAAAAGCTGTACACCCAGGTGGCCATTTTAGGGTCAAGTAAGGTCAATGATGAGGACAATAATTTTTATTTTTAGGCGTCAGCCATTTTAGGGTCAGGCAGCATACAGAAACCCCAGAAACACAGTTCGTATTGTGGTAATATGTTATTATATTCACAGTCCAGCAATGAGATGATGCACTCCCCAGAAGTAAAGCAGAAGGTAAAAGTAGCGCAGTAGTGGTTGTGTGAAGCAGATCTGCACCTCCTGCTGCTCAAATTGTTAGACCCATGACAATAATTATCAGCTTAGTAACTGAGGTGACCTTTAAGCTTTGTAGCACCAAATACATGAAGTAGGGTACCTGTTGGCGTTTTTCTGTACCTCCGAGTGGGTGTTTGTGCAGAGAAATGTTGCATAAAACTTCTCTGCGATTCACTGAGGCTCATTGAGTATGAATGCGACCGCCATTTTGTGCATTCCTGTAAGAACACATGGCCGGATTGCCGGATTTCCTAGGAACCTTCACTATAAAAATCGGCCTTCATGAACAACATAGGATACTCTATTAGCATGTTACTGCCCCGAATAATGCTGGAGTGCCAATAATTTGCAGGAGATGTTAGTGGGGATTGCAGCTCGATCTCAGGAAAACAAAGGAAGCACCCGCCATTTTATATACAGCGCGTTGCTCTGGTAATCTGATCCGAGCCACGATTTCGCAAATGGGCCGCAGATGAGAAATTATTGCCTTGGGTTTATGCGCTTCTATGCAGATTCACTTGAGACTGCATGTGAGACTGCCCATGTGGTGCTGCATTGAGTTAAAAGCGCAGGAAGCACCATTGGGATCTCCGTCGGGCAGCGATTGCCCTCATCAGGTTAGATATGCACGTGTCTAGGGAGCCATTAGTCCGAAGCCGCCAGATAGCATGCTCACTTACTGTAGAGATGACTCTTACTCCATGATCCTAAACAAGTTCTTTATTGGCAACTCTGCTAAACACCGCAAAGACGATCACAACATATCGCCGTTCCCTCATCAACTGTCCCTCCCTGGAACCCCACGCATGCACCCTTATTCTAAGAACACACAGACATTCTGACAAAGAATACTACAACACAACACATCTTCCCCCTTAATAATAATAAAAGAGCAAAGGAAAACTATATATAAACTATATACAACAAAAGAAAAACAAACTAATTAACATACAGTCCTAAAGTCTGTGAGGAACATTCTTCCAGTTCTTACTTCATCTTCCACTTCGTCTTCCCACAACCAATCCTAGAATATAGCTGCAGCCCCCCAACATCCTCCTCTTCCGTTTTATATATTTTACACTAGCTATTCGACTCACATGCCATACAGACACTCCACAACTCCACATGGCTTGGGAAACATACTTCCTCCCTTTGCCACTTTCCCCACTTCTTAGTTTTTTTACCCAGTCACCTAATAAAAGTTCTTCCACCCTTGTCACACTCTTTTTGTCAAAGTTCTCTTGGTACCCTTGTTGTGCTTTTATAATATTCCCCTTAACTCTTTCCGGTGACGTACTATCCATCCATCCTATGTCAACTCTCATGAACACTTTCCTAGCACTCATCGTCACAAATGGACAAAATCTACCCACTCCATTCCTGCTCTGGACTGGAACAACAAAATCAAAGGCAAACAAATTCCAAATCATCTCAAAACATCTTTCAGGTGACAAAGATGGTCTTAACTTTGTTAAACTTTTATTTGAATCAGCACACTCCCTGCATTCCCTCACTACCCTTCCCAACTCAATATCAACACCTGCCCACCAGAATGAACTTTCCACTCTCCTCTTTGTCCTAACAATTCCGAAATGTCCTTCATGACATAAACCTACTATTCTTCCCCTCAAAGTTCTGGGTGGTATGACTTTCCCTCCTCCGTAAACAAATCCTGATTCTACACTCAACTCACCTCTCACATTCCAAAAGTGCCTTCCTTCATCTGCATTCGGTTTCCCTTCACTCCAAACTTCAAAAACCTTCTCTTTTTTTTCCTCCATCAACCCATCTTTTCCCTAATGCAGAAGCCACTCAATTGACTTCTCCAACTCTTCCTCCACCACAGCAATTTGATACCCATTCCACTCACTCCTAGGTACTTCTTTAATCGGTAAGGGCAATCTACTCAAACAGTCCGCAACTTCACTTCGTACACCAGGAACATATTTAATCCCGTAATTGTAATCCTGCAATATCTTTGAAGGTCTTGCTGTTCTGAAATATTCAATTTTCCACACACAACCAAGGGCCTCCCATGCTGTTGCAGAATAAAGTTCTTCTGCTGGTGTCAAACTCCTTGATGCAAATCCAAAAACAACTTCTTTTCCTTCACCAACATTTTGTGTTAAAACCGCACCCATCCATACAGATGACTCAACCCTCTCAACCATTCCTGAAGTCTCCAACCTTATTAATTCCTTTCCCAATTCATTCCTTACTGTAAACTGTTCGTTTCTTACTCTATAATTTACATGAACAGCATTCTCCTCTAATTTTATCTCATGTTTTAATTCCATAAGCACGCCCATTTTTCCTGAGAACACATCACTATACTTTCCTTTAATTTCTTCCGTCAAATCATCATCTTTAACTTCTTCTGCTAAATCATCATTCTCACCCAACACCATAACCTGCTCTTTTGCATTCGGATTAAGTATTATATCCAAGCTTGCCTGATCTTTCCATCCTAAAACACTTGGTCCATTTTCCGCAACATACATTCTTCCCTCTGCCACCCTCCTTTTAAACACAAATGTCACATCTCTACACCCCACCATTGGAATACTTTTCCCAGTGAATCCTCTTGGATTTCTGTCACTTTTCATTAGATCTACACCAATCTCCTTCACAAATTTTCCCTTCCACATATCCAGATTAAAAATAGTATATGGCGATCCCGAATCTGCCACTAACATCACTATTACCCCCGCCACTTTAATTTCACATTGGGGTTTACTTCTTCCTTTACTTTTTACATCCAAAATAAAATCTCTTATCATAAAAACGTCATCGTCTTCATCTGAATCGTCTTCTTTAACTTGTTCCCTCAACTCATCTTCTCCCCTTGTCACATACTTTATCCTTGTAGTTTTATCTCTTCTATAACAAACTCTTGCGTAATGACCAATTAATCCACATACGGTACATTTTTGATCTCTTGCTCTACATGCTTGACTGTTCGCTAAATGTGTATAACTTCCACACCTAAAACATGCTAAATTAGTTGTGCTTTCTCTTCTATATTCATTCTTTGTTGCTTGAAAATATTTCTTCTCCGTCTTCTCTTCATCGAATTTATCTTTCCTTTTTGCACCAACGCTGCTTGCTCTTATAGTTTTCCTCACAACACACACTTCTTCTCTATCTTTTCCTTTCTCTTCTTCCAGGGCTGCTTTTGCACATCTGACTGATACTTCAGCCTTTCTTACTACCGCTAGTACCTTATTCAGTGTTCCATCTCCCATGGTCCATAATCTTTCTTGCACCCTTTTATTGCTTGTGAGCATAATGACTTGATCTCTTATTAACCAGTGGCGGCTGGTGACATTTCTGAGTGGTAGGGCAGAAAGAACCAAGATATATTGCTTGGTGAGTGAAAGATCTTCCATAGGCATTCAAAGAGTTTAGAATTACGACTTCAACCACAACTTGCTCAGCATTAACATTTTTAGGAACAGCTACTGGTATTAACCTGTTAAATGTTTTAGTAAAGATATAAGAGCTGATAAAGGAAATGTCAAAGTACAGGATACGTGAACCTCTGCCAAAGAGATGTGGCCAAAGGAGAATTTCCCACAGCATCATCCCATCCAGTAATGCTCATTCTCCACTGCTCCTCCGATCTACTCCCGGAAACCATCACCACTTACTGGACCACTATTTCCCTCCTATCCTCCATTCCTTGTGGCCATCAGTAAGCCCAACATGTACTGCAAACCAGCCACCAAATACACATAACTAATCCCACATCCTGTTCACATTCTTCCTCAAGGTTACACATCTTAGTCCATGCTGTACATTGAATACATTGAACTGGCAGTCTCCCCGATTTTCAATTTGTCAAACAAAGTCCTCACTTCATCAGAAACTAGTATTTTGGAAAAAGGTCTCTCCTTTGTCCCTATGAGACATACCAATTTTGTGAAACTCAAAATGGAGGCACTTGAATTTTGTCGAAAAATAAAATTAAAATCTTTCTTTGCACAAACAACGGTGAATTCACCATTGGAGGTCACAGGACTGAGAAAAAAGTCAACATTTTGCCCACCAGGAAATAAAGTTGCAAAAGAAATAATTACCTTTGAGAAAACCATTCTATCAGCCATAACCAAAATGGAAGAAAAACGTAATTGGACAAAATTTAACATCTCACAAGCTGAAAAATGTGCTTTAGAGAATCTCAAAAAGGATACGTCAGTTATAATAAAACAGGCGGACAAGGGAGGATCAATTGTCATATGGGACACTGAGAAATACATAGGAGAAGTGATGAGTCGACTCAATAACCCTAGGTGCTACAGGAAAATAGTAAAGAACCCCACTACAGAATTGCAACAACAACTCAACCCAATTTTGGAGAAAGGCTTGGCTGAGGGAATAATCGGGAAGAAAGAGTTTGAATATCTCAAATGTAACACTCCACGAATACCCTTATTTTACGTCTTACCAAAAATTCATAAAGACATAAATGCCCCCCCCGGAAGACCAATCGTCTCCGGTTGTGAGTCACTATTTGAACCAGTGTCCAAGTTTGTGGACTTTTTCTTGAAACCTTTTATGTCTGAAGTTAAATCATTCCTCCGAGATACGACTGATTTTATCAATAAACTTCCCACCATTCCGTTTGAACAAAATGAAGATTTCTTAGTAACAATGGATGTTTGTTCACTGTACACCCAGATCCCCCAGAGTGATGGTCTGGATGCAATTCAGTTTTACTTGGACCAACGACCCAGACCCACTAGAGTACCAACAGAGTTCATCATGCAATTAGCAACATTGGCACTGAAGAAGAATTATTTCAACTTCAATGGAGAATTTTTCTATCAGACAAGCGGAGTAGCCATGGGGTGTCCTTTCGCCCCAGAATTAGCTGTACTATTTATGGCATTCTACGAAGAGAGATTTGTCTACCAGTCAAATCCAGTTGTTGAAAAAATTACCAGTTGGAGTCGATACATCGACGACGTCTTCCTAACTTGGAAAGGGACCGAAGAAGACCTAAAGGAATTTCACGTGTGGCTCAACTCAAGAACAGAGGAAATCAAATTCAGCATGAACTTCTCAAAAGTAAAAATGTCATTCCTCGATGTCGAGGTATACCCAACAGATGGAGGCTTGGTGACCACACTATATAAAAAATTGACAGACAGAAACAAGGCTCTACATTTTAATAGTAATCACCCGCGGAATTTGAAAGAAAACCTCCCATTTGAACAGTATTTGCGGATTAAGAGAAACTGCCATTTCAAAGATGAATATATGTTCCACGCTGCGAACCTGACAGACAATTTAGTGCTAAGAGGCTACCCCATAAAATTACTGAGAAGAACAATGAAGAGAGTATGGTGGATTCCTCGAGATACACTTCTAGTCAAAAAGGCAAAACCAACTCTCAACAGGATAGTATGTGTCTCCACATTTTGTCTTAACTCCAACCTATTTAAAAAAACCATCTTACAAAATTGGCATCTGGTGGAAAATGTTGACGAGACACTGAAAGAGAAGCCATTATTTGCCTTTAAAAAGGACCAAAGCGTTGCCAACCACTTAGTTCAAGCAGCAATAAAGAAGAGCACACCAACAATTAATACCATGCTAGGACTGCCACCAATCCAAGGACATCACAAATGCGGGTCTTGCATTTGTTGTGCAAGTACAGAAGAAGGATGTCTGTTCCAACATAAGCAAAATTTCTGGAAACATGAGAAATTCACGAACTGTAAGTCAAGGTACGTCATATATGGCATAAAATGCCCTTGCGACAAGTTGTACATCGGCAAAACAAGTCAGGAGGTGAGATGCCGCATTACCCAACATAAATCACGGATAAAAAAGAATGTGATAACTGCCCCACTTGTCAATCATTGGACGAATCACAAGCACACACTAGATGATCTAAAATGGACAGTGATCGCTAAAATTGAAAAAGACCCCAGAGGTGGTGACATCGAAGAGAAACTATCACGTAATGAAGCCATGCTTATAGTCAAGTTCAATACGGCGACAAATGGTCTTAATGAACTCTCCGAGATTTACAGTTTGTAAACACCCAAGACGCAATACTGTGGACCCAATAATGAACATGAAAACATCCCCAATCGGGTTGCGGTCCCCCCTGTAGACCGCGAGCCCGGCTACACAAAGTCCAATTCAACGCAAACGTACATCGTCTCCATGACGACTGACAATGAAACTACAATCCCCACAATTCCTCGAACCAGGAAGTGAGTAAAACTAGGACACACGAGATCAGGTACACCGACTGGATGGTGCCGGCAGCTGCATTCACTGACAGAGACCGAAGAGCGTGGACCCCCCGATAAACTCAGCGTACAAGAATCATTCAGGTAAATGAAGACGCCGTGGTAGACTAGAACCACAAGACGAGTGATTATAAAAACGGAGACCTGACATAAGTCTCCCCCTCTTTTCAGAAAACCAGAAAGAGACGATTCACCGTTCTATCCGGGAAATAGTACCCGACTTACTCCCACGCTACGATAAAAGTAAGTTGCTCCCTTTCCATCCACAGCGGCTGCTGCCACCAGCACAAAAATCACCGCACCCTGACAAGTCCTTCTATTCTTCTAGATCTCCACTTCCACCCGAATTTGTGACAACAAGGATTTCGTTAAATCGCGGCATGCGTAAAATTATGTGAGTATTCACGTATGAATGTGTCAATCAAGAGAGTGCAAGCGCTTTTTTGGAATCATAGGCTAAAGAGGCTCTATTTTTGTTACAGTTTCAGCAAACAAGAGAGAACCCAGCAACTGAGAGGTAGGATTAGTTTTTCCGCACCCCACTGTAGCGATGAGAGGCATGGTATTGTCCCTATGGTTGATTCATTCTTGTTCTCCATTCACAGGCACATGGTCCTGATGAGATTTCCCCACAACAAGGGGTCATCGAAACGCGTAGACCTCCTCTACCCAGCATTAGGAATATTCGATTGAGTTTCAAGCATATCAAAACTCTTCATTTGCTCATTTCCAATGCTACGTTTTCTAAATCATGATGTTGTAAATATTTTTGTATAATTGTTATGTGTGTATATATCAATGTGTTGTTCTGTATGAATGTTGAATGTAAGTTGAGAGTCTGTCAAAAAAAACATTGTCTTTTTGTATGTCAAAATAATGTTTTTTCATATGTGATGTGGAGCCAAACAAGTGTTGTTTGTATTCAAATTGAAAAAAATAAAAAATGCTCATTTATATGATATTTGTGATGTAAAAATAATAAAACCCATTGGATTTATTCCGGATAAAACATTTCCCGAGAATTACTGTTTAATTCAGTGATTCGAGCGATCACTCTTGATCCAAGTTTAAGTTGCGTGGCAATATTGGTACTCTTTTTGGTTTATAGTACATTGAATAGAAACACAGTGCAGTCCTGCATGCCATCACTTCACAATTATTGGTAGACGTACAGAGGATTTTGTTACATTTTAATTACATTAACCTACAGTTGAACCATTTCAGGTGTTGCTATTTACTCAAATGCCTTCAGTGCAGTTTTCAAATACACATATGCATGAGAAATAAATACTTTCCAAATGTAGAATTAGTTATATGCTGCCACTTCTCCCTCAGATATACTTATTCCAAACGGTCCAGCATTTTTCATTAGTAAAAACGTTACGGTAGTGATGTATTTCTGCATGAACTTTAATTGTAAAGCACGTGATCCAGCATCTTAAATAAAGCGCATATTACGGAGACCTTTACGGAAGTTTAAAATTCACCAGCATCCAACAGATGTGCCAAAATACATGCACCGTTTCGCTATGTTCCTGGGAATCGAACTTGTGACCCACAGCTTACACTTGGGGACTAGTAGAATCTGATGCACTGCCCACGGAGATCTATGAATCAGCACTGTGAAAATGCATGGACCCTGGAGGTTTACAGCAAACACCTAGTTCCAGATGGAAAATGTGGTCTGTTTTTGGGTCTGTGTATAATCCCATTTCTGTTGGTTAATGAGTGATCTGTTAAAGGCCACACCGACACACTTCTGGCGGCATCCCTACTGGTCATGTACAGCTTCCCGTTCGATACAGTGCAGCTAGTCGGGCTCGGGTATGCCAGAGGTAGGTTTTCAAACTGTACGCCAATCCGCCCGCCCTAATGGCTTCCTCCTTTGGTGCATTGTTGACCCAGTTTGATGTTTGAATCTTCCATAGATATACAATACATCAAAAAAGTCCACGGCGGAATAAGAAAGCCTCAGCATATCTAAACATGAAAGCTGCACAAGATTTTTTTTTTAAATCGCAACACGATCGTGGCTGCAAGGGGTCAGGGGAAATAATGCTCTTTGGTGCTGTTCAATCTCACTCGAAATGCTCGCTCCCTGCAATATGTGGCTTGCATTAAATTAGTTCCAGTGCGACTTTCCTTGGTGGAGTCATACATACTATACGGAACAGGGCACAGCAAAACTATGCACATAAAAAACACACAAAACAGAAGTGAGCCTAAGGATAAACAATCTCTTCAGACGACCCTTGGTTTCCTTACAAGAACTCGTCAGAGCACGTTTACGAGCAGGCTATTTCGTCTACCACACCAACATTTAATAACTCTGGAATATAACAGATGAGCCTAGCTGGAACCTCATCGATTATCTTCTTGGTACAGAACAGAAACCGTGTTAACTTACAAGACGGAAGTCGAAGGCACGGCCCACGGCACTTCTGGCATAGTGTCATAAACTGCTTGTGAATGAATACATCCGAGTCTGGCCTGTTTGCATTCCCGCGCTTGGTTACACCACGCCCTTTAACAAAGTTCTTTAACTCTTGATTTGCATGCCCTCAACCCCATTGTGTACACATAGGTATATATAGCCCACCCACGTCTCACTCATACCGTACGTACGTTCGTACCTGCTATCAAGATTACTAAATGGGCCTCTACAGTGCGACACGAGGGTGTAAAGAAAGAAGCAGCAGCATAACATTACCTACCATATCACGACTACGAGTCAGGAGTCACGCGCTCTCCGGATGGATCGACGACTGACGACTGGACTTACTCAGTACTGGTCTGGTCTACTGACTTTCAGTTTCACTATCACTACTTGTTGTTGACTAAGTTGTGGCACTGGTGCGCCACGCGCTGCACGTCACTGCAGCTTACAGAAATGGCCAATCACCACGACATGGCTTGATATAGCCATATGTGATTGGCCATACTGTACAGCAGCAAACACCCACGCGCGGCACCATGATCCTGACCCTGCTGCTGTCTACTCAGCCAATCCTGGCGCAGCCTTAACAGTGCCACTGCGCCAGGATTGGCTTCCGAGCAGGAGAAAATCTGCCCATAATGAGACCGGGCCCTGCCAGTGTCTCAGTGCTTAGGGGGCGGGGGCGAGGTTTAATAGTTGTACGCATGCGCAGGCCAGTCTCAATTATGAGTACTCCTGGCTGTCACATGCGCAGTCACCCCGACCCCGCTGCAGCTGCTTACGCTCTCTGGCGCTGTCACTCACTCTCCCACAACCCCGCCCCCCACGGCCCACTTCCATAAGCAAATGCCCGATTCTGCCGGGCTCGTCAGTGTGCTCTGATTTATTTGAAAGAAATGTGTTTGAATTATGTTATGCATGTTGTTGGCACCAGCGGCGGTCGTCCATGGCTAGTGGGGCAACGCCCCAACGCCCCCAATGGACGCACCGCCACTGTTATTAACTCTTCTTCTATCTGTCCAAATCTACATTTCTCCGCCATTCTTTTCAATACGCTCAAATAATCATCAATCTTCTCATCCTGTTCTTGCTTCCTCCTGAAAAACTTGTATCTGTCAATTGCCACACATACCGTTGGTGCATAATATCTCTCTAAGTCGTCCAACGCATTCTCATATACATCCGTTTCATCTTCACCTCTTTCCTTCTTTTGCATCTGCACATATTGCCTGATTCCTTCTGGTCCTAAGGAATGTAGCAATATCCCTTTTTTTATTTCCGGTGTCATTTCCTCATTTTTGATAGTGAACATATACTACAACACGACACTTACTGTCTGCAAAGGGACTGCCTGTAGGGGATGTTTAGCCCATTTAGTATGTTGTCAAGCTGCCCCCGACATTGCGATCCTCTTCATTCCGCCCTCTCCATACTGTGGGCGGGCGGGTTCCAGCTTGGGCGGCAGGCTCGTCGGAAAGGCTGAGATGATCTGTAATCATGCATGTGGATATTTCGCTATGAAACGCACTTGTGAACCTAAAATATACATTTGTACCCAGGAAATGCTGGGGTCCTGATTGTAAGCCGCTCGTTTGGTTTGATGTTCCCCTTCCTTCTGTTCACAATGTTTTGTTACTATTTCTGCAATTTTTCTTTTTACTCGTGTATGACACATTTTTCTGCTGGGTGCCAAAATGTGACAAATGGACAAAATCAAAGCTAAGTGCTTCCAGAGGCATTTGGCACACAACTAGATCATTTCCTGCTGCATAGTGAAAATACATGGGTTCTTTAAAGTCAAATTTGAGGCCCCCAGATTTGTAGCTTAAGGATGTCCTTCTGTGCCAACAGAGGGATTCCACCAGAATATCGACTACAAAATAGCATATGGCCAAAATATTGTCACAAAAACATTGTGGACCAAAATATTGTGAAGGTAAGATTATATAGGTAAGCATAGGTTTACTTTACTCAACTCCACAGGTGCCCGAGACAGGGTGCAGGGTTTTCCACAAACACCCCATTTCCCCATAGGAGCCTGTGTTACAATTGGTTGTCGGGAATAACACAAGCTCCCATAGGAAACAATGGGAATCCGACCCAACAGTGTTCGGCCGCATCACAATCCGGTGTTCGAAACTGCTGAGCGCAAGTTGGTCGGTCCTGATTCCGAGTCGTTGTCGGGCAGCGGCTTTCCGCCCGACATCGTAATGAAACCCTAAATCTATTAATACGTATATGCATGCACCTTCTCAATATTTTGTAGTCATTATTTTTCTCATGATATTTTGTCCCCACAATATACTTGGCCTCAATATTTGGTTACACAACCCCAATAGACTTAGAAAGGAGCTTGGGATCCCTAATTTTCAAGCAACTGCTCTGACTGCAAGAATGTGCAGCTCTGGAAAGTAGATCTTGGAAACCAGAGTAGAAGGTTGTGTACCATCTTCCAACAGAAATGTCTCTGAGCTGTTGATCAAAAAGATGCGGAACAAATTGTCATGGTGATTAAAAGCAAGCATTGGCAAAGCCAATAGGTTTTGCCTATTGTGTATGTTGTGGTGCTTTTTTTTTACTTTAAGTTCTACTGCACTGCATCTCAACTGTTCTGCAATATGTAAAAAAAAAACACTGACAAAGCCAATAGATTTCGCATAGGTGAAACCTATTGGCTTTACCAATGCTTGCTTTTCATTTGTTTAGGTCATGTGTTCAGGGTCTTAGCTTTTGGGGGGGGGGGGGGGGATTCGGTTACACCCCCAATAAATGTATGTTCTGATAAATAGTTGGATAGAGGTGCTTTCAGTCGGACATGGAGAGTTGTCTGTTGGAGTTCACTAGGATTTTTTTCATTAACATGGACAAAAACGCACAATACAAGTTCTCTCTACCTGTCTTGTAAATCCTCGAAAATGTTGGTTATTTTACTAAACATTGTTTTTTCTCTCACTTAGTGCTCCTACCAATCCTCATTCCTCTCCCTTTCCACTGCCTCTTAGGCCCCTCTCATGCACCCTGCTTGTCCTATAATGTATTTTAACATTAAACGCCAGCGTGATTGCGGGGAAAATCTGAAGCTCACACCCCTCCAATCTTACCGACCAAGCCACGCCCCTGGTTGTGTTCTGCAACTATTGCAACCTTAACTTCTATTGACATTTTGTTTCCATTTAACATATAACTTGTTTTATGCAGCACTTGCTACAACAGATTAACAACCTGATTCATCAAAGACCCGTTTTGCGAGTCTTTAATAGCGATTCATAAGGAATCGCTATTACAGGCTCGCAAAACGGGATTCATGTAGGAATCGCAAAATAAAATGCGATTCCTACATATTCCTTATTTGCGATTAGCAAATTGCTAATCACAAATAAGGAATAACTCCCCATTCATTCCTATGGGCCAAAAAGCCCATAGGAATGAATGGGGAGTATTCCTTATTAGCGATTAGCAATTAGCTAATCGCAAATAAGATAGCGATTTAAAGGGTGCCAGGGGTGTCCAAAGGACACCCTGTAGCACTCCTTAAATGCAAATCTAAACAGGTGTTGCGCACACACATGTCCAAAGGACATGTGTGTGTGCAACATGCAACTTAGAAAAATGCTTTTAAAAGCATTTTTCTAAGTTTTCGCTATTTAACACGAGGTTTGACCTCGCGGTAAATAGCGGCCCGAAATAGCGAATTCGCAATTTAAAAATGGATGATGAATTGCATTTAAGGAATCTCAAATAGAGATTCCTTAAATGTAATTCCTCGCAAATTTGCGAATTCGCTATTACCGATTTTTGCATTTGGGATGATGAATCCCAAATGCAAAAATTGCGCTCGCAAAGGGTCAGATTCTGAGAATCTGGCCCTTTGCGAGCGCTATTCACCTTCATGAATCTGACTGTTAGCAATTTATAAGTGTTGCAGTTACGTCAATGATGCTCTTTGTATCTGCCTGATGGCAAGGAAAGGATGAGAATCTCCTTCTGGGAATCAATCCCAGGTCCATTTTTAGATACTTCAGCAACTTCATGGATTGTAAACCTGTTTTATGATTTTGAGAATGCCAGGTCTACAACTTGGAAAGTTTGCACACTACATCATAAAATGTTCCTGAAATAACTAGAACATGTTTTTGTTTTTCTACATTAATTATCTTACACAAACCCCCTAAATATCGCCATTCTAATCTTCGTTCTTTGTATGCGGTCTGAAATTTCAATCTGTCTTTTAGTTCTATGGGCACCAAATAAAGGGCTTAAAAATGTATCTGTGCTCAGGGCCACAAATCCTTCAAATAGCTCTGCCAGAGGGATTGTCAAGTGTTGGTTGAAAGATGGGGACTTTAGCGCCCCCCCCCCAAAAAAAAATAAGACAGCTGGTCTAGCAAAAAAGGTTGCCTGTTGAAGATTGAGCTAAACTCTGAGGCAGCTTTGCCTCGATTGTTGTGAAACAAACTAGAAAAGCTGAAGAGGATGATTGCACAGGTAAAGGGGCACAAAGCATAGGGCACAGCAGCTGCAGGGGTACCTAACCTTTGAAAGGTGTTGTCCCAGGCAAGTCTTTTCCCAGGCGTATGGCAATCAAGGCACACAGAGGCCTACCTGCAAGGTGATTTGAAGGTTAAGTGACGGTTTTAGGGTGAAGGCAACGGGGTGTCTGTGTGGCTGCTGGAGGATCAAAGGCAGTGATAGGCCCTCATTTTTAGTGGCCTGTTAATTCCACTAAGGACAATAGCAACAGGTGACCGCCCCACTGTACATATGAGACCTGCAGGAACACCACGGATCACTTTGCTTTCACTCAGAGATTTCAGTTGGCAAAAGCGCCTGGAATCTAGTCTGAATAGCAAGAGAAAAATGAGGAATTACTGGGGCAATCGGACGCAGAATTCTTGATTCCTCTGGTAAATCCTCATGTTTTAGTGGATCCTAAAGGTCAAACCCATAATGCATCACATTTTCCACACCCCTCAATGCCCCCAGTATCAATAACGCTGGGGGTGAGAAATATAGACTCATGTTCTAGTCCACTCATAATGATGGCCTCAGTTGGTGATCGCGGATTCGGGGTACTCTAAGGGGGCGGGGGAAATGTTAATAGTGCAGATAATTTTAGCATCACAGCTCTCACGATGTGCCCCTTGTTGGTGCTTGTGATACTGTGGAGTGAGACCAGGACCGGACTGGCCATAGCGGGCACCGGGCAATCACCTGGTGGGCCGCACGGATTGGGGCCGGATTTAGGCAAAATCGGCCCTGTACCAAAATCGGCCGAAAACCGGCCCTGGCAAAGAGCTCGGCGGCACCTCCAACCCCCCCCCCCCCAACCCCGAGTGTGGAGGGGGGCCGACCGAGCACTTTGCCGGGGCCGGTTGTGGTTCCCAGTCCAGCCCTGAGTGAGACTTGTGCAAACAACGCAGTGGTGTTTAACGCTAACACAGAGGTATGACACAGCCGGGGCTAATACACTTTGGGGCATATTAGTAAGAACCTCGTTACAATTATCGCCGTAAAACAGCGATAATGGGCTTGCTAATATGCGTTATAGAATTCCAATAGAAGCCCAGGTTAGATGTCCTGCACACCTAACCTGGGCTTCTATTGGAATTCTAGAACGCATATTAGTAAGCCCATTTTCGCTGTTTTAAAACAGCGATAATTTTAATAAGGTTCTTGCTAATATGCCCCTTTGTTTTCAAAAAGTGCATCACCACTCGATGCATCATAGACCTTTTTAGGTTGGAGCCTACCAGACCGCGCAGCTGCCTGGTTGCAAAGAAATCCAGGGGACACGCTGGAAACTGACCTAGAAATGCAAACCGCCCTTTACTTACCATTGGCTTTGCCTTTTGCCACTCACATTTGCATGCTTTTTGTTCACTGGCTTTATTTGTTTTAAGCTGTCCAGCTTGAGTTAGTCCCTCCAGTGGAGCACAGCCTTTTCACTACCTCACTAAATGGCGCCTTCTATTCTTCTAAGACTCTTTTATTTGGGAACTCTTTTTTCCTTTTTTTGTGAAGTACTTCATGAGAATGCATGTTTTAAAGCTTTTTCTCATTGTATGCCTTTTCTGCTCACCGCTCTCTCTGTATGGCTTTGTAAGGCATTTTGTGGATCTGCCATCACTTTTACCAGAAGCTGTTTTGGTTTTGCCTCCGTTTTTGAGGCACATTTTTTGCATGAAAGTGTATGTTTTGTTTAGAGACCACTTTTCCCAGAAACTGCTTCACTAGCTGCCACAGCATGCCTTCTACTTTGGATGCCAGGAGCTGTCATTTTGTTTTTACAACTGCTAAGATTTGTACATTAGTTAGCCTGTGAAGATATAATGGTATTATCTTTACAGCAAGCTAACAAACATCCCTGTCTGATTTGTTGCTTGACAAGGGCCTGAACAGTAAAATATACAATTGTCCAAAAATGTTCTTTTTCTATTTCTGTCAGCTTTTAAAATTCCTAAGCAACAATTCAATTTAGTTTTCTATTGGGATGCCTTTCTGTTGGATGCTTATGTACTGTGAGCAAGCATTCCTCTGATCTCATGGCATGTGCTTTCCACTATGAACAACACTTCAGCATAAGTTGGATAACTCCGTTATATTCATTTGTTGGTTGGCAATTGAATATGTTGAGTGTTTCCCTGCTGCTTTTTAACAATAAATGTTTAAATATATATTGTTTTGTTTAGATAATATTAGCTTCTTTCTCAAAGCACAAAGTTCCATCTGTGCTTTTTGTAAGAAAAACATATAAAATCTATCTTTACTAGATGGATTTGAACCTTGAGCATATAGTGGAGTGGCGTACAGTGGAGTGGCGCAAACTGGAGTGGCATACAGTGGAGTAGCGTAGAGTGAAATTGCGTATAATGGTGTGTGATTGACTAGATTGGCATACAGTGGAGTGGTGTAGAGTGAAATAGTATACAATGGACCAGGGTATAGCGGACTAGTGTACAGTGAAGTTTCATAAAGTGGAAAAACATATAGTGGAGTGGCGTAGAGTGGATTAGCATATAGTGAAAAGCATAGATTGGAGTGTCGTACTCTGCACTGGCGTAGAGTGTAATAGATTGCTGTGGAGTAGGGTACGGTCGAGTGGTGTATACTGTAGTGGCTTACACTGGAGTGGGGTGTAGTAGAGTAGGGTAGAGTGAAATAGCATAAAGTGGAGCAGAGTAGAGTGGAGTTGTGTACAGTGGAATAGCATAGAGTACATCGGAGTAGAACTACTTCACCATCAAACACTCCTGCAACTAGGTCCTCCATTATGTATTTTTATATTTTAAAGAGCTTCTAGCTCCGTTTTAAAACTGTGCTTCCACACTAATTTTTTTTACATTAACTAATCCACCTCGTATCATTAAATGAAAAGCAGTGCCCTTTGTGAGTCTCTGTGCATGTATGTTAAATGCATGCGTATGCATACGAAATGCATCATTAGGTCTTTTTTTTCACCCTGGTCCACAGCAGTTGCGATGCTGTTCAACAGGGCTAAAAACATTAACAAAGCTAAGAGGTCTAATAGGCAAGACCTATTGACTTTGCCAATACTTGTTTTATTATTATTTTGAACCATGCTGCATACCGGCCACACTGATATACAGTATGGCTACAAACCATTGCCAAAGGTGGTAATGTCCATGCTGTACTGCATGCACAAAAGGCAATAGCAGAACCAATAGTCTCAAAGATAAGACCTACTGGCTTTGAAAACCTACATTTTTATGACCCTCTACAGACCTCAGCGACGGACCTTATCAAGGACCTAGCTGTTTTCCAACTCTCACAAAAAATTAGTAAACCCACCCATGCAAAGGGCCATTTACTAGACCCCATCTTCTCGAATCTGGACGCTCTAGTAGGGAAAAACCCTATACCTGTTCCATGGTCAGACCATTTTCTTATACCTTTCTCATGGTCGCCACCCTACAATGTGTAGAACCCCCCCTATTCAAGAACAAGTACCTGGTCCAAACTATCATTGGAACAATGGACTACAGTTCTGGAAGAAACCAAAGCAACCTTCTCACTAGACGTAGTCACGGCTAATGATAACTTTAATAACTGGCTTCAAAAATCCTTGGATGCTCTTATTCCCGAAAAAAGTTTGAAAACTAAGACAAGAAACACCAAAAGGCTTGGTATACAGCTGTACTACGAGGCCTAAAGCAGAACTGTAAAAAAATGGAGAGAGCCTGGAGGAAAAGTTTTTCCTCGGACTCGAAGAAAAAAATATAGACACAGTATTTACCTCTATAAAGTGGAAATCAGAGCAGCACAGGCTGCCTTCTATGAAAATAAAATCTTAGCCGCACCTAACTCCACTCGTGAGATCTTCAACATTGTGAAAACTCTCTCAAAAATCCCCCCTCACCTGTCTCTCCTGATACCTCAGGAGCACAGTGTGACAAACTAGCAGAATTCTTCTCATCTAAAATTGAAACCATTTTCTCCTCATTTCCCCCCGATGACTAACGATCTCACACTCCATTTGTAGGAAGGTGGATATCTGACAATATGGTTACCCCAACTTTTTGCCTAGTGTTCAGCTGATATTTGACTTAGTTGGCCTGGGATACTGCTATTCAGGGTGCCAGGCTATCTGCTCGCTCTTTAAAATGGACTCCATGTACTTTAGGTGCATATCTAATTGGATATTGGGTCACCTTGTGAGCCCCTGTATAGAATACCATAGGTACCCAGGGAATAGGTGCATCCAAGGCCTACCAGGGGCTGCAGCATGAATTATGCCACCCCTGGCTGGCCATCCAAACTGACACCACAGGCTGAACACTCAGCTTGGGCAAGGTGGTGTAATCACCCCTTGCTTAGATATAGTATTCCTATATCTACCCTTATATATCGACACAAATATACCTATAAGTCACTCCTATGGCAGGCCTTGACAATCCTGAAGGCAGAGTGCTTGGTTTTATGTGAGATGGTGCTCTAGCATGAGCTGAGCCTGTCTGCAGCTTTTGGATCCATGTCCTTATAGCTGTTCTATGATATAGCCATACCATATACTCTTAAGTGTATTATATACCTCGCGGTTAATGCTAACTTTGGTTTGGCTTTATCAAAATATGTCGTGTAAGGTGTCAAACACTTTGGAATACTACCCCCCCCCCACCAGTCCTGGCGGCGGAGGTAGCATTCCACCCTTCTAGAGGGAGAAGACATGTAGTTACTGCTTTACCCGGTTAAAGTTAAACAGAGTCTCAGCATCACAAAATGGATGCTGCTGCCACAGACACGAGTCTGACCTCCTGCTGCTGGACGAAACTCTGGCAGGGGAGGCCTGGACAATAGGTTTCCTGTCAAGGGAGGGGCTGGCACCTCCCCAGAAAGCCTGTCGTGGATTGGGGCAGGGTGAGTTCAAGGGAAAGATGCTTTTCCAGACACTGCCTGGGGCACACAAGGTGCTCCATGCATAGCCCAGTTCAAACCAGTTGCTGGGACACTCCAGCCCAGCTCTGGTGCGAAACTGGACAAAGAGAAAGGGGTGTAACCACCCCCTTCTCAGGTTACACCCATAGGAGGGACCAAGCAGGTAATCCAGCCCCTTAGTTTAGTATAACGATAGGAGCTGTGTCTAGAGACATTAGAATATCCTGGAAAGAAACTCTGAAATGAACTCTTGGACCTTCGATGTTCCATTTCGACTGGAAGACTCAAGACATCTCCCTTGTGGTCAAGGAGTGACCACCCTGTGCAAACAGGCACTCTCAGTAACTTGCCAGTTTGCTTTGTTGACGCTCCCGCTGGAACCCAAAGACTTAGCGATGCAGGAACTGGACTTCCAGAGTTCTCTGACTGACCCACATCCACAGCAAAGCTGAGACCCGTGGCGGACATGAGAGACGTGGGACTGGACATCCTGGACTATCTGCTTTTTTAAACCTGTGCCGCTCCTGAGGTACCCTCGAAACTGTGCATTGGGGTTTGAGAAGCCCCTAACCCAAGAAGCATTTGCATCGAAGCTCAGCCCTCCACACTCCATGAGTGCCGCTTGGGGCCTGCGCCTGCATTTAAGCTCAATGCGTCTTTGCGGTTGCTAGCCCGTTGGCTAGTGGCCCCTTTGAAGACTTCTTTGTGAAACTACAGTGCTTGCCTGATTGCTCCGGGCTTGCTCCAGCTTTCCTGTGAAGGAGAAGCTCCCCAGAGTCTGAACAGAAGCCAATCTTCTCATCCTGCGTTGATTGCATTTGCCAAGGTTTGTTGGGTCCAATCCGGATACCAACACCGCCAACAGCTAGACCTGTCCTGGGACTCCAGCTCCTGGTTGTCGTCGATGCCTCTTGGTCCTCGTGGCTGCAGAGACAAGCTTCACCTCTTTACATGATTGCATCTCGACATCGCCTGGTTCCTTCCTGGTTCCTTCCTGGTCACTGGCTAGTGACCCAGACTCTGTCCCCTCTGCTTTCAGGTTCTTCTCGACTCTGATCCACCCTTGGATCCACCGGGACACTTTCCTCCTGGTCGCCTGCAGCACTTTCTTGCAGCTCTCCATGAGATTCAGCGACAAAACCTGACACAAAAGAACACCTATGCACCCGGCTTCCCTGGGTGAGGTAACTCGAGTACTTCGGTTATCCTGTGGGTATTAACTATCCAAGTGTCCTAGTTTAACAGGGCTTTCCCGTAGTCCATCCGGAAGTGTCCGAAATCTACTACTTTGTAACTTTTACTTTCCCATTATAAGTTTATGGTAACTCGTGTGTGTGTTTAGACACTGTACATGTATCCTGTGGGACTCCTACTTCCTAACCTTTGGTTGTCCAGTGTAGCCCCAGCGATTCTCTAGGCCCTAGGCCTATTCACCTTTCCTGAAGTGGTTCTTATACCACTTACTTAGTATATGGTTCGTGAGGCCCCTAGGGCAGAATTGTATTTGTGCAACTTATAGTATGCTTATTGAGTAACTTGTGCTGTATCTCGAACTCTGACCTCATAAAGAGTGCAGAGTGGTGTGTTAGTAATAAATACATATATATTTGATATATACCTTGTGTGGTGTCCTTTCATTGGATATTCAAGGGATTATTATTGGTAAAACAGCTGGCTTCACATGCTCTCTGAAGTTTAAGCCTAAGACTGCTTTGTCCATGCTACCACTAGGATAGCTGGTCTATAAGGTTGACTTTACAACCATCACCATAAGGGTTGTTTGGACTGATACAGGGTGCCCACTAGAATAGTGGACATCATATACCAGGCCAACTTCTCACACCACTAGAATAGTTGTAGAGCAAAGGGCCTAGCACACCCTGGCTACAACTCATAGAGAGGTTTAGTAGGTAACACTTAGTGTATGTAGGTGCACACACCACACCTCACTAGAACATGTCTCTGAGAGCAGAACCTAGTGGATCTCTCCCAGTAGAAGTTGACACTCCCAGGTCACCTTCTAGATATGATACATTTACCTTCCATGAGCTGAGACGCTTATGCAGGACTAGAAAGTTGAGCCAAGGCTCAAACCCTACCCTTAAGCATCTGATAGAAATACTAGAGGAGGATGATGCTAATAAAGCATCTAACCAAGGTCCTTCAGGCGGTACAGGGGAGGGCCATCCCTCAACAGAAGATTCCCCTGATGAAAATCTAGGGGAGGGTGATCATGAGGATGATGACACTGATCAGGTTCAAGTAGCAGAACTTAACCAGACCAACCTAAGCCTACATGGGGCTGGAGGGGGCATAGCCCCATTCAGGCCCCCAAGCAGGCTTAACTCTGAGCACAGAAGGAGGAGATCCCTTTCCAGGGAATCTCACCCCTCCGGTGACTCAATAGGGTCAGATGCCTCTGCTCTCAGGAGAATGACTTCCCCTGAGAGGAGAGAACATCTAGCTAGGATGAGAGAAGTCAATCTTAGGATCAAGAGGCAGGAAATGGCCCTTGCAAAAGAGACCCTGGCTCTTGAAAGAGAAAAAATAATGTGTGGACTAGAGTCCACTGGTGGCAGCAATACCCCTACAAGTAGGGAAGGGTCATATGACCATAGAAACCTAAGTAAGATTGTTTCTCCCTACAAGATTGGGGAGGACATCCATAAGTGGATAGTTGCTTTGGAGAGGGCATGTAAAGTACAACAGGTACCCCAGAGTCAGTGGGCAGCTATACTATGGCTCTCCTTTTCTCAAAGTTAGTGGTGAGGATGCTAATAACTACAAAGTCCTGAAAGGTGCTCTGATAGATGGGTTTGGCTTAACCACTGAGCAGTATAGGTTGCTGTTCAGGGATACCCAGAAGACACAGACTCAAGACTGGACTGATTTTGTAGATTGTGCTACTAAGGCTCTGGAGGGCTGGTTATTGGGCAGCAAAGTACTTGGCTATACAGGATTGTATAATTTGATTATGAGGAGCAGATCCTTAGTAATTGTCAAAACCAGCTTCTACACCAGCACCTGGTGGACTCTGATCTGACCTCTCCCCAAGAATTGGGTAAGAAGGCAGACAAATGGGTCAGAACCAAGATAAGGCCTAAAAATCAGGGAGGTGACCAGAAGAAAGATTCTACCAAGCCTCAAGAGAAAGGTGGAGATAAATCCAATGACAAATCCTCTACAGGGCCCCAAAACTCCAATGGGGGGTGTGGGGTGGGGGGCAAAATCCTTCCTCTAACCTCAAGAAACCTTATTGCCATGTCTGTAAGCAGCCTGGCCATTGGAAAACTGGTTTTGCAATTGCCGCTCTAAGTGCGCAGGGGATGCCCAGACGTGGGTCCCAGGCACTCCACACCACTTGGAGTCAAGCTAGCCGGGCTGATGAGAGGTGTTACCTCGAAACCGGTCCGGTCCTCGGATGCTTGATTCCGTTCTGGGAAGGACATGGCTTTTGTAGTTCGGACTGGACTGTTCACATGGGGCAACAGGGTCAGAGCTGATTTGCATATCGCCATTGTCTAACCCAGGGTGGTGTGGAGTGCAAAAAACGATGGATTTGGGCCCAGATCTTTTGACTGGGGGAATGTGTGACATTGATCCACATTCGGTCCATCACTTGATGTTTTTGCAATTGCCGCCCTAAGTGCGCTGGGGATGCCCAGACATGGGTCCCAGGCACTCCACACCACTTGGAGTCAAGCTAGCCGGGCTGATGAGAGGTGTTACCTCGAAACCGGTCCGGTCCTCGGATGCTTGATTCCGTTCTGGGAAGGACATGGCTTTTGTAGTTCGGACTGGACTGTTCCCATGGGGCAACAGGGTCAGAGCTGATTTGCATATCGCCATTGTCTAACCCAGGGTGGTGTGGAGTGCAAAAAAACGATGGATTTAGGCCCAGATCTTTTGACTGGGGGAATGTGTGACATTGATCCACATTCGGTCCATCACTTGTTGTTTTTGCAATTGCCGCCCTAAGTGCGCTGGGGATGCCCAGACGTGGGTCCCAGGCACTCCACACCACTTGGAGTCAAGCTAGCCGGCCTGATGAGAGGTGTTACCTCGAAACCGGTCCGGTCCTCGGATGCTTGATTCCGTTCTGGGAAGGACATGGCTTTTGTAGTTCGGACTGGACTGTTCCCATGGGGCAACAGGGTCAGAGCTGATTTGCATATCGCCATTGTCTAACCCAGGGTGGTGTGGAGTGCAAAAAAACGATGGATTTGGGCCCAGATCTTTTGACTGGGGGAATGTGTGACATTGATCCACATTCGGTCCATCACTTGTTGTTTTTGCAATTGCCGCCCTAAGTGCGCTGGGGATGCCCAGACGTGGGTCCCAGGCACTCCACACCACTTGGAGTCAAGCTAGCCGGGCTGATGAGAGGTGTTACCTCGAAACCGGTCCGGTCCTCGGATGCTTGATTCCGTTCTGGGAAGGACATGGCTTTTGTAGTTCGGACTGGACTGTTCCCATGGGGCAACAGGGTCAGAGCTGATTTGCATATCGCCATTGTCTAACCCAGGGTGGTGTGGAGTGCAAAAAAACGGTGGATTTGGGCCCAGATCTTTTGACTGGGGGAATGTGTGACATTGATCCACATTCGGTCCATCACTTGTTGTTTTTGCAATTGCCGCCCTAAGTGCGCTGGGGATGCCCAGACGTGGGTCCCAGGCACTCCACACCACTTGGAGTCAAGCTAGCCGGCCTGATGAGAGGTGTTACCTCCAAACCGGTCCGGTCCTCGGATGCTTGATTCCGTTCTGGGAAGGACATGGCTTTTGTAGTTCGGACTGGACTGTTCCCATGGGGCAACAGGGTCAGAGCTGATTTGCATATCGCCATTGTCTAACCCGGAGTGGTGTGGAGTGCAAAAAAACGATGGATTTGGGCCCAGATCTTTTGACTGGGGGAATGTGTGACATTGATCCACATTCGGTCCATCACTTGTTGTTTTTGCAATTGCCGCCCTAAGTGCGCTGGGGATGCCCAGACGTGGGTCCCAGGCACTCCACACCACTTGGAGTCAAGCTAGCCGGGCTGATGAGAGGTGTTACCTCGAAACCGGTCCGGTCCTCGGATGCTTGATTCCGTTCTGGGAAGGACATGGCTTTTGTAGTTCGGACTGGACTGTTCCCATGGGGCAACAGGGTCAGAGCTGATTTGCATATCGCCATTGTCTAACCCAGGGTGGTGTGGAGTGCAAAAAAACGATGGATTTGGGCCCAGATCTTTTGACTGGGGGAATGTGTGACATTGATCCACATTCGGTCCATCACTTGTTGTTTTTGCAATTGCCGCACTAAGTGCGCTGGGGATGCCCAGACGTGGGTCCCAGGCACTCCACACCACTTGGAGTCAAGCTAGCCGGGCGGATGAGAGGTGTTACCTCGAAACCGGTCCGGTCCTCGGATGCTTGATTCCGTTCTGGGAAGGACATGGCTTTTGTAGTTCGGACTGGACTGTTCCCATGGGGCAACAGGGTCAGAGCTGATTTGCATATCGCCATTGTCTAACCCAGGGTGGTGTGGAGTGCAAAAAAACGATGGATTTGGGCCCAGATCTTTTGACTGGGGAAATGTGTGACATTGATCCACATTCGGCCCATCACTTTTTGTTTTTGCAATTGCCGCCCTAAGTGCGCTGGGGATGCCCAGACGTTGGTCCCAGGCACTCCACACCACTTGAAGTCAAGCTAGCCGGGCTGATGAGAGGTGTTACCTCGAAACCGGTCCGGTCCTCGGATGCTTGATTCCGTTCTGGGAAGGACATGGCTTTTGTAGTTCGGACTGGACTGTTCCCATGGGGCAACAGGGTCAGAGCTGATTTGAATGTCGCCATTGTCTAACCCAGGGTGGTGTGGAGTGCAAAAAAACGGTGGATTTGGGCCCAGATCTTTTGACTGGGGGAATGTGTGACATTGATCCACATTCGGTCCATCACTTGTTGTTTTTGCAATTGCCGCCCTAAGTGCGCTGGGGATGCCCAGACGTGGGTCCCAGGCACTCCACACCACTTGGAATCAAGCTAGCCGGGCTGATGAGAGGTGTTACCTCGAAACCGGTCCGGTCCTCGGATGCTTGATTCCGTTCTGGGAAGGACATGGCTTTTGTAGTTCGGACTGGACTGTTCCCATGGGGCAACAGGGTCAGAGCTGATTTGCATATCGCCATTGTCTAACCCAGGGTGGTGTGGAGTGCAAAAAAACGATGGATTTGGGCCCAGATCTTTTGACTGGGGGAATGTGTGACATTGATCCACATTCGGTCCATCACTTGTTGTTTTTGCAATTGCCGCCCTAAGTGCGCTGGGGATGCCCAGACGTGGGTCCCAGGCACTCCACACCACTTGGAGTCAAGCTAGCCGGGCTGATGAGAGGTGTTACCTCGAAACCGGTCCGGTCCTCGGATGCTTGATTCCGTTCTGGGAAGGACATGGCTTTTGTAGTTCGGACTGGACTGTTCCCATGGGGCAACAGGGTCAGAGCTGATTTGCATATCGCCATTGTCTAACCCAGGGTGGTGTGGAGTGCAAAAAAACTATGGATTTGGGCCCAGATCTTTTGACTGGGGGAATGTGTGACATTGATCCACATTCGGTCCATCACTTGTTGTTTTTGCAATTGCCGCCCTAAGTGCGCTGGGGATGCCCAGACGTGGGTCCCAGGCACTCCACACCACTTGGAGTCAAGCTAGCCGGGCTGATGAGAGGTGTTACCTCAAAACCGGTCCGGTCCTCGGATGCTTGATTCCGTTCTGGGAAGGACATGGCTTTTGTAGTTCGGACTGGACTGTTCCCATGGGGCAACAGGGTCAGAGCTGATTTGCATACCGCCGTTGTCTAACCCAGGGTGGTGTGGAGTGCAAAAAAACGATGGATTTGGGCCCAGATCTTTTGACTGGGGGAATATGTGATATTGATCCACATTCGGTCCATCACTTGTTGTTTTTGCAATTGCCGCCCTAAGTGCGCTGGGGATGCCCAGACGTGGGTCCCAGGCACTCCACACCACTTGGAGTCAAGCTAGCCGGGCTGATGAGAGGTGTTACCTCGAAACCGGTCCGGTCGTCGGATGCTTGATTCAGTTCTGGGAAGGACATGGCTTTTGTAGTTCGGACTGGACTGTTCCCATGGGGCAACAGGGTCAGAGCTGATTTGCATATCGCCATTGTCTAACCCAGGGTGGTGTGGAGTGCAAAAAAACGATGGATTTGGGCCCAGATCTTTTGACTGGGGGAATGTGTGACATTGATCCACATTCGGTCCATCACTTGTTGTTTTTGCAATTGGAAAACTGACAGCAGTTGCCCAAAAGCCAACAATAAGGAAAATAGTCCTTCTCCAAATAACACTCCAAAACCTCCTGTTACTATTAGTAGTAATCCCCCAGGTGGTGGGAGTACCCCCAAAACTGTGGCTGGGTATACTTGGGGGATTCAGGTGGACTCTGGCCTAACCAGGTCCCTTAAAACAGAAACTCTAGTCTGTGAGGATGGCATGGGGTTTGCCAACTTCACTGCTTGTCCCAACACCTTGGGCAAGTACAGACAGGAGCCCCTCATCAATGGTCAGAAAGTTGAAGCCTACAGAGACACAGGGGCTAGCATCACTATGGTGACTGAGAGACTAGTCCCCTCAGGACAACTTTTACCTGGGTTCACATACCAGGTGATCAATATTGATGGAGTGCAGAAAGATCATCCCATGGCAGTAGTAAATCTCAGCTGGGGAGGTGTCACTGGCCCAAAGAGAGTAGCAGTGTCTACAAACTTGCCTGTAGATTGTCTACTGGGAAATGATCTAGAGATCTCAGCCTGGGCTGAGGTAGAACAAGAAACGCATTCCAAAATGGTAGGCCTTCCTGAAAAGGTTAGTGGGGCTGTGATGGTCGCAGCCCCCAGCTCAAGCTGATTTCCTCCCTGAAAAGGTTGGTAGAGCTGTGATAGTCCCAGCCCAAGCTCAAGCAGACTTCTCCCCTGAAAAGGTTGACAGGGCTGTGATGGTCACAGCTCACACTCAAACAGAGTTCATTCCTGAAAAGGTTGCTAGGGCTGTGATGGTCACAGCCCAAACTCAAACAGATTTTAGTGTTGTGAAGCCTGAAACTATGGATCACTCCACTCAGACAGAGAGTATTGGGGAGGAAGAAAAGTCTCCCTCCCACCAGACATTAGGTGAGAGTCAGCCTCCTCAGGGAACTGACCCTACCCCTTGTGAAGGAACTGCCCCAGAGATAGTCAGGCCTAGCCTGGCAGAGTCCCTGATGTCAGTGGACCCTTCTAAGGTAAGACCCAGTCTGGAGCAGGTAGCCTGCCCCTATCTACCCTGCCTCAGTTAGCCCAGGGATGTAGAGGTCAGGGAGGCCAGTGGACCCTAATGGGCTCCCTGTCCACAGGAACACCCCCATCAGCAGATTAGGGGCACCGAAGCTAGTAGCCCTAGCAAGGTGAAAATTCCAAAAACTTCTGAGGGATCTCCCTTCCCCTTAGGTAGGAACCTTCCCCAGATGGACTCTGTTGGGCACAGCCAAACCTGGGACCTGGTGTCCCCAAACCTGACCTGTCCCTACAGTAAGCCAACAAAAGGGATCCAGCCTCCAGCTGTAGGTTGCTAGAGGTTGACCCTGAGAGCACAGTGCAACTCAGTCAAGGAAAGAAAGGCATACATGGTGGAAAGTGATTGGAGGATGCTGATCCCACCTTTAGAGGAGCCTCACTTCAGTACTCCATCTCAACACCAGCTTTTTACTTTGCCAAAACACACCACAGGTAGAGATTCCCTATGGTGGAGACCCTCTGATACCCCTAGGGTGAGGGATTGCTTAGTGGACCATGAGACAGGGGGTAACCATGCTGGTGCAGGTACTTCCTTATATGGCCACTCAGGCAATATAGGCTTACCTGGTCAAGGATAGCCTCATCTCCTTTCATTTGGCGGGGGTTGTGTAGGAAGGTGGAGATCTGACTATATGGTTACCCCAACTTTTTGCCTAGTGTTTAGCTGGTTTTTGACTTAGTTGGCCTGGGATCCTGCTTTTCAGGGCCCCAGGATATCTGCTCTCTCTGTTAAATGGACTCCATGTACTTTAGGTACATATCTAATTGGATATTGGGTCACCTTGTGAGCCCCTGTATTGAGTACCATAGGTACCCAGGCCATAGGTGCATCCACCCCTGGCTGGCCATTCAAACTGACCCCACAGGCTGAACACTCAGCTTGGGAAAGGTGGTGTAATCACCCCTTGCGTAGATATAGTATTCCTATATCTACGCTTATATATAGACACATATATACCTATAAGTCACTCCTATGGCAGGCCTTGACAATCCTGAAGGAAGAGTGCTTGGCTTTATGTGAGATGGTGCTCTAGCATGAGCTGAGCCTGTCTGCAGCTTTCGGAACCATTTCATCATAGCTGTTCTATGATATAGCGATACCATATACTCTTAAGTGCATTATAATCCTTGCGGGTAATGCTAACTTTGGTTTGACTTTATCAAAACATGTTGTGTAAGGTGTCAAACACTTTGGAATACTACCCCCCCCCCCACCAGTCCTGGTGGCGGGGGTAGCATTCCACCCTTCTACAGGGAGAAGACATGCAGTTACTGCTTTACCCGGTTAAAGTTAAACAGAGCCTCAGCATCACAAAATGGATGCCGCTGCTGCTGGACGAAACTCCGGCAGGGGAGGCCTTGACAATAGGTTTCCTGTCAAGGGAGGTGCTGGCACCTCCCCAAACAGCCTGTAGTGGATTGAGGCAGGGTGGGTTCAATGGAAAGATGCTTTTCCAGACACTGCCTGGGGCACACAAGGTGCTCCATGCATAGCCCGGTTCAAACCAGTTGCTGGGGCACTCCAGCCCCAGCTCTGGCGCGAAACTGGATAAAGAGAAAGGGGTGTAACCACCCTCTTCTCAGGTTCCACCCATAGGAGGGACCTAGCAGCTAATCCAGCCCCTTAGTTTAGTATAAAGATAGGAGCTGTGTCTAGAGACATTAGATTATCCTGGAAAGAAACTCTGAAACGAACTCTTGGACCTTCAACGTTCTATTTCGACTGGAAGTCTCAAGACATCTCCCTTGCGGTCAAGGAGTGACCACCCTGTGCAAACAGGCACCATCAGTAACTTGCCGGTTTGCTTTGTCAACGCTTTCGCCAGAACCCGAAGATTTAGCGATGCAGGAAATGGACTTCCAAACTTCTCTGACTTCGACCCACATCCACAGCAAAGCTAAGACCCGTGGCAGACACGAGAGACTTGGGACCGGACTTCCTGGACTACCTGCTTTTTGCTACCTGTGCAGCTCCTGAGGTACCCTCAAAGCTGTGCATTGGGGTTTGAGAAGCCCCAGACCCCTGCAGCACTTGCATTGAAGCTCAGCCCTCCACACTCTGCGAGTGCCGCGTGGGGCCTGCACCTCCATTTCAGCTCAACGCGTCTTCGCGGTTGCTAGCCCATTGGCTAATGGCCCTTCTGAAGACTTCTTTGTGAAACTACACCACTTGCCTGGTTGCTCCGGACTTACTCCAGATCCCTGTGAAGGAGAAGCTCCCCAGACCTTGCTGGTCTGAACAGAAGTCAAGCTTCCTATCTTGCATGGATTGCATTTGGCAAGGTTTGTTGGGTCCAATCCTAATACCGACACTGCCAACAGCTAGATCTGTTGTAGGACAGCTTGGCTCCAGCTCCTGGTCATCGTTAATGACTCCTGGTCCTCGTGGCTGCAGAGACAAGCTTCGCCTCTTCACCTGGTTGCATCTCGACATCGCCTGGTTCCTTCCTGGTTCCTTCCTGGTCACTGGCTAGTGACCCAGACTCTGTCCCCTCTGCTTTCAGGTTCTTCTCGACTCCGATCCACCCTTGGATCCACCCGGACACTTTCCTCCTGGTCGCCTGCAGCACTTTCTTGCAGCTCTCCATTGGATTCAACGACGAAACCCGACACAAAAGAACACCTATGCACCCGGCTTCCCTGGGTGAGGTAACTCGAGTACTCCGGTGCTCCCATGGGTATTAACTATCCAAGTGTCCTAGTTTAACAGGGCTTTCCCGTAGTCCATCCGGAAGTGTCCGAAATCTATTACTTTGTAACTTTTAAGTTCCCATTATAACTTTATGGTAACTCAAGTGTGTGTTTAGACACTGCACATGTATCCTGTGGGACTCCTTCTTCCTAACCTTTGGTTGTCCAGTGTAGCACCAGCGATTCTCTAGGCCCTAGGCCTTTTCGCCTTTCCTGAAGTGGTTCTTATACCACTTACTTAGTATATGGTTTGTGAGGCCCCTAGGGCAGAATTGTATTTGTGCAACTTATAGTATGCTTATTGAGTAACTTATGCTGTATCTCGAACTCTGACCTCATAAAGAGTGCAGAGGGGTTGTGTTAGTAATAAATACATATATATTTTATATATACCTTGTGTGTTGTCCTTTCATTTGATATTCAAGGGATTATTATTGGTAAAACAGCTGGCGTCACATGCTCTCTGAAGTTTTAGCCTAAGACTGCTTTGTCCATGCTACCACTAGGATAGCTGGTCTATAGGTTGACTTTACAACCATCACCATAAGGGTTGTTAGGACTGATACAGGGTGCCCACTAGAATAGTGGACATCATATACCAGGCCAACTTCCCACACCATTCACTCGGTAAAAATCATCCCAGCCTGGATTCTATTCCGGCAATGGAAATTCCAGAACTAGAAAAACTGTTCTTCAAAGTAAAAAGTGGATCACCCAAAGACACTGCCCCACTACGGATGCTCACCCAGGTAGCAGGTGTAGTTTTCCCTGTTATCTTAGATCTAAATAACACCTCACTGTCCTCAGGGGTGGTCCCCCCCACGTGGAAGGAAGCCATGGTAAAGACCCTGCTGAAGAAACCTAGCCTAGACCCTTACACTTTAGGAAATTACCGACCCATTTCCCTACTTCTGGGATAAGTAAAATCACTGAAAAATATTTTAATTCGATACTTTCTTCTTTTTTGGAGACCCACAATATTTTCCACCAGACACAGACAGGTTTCCGCCCACTACAGGGTACTGAAACAGCCCTGTTCTCAGTAGTGGAAGAATCAAGGAAAATAGTTGACTCCGGTGGTACCGCGGTGGTACTGCTTCTTGACCTCAGCGCGGCATTCGATACCGTAAACAACCAAATCCTAATTCATAGGCTCAGTAAAATAGGTATCACCGGAACTGCTCTGGCTCCAGTCGATACTAGACAACAGATCATTCCAAGTGTTTCAAAACGGGGTGACTTCCAAAATAACTTCCCTCCGCTGCGGAGTGCCTAGGGATCTTCCCTTAGCCCTACTTTATTTAATGTGTACACCTGCACTCTTGCAGAAGCAGTTCTTCCCTTTGGAATCCATATAGTCACCTATGGTAATGACACGCAGCTGGTGATTGGGCTTAACAAAGAGGAAAGCTGTTCTCCGTGTCTGCAAGCCTGTCTGGGGGAGATTACAACCTAGATGAGGAATTCCTTTTCAAAATTAAATGGGGAAAGAGTGAAATCATGGTCCTGGGTAATCGCTCCCCACTTGATATGAAAGAAATATGGCCCACCTCCCTAGGTCTGGCTCCCACTCCTAAAACCCAGCTAAAGAGTCTGGGGGTTTGGTTAGACCAAGACCTGTCACTCAAATCCCAGGCACGGAAGACCGCCGCTTCATGCTATGGGGTCCTGCAAATTACTCGTAAAATTCTCCCCATCTTGCCGTTCCAGGCCAGAAAAATCATGGTCCAGGTACTCGTCCTGTCCCGGCTGGACTACGCAAATGCACTTTATTTGGGGGCCCCGGCCAGTGGCGACGCTCTCCAGGCTGCAAACCATCCAGAATCGGGCCGCCAGATTGTTGCTGGACATTCCCAAACATCAGTCGGCCAAACCACCTCTGAAGTCCCTCCATTGGCTCCCTGCACAAGAAAGAATTAAATTCAAATCCTTATGCATCGCCCATAAATCTCTATTTAATACAGACCCCTCCATCCTTAACAATATCATTCAGTCCTATGAGCCCAACAGAAGTCTTCGATCTAAAACCTTGAACCTGGCTACCATCCCTAGGATCAAAAAGGCCAGAAGTGGAGGTCGGCAATTCTCGCTTAATGCCGCCAGACTCTGGAACTCCCTCCCTCACCATCTGCGAGCAGAACTCAATCTTCTTTCTTTTTGCAGAGCTCTAAAAACTTTACTGTTCCCTTAAATCTGGCCTGACACTTCTTTTGCCATTACTTCAAGCGCTGGGATGCCTCCGGGTAGCCATGCGCTATATAAATACTACTAAACTTAAATTTAAATTCTTGCTATGTCTCTGCACGACCACCCTTGATTTTGAGAAAATCAATTAATCTCCCCAAGCGTGAAAAAGAAAAAATATGATATTTGGCGAAAAATCCTATCACATAAAGAGAGGAATTGCACTCCATGTTTTAGTGTAAATGCATTTGGAAGCAAATAACATCTGTCCTCATAATAAAAGCAGATAACATCTGTTGTCACAATAAACATCTATTTCAAAGGAGAAAAGGGCATCTTTGATGTGCCCTGGCATAGTAAAACGTAGCTACAAATGGCATGAGGTTCAACAAGGATGACAGGGAAGAAGAAAAAAGAAAAGTAGTTAATCACAGAGCAATCAGCCGAAGGATAACAATCAAGACGAAGCAATTAGGACTTGGTCCATGCTCTGGCCAAAAGAGGAGAAAGCAAAGCCAGCAAACACTAAACAAATGTTAAGCAATGCGCTTGTTCTATACAATATCTCTCGCAAGCGAGAGTGCATTCATGCACTGCATATGCTGTTGCAGGCAAGATTTAAAAAGAAAGGAAACACCAAGGCACAATTTTTTTCTTAAGAGCCCACAAAGAATGACCAGTTCCAAGGTTGTCTATTCTTGATGCCACCTCATGCTTCTTACTCACGGTAGCCTACACTCCCAGTCTTCATCTCTCTTCCAAGTTCTATTTCATCTTTCCTATCATCCTTTGTCACTGTTTTACTGTCTTTCTCTTCTTCCTTCTTTCTCCCTTTTCTCTCATTCTTTATCTTACACTGATTATGAAAAATAAGCCTCGGTCCCAAGAAAGGAGTGCCAATGCCCACCACCCGCAACCACTTTCTAAAATTAAGACCAGCATGGGGAGATTTTTAAACCTCACACATAAGACCTTTCTTCAGCCATTAAAGAAAAATGGTCCTGACACTGTGACTGTTGTTTAGCATTTGTACTTTGTTCTCGGGCACATGAAAAGAGATAAAAATGCTGTCTTACTCAACTGAAGTGGTCAGGTGTACAAATAGAGAACTTTTTTTGTAAATGTTTTTATTAATATACTTGCAAGTATATTTTCAAATATCCAAATCACAATTTCATAAAATATTATTGTCTGAAAAATTCTTACGGGTACCATTACCACATGTACCTAGAATCCACATATTGACAGCTGATCCTGTTGGTCTCTCTTCGGAGGACCCATGAGTTCAACACCGTTCCCGTCTCGATGGCCATACAAGAAATTGTCCACCAATCTTGATGTAACCCTATCCAAATGTTCCATTACATCCCTCATCCAATTTCTTCCCTCAAGTCCTGCCATTTAGCTCAGATCTTATCAAACGTATGGGGCATCCTCTGGACTTATAAACCGTGGAATTGGCTTGCATACATCATTCCCTTTCCTTGGTTCCAGACAATTCTGCTTTACTTGGTGGCATTGCCACTCCTCACAGTCGTACTTAGTCACATCTGGTCACCATCAGTGTCATACTGCAGAAAGCAGGTCTCATTTAAGGCACAGTCAGTCAGCCCAGATCCCCGACATTACCAAAGCCAGTGACAGACCAATCTGTTCTCTGCCCAGAGACGATAAACACTGTTCCACCTGTTTCCAAAAATTCCGAAGATGGGGCCATCCCCATTATGTGTGCAGTAGCCTCCCCACACCACTGCAACCTATCAGGCATTTATCCATGTGAACTTTGCCCATCTTATACAGCCTAGTTCATGTGTACTATGTACAATGTAGGGTCTTAAGCTCTAGCAGGCATTGACAATTGATGTTGAGTACTTTGTAAATCTGAGAAATGGCATGACTGTGTATAGGGGCACACAACACCCTATATTCCAGCAGTGTCTTCTCCTATATTCTGCTATATCTCAGTAGTTGTCTGATATGAAGGTATCTTAAGAACTACCCATCCATTAACTCAGTTGAAGCATTGGAGTTCTGCAAAGGGTAGCACAATCCTCTATTTCCTAAATGTTTCCTCGGTTGGAGATTCCCATCAAACCCCACTGTCTCCAACATTGCAGACCCTTCATGTTGGCCAGCAGGTCCGATTCTCATAATAGCGTTTTTTTGTGTTAATTTGTCTGCTCAGCCTATTGCCTTAGTGGCCTTCTTCCAAATCCCTAGAACAACTGCCTTCTGTGGTGGCAGGCCTGAATGTGAGCCCGTTGAATATAGCCTCCTAAAATAATGTCTATTTCCCATCGTGTGACTGTTGATCATCAAAATGTGTCTGATATTCCATTTGGTGTTTTTTGTAGGATGTACAAAGATTTCAGGAGCGTGATCATCTTGCCGAGATCCGCTCTACGCATCAGTGTAAGGGACAACTTCCTCCAATGAGCCAAATCCTTTTGTATGCCAAAATTCTGCCCAGGTTCTGTCTGTGGAACTCTTGCTGGTCTGTGGAGACATGTACCGAGGTAAGTGAACCCTTAGGAGAAACAGGTCGCTTTCAGGGGATAATCGGAAACAGTAATGACTTGTGCCAGTTTATTCTGATTCCAGAGGAGCCTCCAAAGAGCTGAAGGTTCTCCATTATTCTGCCCAGAAAATGCTCAAGTCAGTCAAGTATAAAAGCATGTCATCTGCATTGAGGGGATCACCTCTTCTGAGTCATAATCACATTAGAGGCCTCTTGCAAGTGCATCTTTCTCCACCTACTCCGCTAGTGGTTCAAGATCCACAACAAAAAGCAATGGAGAGAGTGGTGACCTTTGTCTCCTCCCACAGAGAACACTTCAGAGTATACCCTTACAAATGCTAAGAACTCTGGATCGAAGACTATCTTCTGTAAAAGTGTTAGCTGGTGTCACCATTCTAGAGAACAAAATGCCTTTTCAGTGTCTAGTGCCAATATTATGCCCAGCTGCGCAATCTCGTGCCGTGTCAGACAGCCATATAGCCTTCTAAGGATATGCGTTGTGGCCCTGCGTGGCATTAATCCCGATTGTTCTAGAGCAATAATGTTGTGGATAATGGGACTAAATTGTGCGCCATCCTTTAGCCAAGATTTTGGCTTTTAAGTTTAGAGACACATTCCTCTGCTGGTCTAACTTATTTGTGTATGACCACTATTATTGACATCCTTAGATTCCCTAGGGCGGGTTCCCTCTGTCCTTGTCTGTTCCAGCATTGCATGCAACAGTGTTCCCAGTCTGCCTCTCAAACTTTTAAAGAAGTCTGGGGAAATCCATTTGGACCTGTTGTCTTCCCATTTCTGTAGCAGCTTTATAGCCTCTAATAGTTCATCCTCTGTCAACCTACGGTCTAGCACTAGTCTATTGACCTCAGTCAGTTGTGGTGTTGCAATGTCCTCAATAAACCTCTGTAATTCCTCCCATCGCATTTTGTGTCAAGAGGATATACAGATTATGCAGATATGAGCTGAACGCATGCACAATCTCACAGGTTGACTCAGAGATGTCATCCGTATCAGTCCGTATTTTATTTACCCATCACTGACCATCCTCCTGCCTGGCCAGCCATGTGAGCAACTGTTCGGCCTTGTTACCCACATTGTACAGTTTGTGTTGCTTTGCTTGAAATTGTGTCTTCGCCTCATTAGGTCTCGCTATAGCAATTGCGTTAGCAATGCTTTGCGAGTAATATGTAGGGGCTTTCAAAAATGCACCCAAAGGCTTTTCTAGGCGGATTGACTAGAGTGCATGTGCGCCGGGCGCGTGCACATCGCACACCATTCGGCAGCCTGTGAGCCTCAGCATCAGACTTCAAAGGAATCTGCTCCCCCGCCCCCGCCGTTTTGCTCCACGGCGCTTTCGCAGCCCGCTTGTCTCCTCTCGGGATCGTCACAGGCTGCTGACTGCAGCCTTGTTATCCACTTGCAGCTTCATTTTCATGACTTCGTTCTCTGTCACTATTTTCTATCTTTCTATTTAACCTTTCTCCTTTTTTGTCTCTTACTCTGGGGAAAATTCTGATGAGAAAATATAATTCCTGGTCTCCCAAAATGACGCCCAGTCCTGCTCCCTCAGCACAAAGAAAGCACTCGTTTGCAGCTTTCTGTTTTTTGATTCCTTAGCTGGGCTTCTTCTACCAGCTAGCGCCCAGGGTCGACATTACTACTTGTTTTTCTCCGTTTTAAAGTTGTTGGGTGCCTGCCATGGGAGTTTCTGACGTACAGCACAAACACTGTGTGGTTTGTCCACTCCCATATTTTTGAGATCACATTGGTAGGTTGACTACGAATTGTTTCACACGATCTTTCGATTGTTCAGTCTTCCCGCTCTCTCTCGACCTTTTTATCTTTCGACCTCAGGCGGTATTAGGCTGCTGTAAGGTAGTATGTAGCACTCAACAAAATCCCAAAATAAATTAGGGAAATTATCATAATGTGGTGCCTGGATTTTAAAATATACTTGAGGGAATGTAGCTGCAAATTTTCTCAGAGCTATGCGTGAGTAGTTTCTCCGGTCCAGGGTCTTTCTTTTGCACGATGGAATTTGTGGTCCTAGTTTTTATAATGATCCCCACAATGCAGAGAATTTTTTGGGGATTGGAGCAGGTCATCATGCATGCATGGGAAGCTTGGCAGGGCAGAGGAAATTTATCCTGTTCTGTACCATCGATCTGGGCAGATTCTGAGTACACATAATCCCTGTATTTACAAAACTGTAACACTATTTTTATGGGTGTTTTGTCCTCTGCTAAGGGTGCAAGGTTGCTGTCCTGAGATTGCATTTACAAATCTAGAATTGCATTCTGGAAGTTGTGGTCCTAGATCACTTCACCAGATACAAGTGACCGCGCAAACTTGGAAAACGTGATTTGTAAAAGAAAAGCACAGGACTGCGGCAGCACGCCCTTCAATATACCCAGTCGTTTGGTATCCTTTATTTTCACATCTTTTCCGCTGGCCCCATGTCAGGGTGTGTGACTTTCAGCCATCCCGCGCTTTTCACTTCAGGCATTACAAAGAAGCACGAGTTGGTGCAGTTGTGTACCAGAACAGAAGTGTCTGATGCACACCCATGTGAAGGGGGTGGCGGGGTCCACTTCTGCAGGATTACCACCACACCCACCTCCACCACCACCACGTCCACCACCCACCACCACCACCACCATGTCCACCACCACTACCACCACCACATCCACCACCACCACGTCCACCACCACCACGTCCATCACCACCACATCCACCACCACCATGACCACCACCACGATGTCCACCACCAACACCACCACATCCACCAACACGTCCACCACCACCACGTCACCACCACCACGTCCACAATCACCACATCCACAACCACCACCACCACCACGTCCCCCATCACCACATCCATCACATCCACCACCACTACATCCACCACCACCATGTCCACCACCACCACGTCCACCACCAACACCACCACCACACCCACCTCCACCACCACCACGCCCACCACCACTACCACCACATCCACCACCACCACATCCACCACCACCATGTCCACCACCATGTCCACCAAAACCACCACTATTTCCACCACCAACACCACCACATCCACCACGTCCACCACCACCATGTCCACCACCACCATGTCCACCACAACCACCACCATGTCCACCACCACATCCACCACCACCACCACATCCACCACCACTACGTCCACGACTACATCCATCAACAGCATGTCCATGACCACCACCACCACCACCACCACCACCACACCCACCTCCACCACCACCACGTCCACCACCACCATGTCCACCACATCCACCACCACATCCACCACCACCACGTCGACCTCGACCACCACCACATCCACTACTACCACCACGTCCACCACCAAGTCCACCACCACATCCACCACCACATCCACCACCACATCCACCACCACCACGTACACCACCACCATGTCCACCACCACGTCCACCTTCACGTCCACCACGTCCACCACAACCACCAAGTCCACAACCATCACGTCAATCACACTTACATCCACCACCACCATGTCCACCACCATGTCCACTACCATGACCACGTCCACCACCACCACATCCACCTTCACGTCCACCACCACCATATCCACCACCACCACGTCCACCTCCACTACCACGTCCACCACTACCATGTCCACCACCACCACCACGTCCACCACCACCGCGTCCACCACCACCACATCCACCACCACCATGTCCACCGCTAACACCACCACATCCGCCACCACTGCCACATCCACCACAACCATGTCCACCACATACACCACCACCACATCCACCGCCACCACGTCCACCACCACTGCGTCCACCACCACCGCATCCACCACATCCACCACCACCACCATGTCCACCACCACATCCACCACCACATCCACCACCACACCCACCACCATCTCCACGTCCACAACCACCACCTCCACCACCACTCCAAATACCACTCAGTGCCACATAATTACACGCCACATAATTACACTCTACTGAATGCAACACACACTCCACACAATACCACTCAGTGCCACATAATTACACACCACACAATTACACTCTGCTGAATACAACATACACTCCACACAATACCACTCAGTGCCACATAAATATATGCTACATAATTACACTGCGCTCAACGCAACATACACTCCAAATACCACTCAGTGCTACATAATTACACGCCACATAATTACACTGCACTCAATGCAACATACACTCCAAATAGCACTCAGTGCCACAGTACACGCCACATAATTACACTGCACTAATATAACATACGCTCCAAATACCGCTCAGTGCCACATAATTACACTGCACTCACTGCAACATTCACTCCAAATACCACTCAGTGCCACAGTACACGCCACATAATTACACTGCACTAATATAACATACACTCCAAATACCGCTCAGTGCCACATAATTACACTGCACTCAATGCAACATACACTCCAAATACCACTCAGTGTCACATAATTACACGCCACATAATTACACTGCGCTCAACGCAACATACACTCCAAATACCACTCAGTGCTACATAATTACACGTCACATAATTACACTGCACTCACTGCAACATACACTCCAAATACCACTCAGTGCCACATAACACGCCACATAATTACACTGCACTCAATGTAACATACACTCCAAATACCACTCAGTGCCACATAATTACACTGCACTTAATGCAACATACACTCCAAATACCACTCAGTGTCACATAATTACATGCCACATAATTACACTGCACTCAATGCAACATACACTCCAAATACCACATAATTACATGTCACATAATTACACTGCACTCACTGCAACATACACTCCAAATACCACTCAGTGCCACATAACACGCC